>NC_047056.1:108099776-108425053 GCF_000738735.6 Corvus cornix cornix | reverse complement strand
TCCTGCATGTTAAAAAATCCTGATATTAAAAAGCAAGTGTTGACACAAGACGTGCAAGTTCTACACAGCAACTGAGAAATGATGACTACTCTAAACTATCATTGACACTATTTACTGATGATTTATTCACTGAAAAGTATTTGTGCTACTCTATTATTTGAACTAGTAAGTTTAACAGAAGATAACTGAGATCTAATTGAAGCTTCCATACAGGTTGGTCCATGCGGATTCTAAAAACCAAGACAAACATCTTTTACAACACAGGGTGACCTCCATGGTTTAATAAAAGGCAGCATCAACTAATCTACAAGAGCATACAGGATGTTCAGCTTTCACATTCCTCACATGTTTTTCTTCTTCTGAATCTGCACCGTCAATGTTTGTCTCCCAGTTCAATTTGCCTTAAGGGTAATATAACAGTCCTCGGATTCTCGATGCACAGGGTTAAGTCAGGCCAATTCAATCAGTCTCCCACTGAGCTCAGACAAACAGCCCACCCCAGGCAGAGGGGAAACCCACTACTCTGAGAATGACTTCACACTATTAGTAGCAGTTGACACCCTCTTCTATCAATAAAGTGACATTTTCCAGTGTCTGCAGTATACGTGGAAGGTGTTTTCTCTGGGAATTCAGCCCCCCCCGCTCAGTAGGAGAAAAATCTTAGTTCACATATAACAAATTACTGCATTATTTTTGACTATTCAATGAAAATTTCTATTCACTCAAGGCTTGGTAAACAGATTATTTCCTGAATTAGTGCTCTTCCTTAGATGCGGTCCCAGGAGACAACGTCGGAGGTCTCCTCTGAGTAAATGCTGATTTTCAGCACTGTAAATGCTTCACCCTTTTTGCATGTATTTGCTTTCAGTGTGTGGCAGGCAGAAGATAATCCCACAGCTGGGATGTAGTGCATAATCTCACCATGTTTTTGTGTGATTTTCCCATTTATCTCTGTCCTGTACAAAATACACCTGACCTGCTCAAGCCTCATCATTCCCAGAAAAATTTCCCCACTGAGTCTTCACTCGGATGAAATCTCCTTCATAACGCTTGGTATTCAGATTACACATATCTATAGAAGGTTTAATTGTCCTTAATTTATTAACTCTGATTTCCCCTTATCTCAAAATACAGTCCAGGGGGAAAATAACTAACTTCCACCTATGCTGCTTCTTCAGCAATGGCACCAAATACCAGTCTGCCACAAACCTCTCACTTACAAGCCCATTTTAAAAGCACCAGTTAATCCTGTGAGAAGTTTAAAAATAAGTTAAATATTAACTTTATATGTACATGTTTTAAAAAGTTTATGCTCTGTTGGCTTTTTGTTTCAAAAGTGATTTTTGCGAAAACAAGAAATGTTTTCAAATAGGAAATTCCAATTTGATTTGGCTGAACCACTGCCTGTTCTTTGTAAAACTATAGAAATAATTTATTTAGTTATGATATATGTAATTATATTTATATATAATAAATATATATCTTTTTAAAATCCAGATGCACACCAAAATTTAAGATTTCCAGAGAATCATTAAATATTGAGTTTCAATCTCCTTTACAATCGCAACAGACAGAATAAATACCTCAAAACAGAGAGGAATAAGTGAGGAATCCAGGATTGCTTTTGAAAGTAGAGTAAAAAGAATGTATCCTCCTCCTAGAACTGTCAGATGGTATCAGCTTCTGGCTACATCTGCAAATGGGAAATGATAGTGCAGAATGACAATCTCTAGCTGCACTTGATCAAGACAGCATTTTCAGCAGTGACAGCTGAAAACACAGCAGGATTGATGGGAAAGGCAACCTTCCCAAAGGCATGTGCAGAGGCATTAGGCACCTGTTTGCTTTATTGACAGGGCGGGCTTTGTTCCAGAAGAATAGCGGGTATATTTAATCTTCATGCCAAAAGACACAGTGGCATTAAAGGGCAGAGAGCTACCTCAGGAACAAAACTACAATCTTTAATCATCCCAATCTCCATTGTCTGGTCACTGGAGCTGGATTCAATAACTTCACCCTTGTGCTCTTACTCCCCACTTCCACCGCACTGACTTGGAAAGGTCGGGGACTTCAGCCCTCATTCTAAAGGTGGTAATTACACAAAACTGGCAACACCAACAGGTTCTCAGAGTTCCAGGTCAAGTAACACCAGAGAATAAGAAGGAGATATTAATTATAGAGAGTGGATAATTGCTTCCTTAGCAGCTAATCCTCCCATTTATCCACCCAAAAGGTCAGATATAGAAACCCAACACCCTTTCAAAGTACAGTGAATAATCTGTCCTCGTGGCTCTATGCCAGAACTCTTGGCTATGCCTTAATCTGGACTACTCAACAGCAGAGAGCCTGCATCAGCATTTAAAGAAAATGTAAACACTCATCTTTCTTCCTGGCCACTTGAAACAGGCACCTTCAGAAACAGGCATAAATGCAATTCATCACTGCCCTTTCTGTTGTTTAGCCAAGACAAGCAATATTTCGGTGTCTCATTATGCAAAGACAAGGCAAAACAAGAGGGCTGCCAGTCTGTCTCCACATAAAGTGGTGTGAGGCATGGCAGTGTTTAAATAAAGATCTGCTGGCTGAGGCATTAATTTCCTATAATGAATCCTATTGATC
Organism: Corvus cornix cornix; assembly: GCF_000738735.6. Lineage (NCBI taxonomy): Eukaryota > Metazoa > Chordata > Aves > Passeriformes > Corvidae > Corvus > Corvus cornix. The sequence continues at coordinate 108,422,434 of NC_047056.1, read as the reverse complement.
AACCACCTTGGATGTATAATGTGTGCAAAAAGCCACAGCGAGGTCTTTCAGGCAAAATATTCCTGGTCTTTCACCACTCTTTGAGGAGCCCATCACATAAGCAGACTTGCCCCACTACCTTTAGCTCTTACCTCCAAATCACGTGCTCCATTTTATTTTGGTCTGACTATTCTTACATCCCCATGCACAGGCCGTCTCCCATGGCAAGCAGAGGGACAGCAAGCCACGAAGTGGGGGAAAAGCCATGGGGCCAGGAAACAGCTGGAAATCTGCTCTCTGCTGTGATCCCTTCCACAACTCCCATATGCATTTTCCTTATCCCAACTGCAGAACAAGACCACACTTCCAAATTAATATTAAATTAAACCCATCAAACTCACTTTTAACAACTTTGAACACGCAGAGGAAGTTCTTGTATTACAATGCTCAGCATTTTGAATCACAAAAGCCCTAAAGTCAGATTTCCTTCTTGGTAAGATTAGACTCCCACAGCAAAGTTTTGTTCCATTCCATATTCCAAAGCCAAACCATCCCGTGACTTTAAGACTCAGATCAATACAATATTTGGCTCTCCAATCCAGCTTGGAATCCTTACTTCCCACCAAAACACAACCAAGAAGCCAGGAGTTTGAGCAAGACCTGAGATGCTACTTGGTTAAGATCCAACTTAAGTCTCAGTGCTTCAAAGTCCATTTGGAGGAACTGACTCCTGGAGCTGTATCTCGCTCCTTGTTGCCCATTAAAACAACTATAACAAAACTGAACGTGGAAGAAGCTAAACTCCAGCCCCCCAGGTAAGGAGGCATCATTGCAAAGCAGTATTTTCACACAAGAAACCACCTCAGACCAGGGAAGAGCAAGCCAATTTTGCTCTATTTCCTGTAACATCTAAACAACTCAAATAAGCCTCAACAGATTTTTATACAAAATTGGAGAAACAAAGTAATGGGGCTCACACCAGAGAGGTGAATGAATGCATCAGACAGACAAAAGGATATTCTCCATAACATTTTTAAATGATGCAATATAGTTTATTTCATTTGTTGACAACAATTCTCATTTTTTTTCTTTCTTGATGGCACCTTTTCTCCCCACACAGATCAGAATATCGATTTGTTACAGGAAAACAGAAACTTTTTGCTTTAGATATTTAATATCAGCAGTTGGTTTGGCTGGCATGGACAGTATTCTAAGGGCATATTTCCCAGTCCCTGCTGAGCTTATTGATCAGAAAGTGACTCTGGAGAGCTGGGGAAAGCTGGTCCCTCAGCAGCAGCTGAGATACAGGCAGAGATACAGCCTGTACTTCCCTCTTTAGTTATGTCTCTGCTGCTTTGGAAAGAAAGAGCAGGAGGGAAAACTTCACAGCCTCAGATTTGGTAGGATTTCCTCTTCCCTTCAATACAGGAAACACCATAGAATCAAACTCTGTAAAAAATAAATCAAGGTCAGTTTTCAGATACAATCCTGTGGCAAAAAAAACTCCACTATCTGAACAGTGCCAACTTTGTGTCTGAACTACATGTTTAAGGTTTACCCCCTAGTTTTAAACTTTTAAAAACTCCTTTTCCCACCCTACTTGTGAGTCACTCTCTGCCTGCAACTTTCCTCAGAGAAATGCCTTTGTTTTCTTTCCTGTGAGGAAAACGCCTGCCGTACAGCGGGCACCGCCACAGCCTGGTAAGTTGGCACTTTGTTATGCTTTTCCACTCCAACAGCTCCCTGCAAGCCATCAGCTGCAAAGCAAGCTACAGAGGCTGCCAATTAATTTACTGGGCCATTAATCGATGTATTCTATACTGGTAACTCTCAAGCAGGTGAAAGTCATGCAGGACTAGAGCAGAGCTGCCAGACTGCCCATGCTTGGCTGAGCTGTTCTTGATTCAGCTTCTTCTGAGGGTAGAGAGGAAGAGGAGAGGTTGGAAAGCAGCTGGGAGGGCTCCAGTAGATGTATGATGGTATATTAAAATCAGATGGTTGAAGCTATTTTCCTGCCTCCTCTCCTTTGACAGAAACATCCAATTCACTCCAGAAATTGCCAGTTCTTACTGTGGTTAGTTGAAGAGGTGCCCAACCTTGGCTAGGGCAAGTCAAACAGGCTGCTCATTCCAAACAGCTTTATTTACAGTGTGAGCACAAACCGGGTGGAGGGCAGGACATGAAAATCATATCTGAATCCAAATATCCATGTTTCTGTCCTGTATATACAAGCAACAGAAGCATTTTTTATCAGATGACACTTGAAGAAGTACCTATCAGGTGACATGGAATCAAAAGAGTCCCTCTGTAAGACTGGCGCAGGGAGCAGGTCACAGTCATAGTTCAGGTGACCAGAAACTATTCCCTGTCCACACACTGAGGCAGCTCAGGAAAGAGGATGTCTGGGAGCAGAGAAGGTCAATTTTCCTGGCAGAAACCTCCATGTCAGGAAATTCAGGACACATCTAAAGGTCTGCCCTCCTGAGCACAGGTCCCCAGACACGCAGCATATTTACATCTCGCTGGGGGCTGTAAAACCACTGGGGCTGGCAAAACCTTACTCCAGGTCGCTGGGCTGGCATTGAAGTGTGGGAACCCTGCCCTGTCCAGGTGAGGAGCACCTTGCACCATGCTCAGGCTGCAAGGGCACAGGGCTGGGCACAGAGGTGACCTGCTTCAGGCACGTGCTGGCAACCACCACCCCAAATACAGCCCATCCCTTCTGCAAGGGCCCCACAGTGCTGAACAGCATCATCCCAGGACCACCTATAGAGTGCTCATGGGGGCTAACTCAAGTTAATGTTTACGTGGGGTTTAATCTGACCACTTCCTTCCAGGCTTTTACTACCAGCCCAATCTGAATTTCCACTGTTCATGGACACAAGCGTTACCAGAGAGAGGAGCATTGAATGTCTCCAAGCCCATTTACCCTCCACCTCACATGGTACAGGGGTGAGTCCTGTATAAACAGGTTTTTTGTTTGAGGGCGCTTGACAGAGCAGAGCCTGACCTTTCCCCTTCAGGGGAACAGCAGGCTTCAATCAAACCTTGCTGAGGATTGGGGCTATTTTCCTTTCTCCAGGGTCAGGGTGATGCTTGAACTCTCCTTGCCTCAGCTTCCCCACCCACCCCATCAATCTCCCTTCTGGCCCTCATGACATCTGGGGCCAGTCTGATTTACAACAGCCCTCCCCATGGCTGCATCTTCATGGGGACTTTCCCTGACACTGCTGAGTGCCTCTGCTCACTCAGTGTCATGTCCCCTTACAGCAGGAGAACTCATATCCTTTACAGAAGGAAGAAATCTCTTGCCAGATTAATGTTTTCCACATTAAATTCTGTGTCCAGCACAGGGACTGCTGGTAGGAAGGCATTGGGTTGGAAATGGCTCAGCTGTAGATATTGTGTCAAAGTGTCCCCATGTGCATGGCATTTATAGGTTAAAAAAATGTATTGATTTTGATCCATGATAATGTAAATAGGATTCAAGATGGGAGCTAAGAAACTACAGCCCCTATTGGTCTTTGGGGATGGAAAGGATCCAGCTCTTTTAACCTGAGGCACTCTCAGGTCGTACACAGATCACTATCACTGCACCATCGCTGCCATCAGACCTACATTGCTGTCCATTTGCTGAAGATCCAGCCCGAGAACTTTCCTAATACCAAACACACTAGACCACTACGAAAAAGTTCCTCCTTTCCCTTCTGCCAGGAAATACAGCTACTGACTGGCTGTGTCCCAGTTACAAGTACATTTTTCAATAAGGCTTCTTATCATAAATACACTTTTCATTATTTCACAGCCAGATGAAGCCTGGCCACTATTCTGGACACTGCTTTAGAGACTAAGAGCTCTTATCAGACTGTTCCAAGTTTGGGCATTCCTCAGCAGAGCTTTCATAATGGCCCAGAGCCCAGAACAAGATTTTTCCTACACTGGATGCTCACTAAAAGAAAATAGCACTGGGGTGCTGCCAGGTAAAGTGGCCAGAGTGTGCAATTGGATTTCCTCAGCTTTCATTTTAGGCCATAGAGCCAAGCTTGGCAAGCCCTGTTTATTGTTTTTTTCCTGGAAAAATACTGGTGACAGTAGGTGACGGAGGTAAGGAATGAGTGCTTGTGCTGAGTGTGGAGCAAAGCAGAAAGGAGAAGGACTCCATCCAACTTCTCTCCACTTACCTTTGGGTATCTCTTGGGCCACAGCCCTGCAGAGAGACTCTGGATGGGAAGTGCCTCAGTGTGTGCTGGTACCAAGAACACAAAAATAAGTGGAAATTAAAGGAGCCACTGGGTCCTTTGTGAAAGCAAAACCTGGTGACGGTGTCTCAGGTTGGGCCAAGCCAAAGCAGAGATGTTCCTGTCTCAGAGGCCACTCTTGGAAACTACAATTTTTTTCCTTCTCTATTTTTTTATCCCCCAAACCTCTATCTCTTGCTTACTCCCATAAGAATGAAAAGACTGGTCTCAGAAAATGAAGAGCTGAGACCAAACAAATCATTGTGCTGAAAGAGCCTAAAATCTCATCCCAAAAACAAATATCAGGATTTCTGAAACTAAAACCTTGCATATTTGTGGATAAGGGGACACCATAAACACAACTTTCCCTACAAAAATATTTAAATTATCAGCCTCTTCTAAAAGAATGAGATGTCAGGATTATTTCTTCTTGCCCAGCCACTGATCATCCAAGCACATCCATATAATGCCAGCACCTCTTTAATTTTTGCTGGAGGACTGTCTCTTACTGCCCAAAATTGGTCTAAAATGCAAAAAAAATACGGCAGGCCTGGGGCCTGGATGGATCCCACAAGTCTCCATTCAGCTGAGAAATCACAGTTTTTTAGCTCAGAGAAATCACATGCCACCTCTTCCTATGGCTTTTGTTCTTCAAAGCTACTATTGGCTCTCCTTTCTCCCAAATTAGTGGAACCACTATGCCAGGCCATCTGGCACATCAAAATTCATCTTCACATTTCATTATCCAACCCGATGGCCCCAGTGTTTCCTCCCACTGACTAATGAGATAAGCCCATCACCTCCTAATTGCAGCAGTTACACCTCGTCTGCTTTACAACAATCAAAAAAAACAATTCCCCAGGTTGTTTCAGAGTAATGAATGTCATTCTGTTCTTTAAACAAGGACAGCATTTCTAAGAATAGGGGATGGCACATACATCAAAATGATGAGTCCTTAGGATGGAAAGTGAAAAATAGAAAACCCAAATGCACTCATCTCAAACCACCGAGGCCAGCATGGCTCCCTGGGCTTTTTTAGCTCCATCAAAGCAGTACAGGGAGTTTTACCTAGTGTTCCTCAGGGTAAGGGAGCAACTGCAAGAGCAGTAATCCTGCACAGACATTCCTTGTAAGGACACTGACAGAGGGAGGTATTCCAGCTTCACACCTCACACCGCTAATAGGAAGTTTCCTGAAAAAAGTGTCCTAAAAAGACAGTCAGAAGGAACCAGCGACTGGGGATGGGATGCCAGTGATCTCTAGAAGTAGCTGTAATGCAAGTCAGATGATGCATCCCCTAGAAGTCCAAAGCAACAACTTAGGTGAGATGAAGGTCTCTGGAACAGTTGAGGAAAACAGAATTCCACTGCCGATGATACTCTCTCTGCCTCAGTTTCTTCATCTACAAAACAGTGCCGTTGGTATTTATTCTCTACTGCCATGAATGATCAATGATCTCTAACTGTGAGTTCCTCTTGATAGATTTATTGAATGTGTTTGAACACATTAGCTGAAGATCTGCTGGAAATTCAGGACTCGAGGAAGGAGTGGGAAGAAAAATTACACTTTCAAGTAAAGCTAGAAAATTTAGTTAAGCCACAAACAAAAAGCTCCTGGTCCATCTTGCCTTGGAGGCACACCAAGCCCCTAAGGTGTTTAATTCATGGCCTTGCCTTTTACTACTGCAAGTTTTAAGTTTCCAGAGCAATCCTAAAAGCCTCATTAGACACCAATAATTATTTATCCATGAAGTACTAGCATGAACAAGCCATCAGACTGAGAATAAAACAACCTTCCTCAGAGTGTTGAAAATACACCAAGCTTTGCTTGTGCCTGGGCATTGGGAAAGCTGGATCCTCCCCTCACATGGCCAGGCAAGATTGAGAACAGTCTGGGAGAGTAAACTTTCACCTCTGTCCACCAATTTCCTGCACACTCAGTCTCTGTTTAAACACACCATCAGACAGATATTTCCCTACCTCTTCCCACCACATTTCTGTCATAAGTGCTCTTTCCCCATGCCTAATGTCCAAGAAAACTTCTTGCCCTCATTGCACATCCCACAGGGGCTGGAGCACAGTTGAGCTCTCTTATCACATGAGCCAGACACCACCTACATGTCAGCTTCTCCACAATGCAAATCAGGCTCATTGTCACCAGTGGAAAAAACTCTAAATGAAGTGATTGCCCCTTGATAGCCACTCCCCCAGAGCAGAAAAGGGTGTTGACCACACTCTTGCTCCTCCACCACCAGGCCAAAGAGGAAAAGGCCTAATCTCTCTCCCCATCCATCAGTGCTGCCGTAATGCCGATGACATACAGCTGGGATGGAGGCACTCTGATGTTCTTCAGAAAACTATACTAGGAAATGGGCCAGAAAGGCCCTGAAACAAGGGACTAGGCATCTGGCCAGCCTCCCTCCCCATCCAGCATTCTCTAGCTTGGGCTGCTTTGGCCAGCAGACACAGAAATGCAGCTCTGCACTAAACCACCAATACCGACAAGGCTGAGGAGGGCATTATAAGGCAATTCCACATCCAACATGCACGGATGCAAGGGTAATACCTTCTCACTCAGGGTACTAACAGCATCCTGCAGCCCTCTCTAACCCTACAGAAGAAAAGTAGTTTTCAACCCACAGAAAAGTTTTGCAAAAAGGGACAAGTCTGAGTTTAAAAATAATTCTGAAATCTTATAATCACAGAATGGTTTGGGTTGGAAGGGACCTTCAAAGACCAACTAGTCAAACCCCTCAAACATTTTTCACTAGATCAGCTTGCCTAAAGCCCTCTCCACCATAACCTTGAACAGGGATGGGGCATCCACAGCTCCTCTGGGTAAGCTGTTCCAATGTCTCACTACACTGATCATAAAAAAATTCTCTCTTATGCCTAGTCTGAATATTTCAGTTTAAGAACATTACTTCTTGTCCTATCACTACAGGCCTTGGCAAAAAGTCTCTCTAAGTCCCGTTCAAGTACTGAAAGGCTGTGACAAGGTCTCCTCTGGGGATCAAGGTGGGTCAGGCTGATCTGATCCTTAATAAAACAAAAATGAAGTTTAGATCAAGATAATTCTGACACTGCACTGGGGAACAGAAGAGGGTAAACCACAGCTGCAGTGGTGAAAAAAAGTAGAAGTGTTTAATTCTCTACAACCTCCACAAGAGAGATGTGGGGACACTAGAAAAGGTAACACCACCCATCATCAGGCCAAGCTGACAAAGAAAATGCTCCCACCAGCCACATCTGCCTGGTATAGGCAGGCAGCCACCATCAGTCTTAGAGGCTGACAACACTTGCTGCAGCTGTGTCTTATCAAAAGCATTGCAAGCACACTTCACAGATGTGGAGATTCAACCCTCTGAATGTTACTTTTGAGCCTAGTCCAATGTTTGGGACTGCAGCAGTGCAAATAAAGGCACCCTTTCCAGGAGAAGCTTCATCGAACTAGTCACAGACAGGATCACTCACTCGAAAGCAGAGGACAGACAGGGCTATCTATCTGACCCTCTGTCTACTTTGGGAGACCTTTCTGTATCAGAAAGTCTTCAGAGAGGCAGCGCTGTTAATGGAGGAGTACACACATCCTTCAACTTCTCAGCCCCCGAACTACTCAGAAGTCACCACAATTCAGGTAACTGTGGAATCTGGGCTCCAAGAAAACCAGCAAGGACTCAAGCTACAGTGAAAAACTTACGGAGACAATCAGGAATCATATAATGACAAGGGACTGGCATGAAAACAGAGGCAGAGTCCCAGAGACCTCAGGCTCTCACAGGGAGCTTCAGAGCTCTGGAGGCAGGGACACAGGAGTTTTGTGACAGTCTCTTTAATCACAGGCTCCTCTCACACTTGACCAAGGCTTGGAGCTACAGCCTCAGACTGCAGGACACCCAAGGATTGTGGCTCCCATTGACTTGATGATATTTCATCTCACTGCATGTGATTTCTTTCCCACATGCCTCATTCCCCTCTATACACATAAAGAATGGAAACCTTGGCAAAAGGACTGAGAGAAATTCAGGGTGGGCATTAGTTACTATTTTCGACAGCACTAAAACAATATATGAAAAGGGATTTTTGTTTTGGTTTTGGTTTTTGCTGTGATTTGTTTTCCCTGAGTTGCAGCTTAGAGGGGGGAAAACAGAAGACAATGTCCCATCTGATGCCTGCCTGATGGAGTGACAGAGGCTGGCTCTGCCACAGCACTGCAGAATTTGTGCTTTTGGGGAGTATTGTTTCTATTTCAGAAGGGGAAAAAAAAAAAAGAGGAAATGAGCAATCCCAGAAGGAAAGGGTCTGAATGCTTCCTCAGGCTGCACCATGAAGAAAAGAGATTGCTATTGTCAAAGGGTGTTTCATTGTTCTGGTCTTTCTGAGAAACCTTAAAATATATCCAGAAATGTAACAAGAACAGAAAACAGATCTGTTTCTTTGGCTGCCCATTTGCAGTCTGGCTGGTGAAGCACAGACCATAGCTTAGCAGGGTTAGTTACCCTGCTTAACCCTTGTTCTTGACAATCACATTTAATAAAAATTTTTTAAAAATAACTTAGTATCCATCAGGAGTGGGCATGTAGAGAAGCCAACTTTCCCTCATGTGAATAGCCCCACTGATTTTTAGTGAATTACTCACCAAGTCAGGACTCCTCACCATTTCAGCATCAGCCTCCAGGCTATTTAATAGCAACTAGTTACTACAATAACTGGCCAGGCTCATTTTTCTGTTGGTGCCACTTTCAAATATCTCACCCACAGTCTTCTCTCCCTGCTAGATTACTTCAAGCACAAAATTCCATCCAGGAGTCAAGCTCCTGGCAATACCTCCAAGATCAGAGAAGTAGGACATATGAGAGATGCAAGGGCACTAGGATTTCCTTTAGGATCAAAAAATGGAAGTCAGGAAGCAGTGGGATTCACCCCTCTTAGCATTCTAATCAAGGCTCCATCTCATGGGAGCAGCTGGAATCAGCCAAGGCTGTACCTCTAATCCCCCAGAGCTAAGGAGTCTCACCAAGAGGAAAAATTGTTGATAATACAAATAGATAGATAGATAGATAGATAGATAGATAGATAGATAGATAGAGATAGACAGACAGATAGAGTGGATCCAACCACAGCACCCCCATAGCTCAGCACTGCTTCTGAGCCACAACATCTGCCCAGAAGCCTTTTGCAGGCATAGCCATGCTGCTCTCCTGCTGGCACTGGTTTCCACAAATCCAGCTCAGGGCTCTCAGTCCCACCTTCTTGATAAGGAAGCTTGGACAGTCTGTGGGTGCAAACAACCACTCAGGAGCCAAAACTGGCATGAAGAAGGACAGACAGAAAGAACACAGGTCATAGGTGAAAAGGTTTGTCTTTCTTTGTCCCAAAAATAGAGTTTCCTGTATTCAGATGTTGTGGAGGTTGGTGTGAATATATCCAGATTTTCTGATCTGTAGATGACAGCAATGCTGAGAGGCAGAAAAGGATCATCAGAAAAGGCAGAACAGGTCAAAGCAGTGACAATTGGCCCTTAATCTTCAGTACCCTGTAATAGGCAACTTAATTGGTCTTGTACTCCAATGAGTTAAATCAAGATAAACATTTTAAAAACACTTTATCATACCTATTGTGATACCACACTGACCAACCAGCCTATTTTTCACCCCTCAGCAGGCTTTGCTTGAGCAAAATCACCCCCAGCTCCACCACACAGATGTAGGAGCAATGGGAAAACGCAGAGGAGGCTGAGTGAACAAAAGGCACTTCAGGCCTGCTGGGGTCAGAGTGTGTATCTGTACGGGAGGTTGGACTCATCACTAATCCAGCTCTGTTTCTAATGAGATTGGTTCCCATTATAGCAAAAGGAGATCCATGGCTTAATTTGCCAAGAGGACCATTGTCATGCAGCTTAGGGAAGCAAAATAATCTTATCAGTTTGAACTTGAACCTTGCCCTCCAATTATGTGAACAATGTTTATGAAAAGAGATAAAGAGATTTTCATTTATCCAGCAGGAAAAATGGATTGTCTAACAGCAAGCATTCCGTTTCCTGCAGCTGCTGGTAGACCTTTACAATCCAGCCACTTGGCTGTACCACTGCCAAATGCACTAACTACTATCTCTGCACATTAACTCTGGACCAAACCCAGGGCAAATGGCACTAAACATATTTATAGTGCAAGTTATTGGTACAGCAGAGTCTCTGCTCCTGTAGAAAAGCCAAAGTGAAAGCCTGGGGCCATCAGCTAAAGACAAGCAAACCCAAAGGGCTGAGAGAATCGGAAAAAATTTTCACTCCTTCCTGAGTGTCTCTGTGTCCCTCTCCAATCCATCAGCTCCCCTTGGCTGCTACAGAGGCCATCCTCTTCTGGGAGTTCTGCATCCCCCACATTGCAGTTAAAACAAAGAACATTATGGCAAATAACAGCCAGGCTTCATCTATTCTTTTTTCTATACAATTCATTCCATCAGAGTTGTTTAGCCGAACAAAACCCCAGCGCTATCCTTTATTGTGAGGCCAGCAATAAACTAACATGTGAGCACAGCATGGGTCACAGATGTGCACACTCCAGCATCAACTGTGGAGCCACTTCCTTGCCCAACTCACTTTTATAAAGCTTTAACCTCTTTGAGCTGGAGTTCAGATGAGCACATAAACCAGGAAGCAAAGAGTGTTAACACAACAGAAGTGGCCCCTGTACAAAGGATACATGAAGAGACAGACATGCTTTGGAAACAGTCAGAACAACAACCTTGGTTTCCAGGGGGTTCCCACACAATAAAAATCCAGAGAGAAATAAACTGAAAAAATCGCAGAGGCTCTATTTTTAGCAATATCACTTGCACTGCAGGATCTTTACTTGTGCCTTTGAATAGACACATATCCTTTTTTTCTTCTTCTTCTTCTTCTTCTTCTTCTTCTTCTATGAGGGGACAGAAGCAAGCAAGCAAAAGAAAGAAATTTGGAGGGGGGAATGTCTTCAAAATTAATTTTTAAAAAACTTTTAGAATGTGTTTCAAGGACTGACCCCAAATTTGTAACCCAATTTTAAGTACTCTTATCCCAAATAAAATAACCCTCAAAGCATGACTGCTCTAGGGAAAGGAAAAAAAAAAAGGAACCACAACAAAAACTATGCAAAACCAGACCCTTCTCACAACTGCACTTTATGGCTCAGATTATATCTGCCAGCTGAAGGTTTCCTACGATAGCAACCTCTAGCTCATATTACACATAAAATACAGGTGTAATGTTGCCCTTTCCTCAGCGTACTGTGTCTGGCTGTGATGGAGTTAACTTGTTTTTTTGTAGCAGCTTGTATAGTGCTGTGCTTTGGATCCACAACCAAAACAGTATTGATAATATATTAATGTTTTAGCTATTGCTGAACAACCTTTGCACCGCATCAGCACTTTGTCTGTCTCTCACTCTGCCCTCCCAGCAAATAGGCTGTAGGGAGCACAAGATTTTGGAGGGATACAACCAGGCAGGTGACCCCAGCTAAGCAAAGAGATATCCCATGCCATGGAGTGTCATGTTCAGCAATAAAACAGAGTGGAGTGGGGTTAGTCAGCTTGGGAACTGGTTGGGCATGAGTCTGCCTGTGGGAGGCAGTGAGTGATTGCCTTTCCATCAATTATTTTGCTTTCTTTTTTATTTCTTCCACTTCTCTTTCATTATTTTTATCTCATCCCATGAGATTTCTTGCTTTTACTCTTCCCTCCCTCTTCCCCTATCCTACCTGGGGGTAAGAAGGGGAGGCAAGAAGGCAGCTGGGTAGTGCTTGGCTGCCTACAGGTCTTAACCCACAACACTCAGTTATGTGCACTTGACTTTGCAACTGAAACGTTCATTTTAACCTGTGCAGTCCATTTGCATATAGATATTATAATATTGGAGACGGAACTGTGTACTGAGTACCCCACATTTCTTCCTGCTTATCACAGCTTAAGAGACTAGGTAAGGGGCTGTTCCTGGAGAAGAAGGTAGATACTGAACAATCCGAAATATTGGTCAGTATCAGCTCTGGATGCCAATCTCTCTGCCTCGGATCCTCATCTGTGCAGTGCAGGTAATATTCCAGGCTTCTTCCAGAAGGGTAAGTACATCCCTGTAAGTACATCCCTCACAACAAGCAGAATAGGGTTTAAATAACATTATAGGATTTAAATACCATTAAACATACAGGAAATAAGGCCCCAGGGCCATAAAGAACTGGAAGGATGAAGAAAATCATTTTAAGGCCACTGTTCTGTGCTCTGGACAAGACAAGAGCCCCCCAGAGTATGTTCTCATTAAAGTGTAGCGTAAAAACCCAAAGGACTGGACTCAAGTAGTTAAAACTACCTTAATTTTAATATTTCTTAACTTCCAAATGTTTGATTTTAAAGTACAATACTGTTATTTGAATGTTTCACACAAAAGCTAAACTTTTTCAAAATCAAAGTGCAGAATTGTGTCCCACAGCCTCCTATGGGCACTGCCAAGACCACAGCAGCACTGCAGGTACAGGCACCACACAGACCACAGCAGGAAGAGATTTCCCAAAGACTGAGGCCCAAAACAATAATCTGTAATCCACCCATAGGAGTTCAATTTACCACCTATCACTTTAATTGTACTAAATGTCTGCACTCTTGGCCCAACACAACTTTTACGAAAAACATTTGAGCCAAAAGCCTTTGCAAAATACAGTAAACATGGGAAATTAATGTCAGGAATTGCACCTGCTGTAGAGCACCCTTGATATCAACACCAGCCCACTGATATAAAAATCACAGAGTAAACATTAGCAGAAAATCCCCACGCTGCTGTTTGTTTTCATATTTACTAGTGGGAGTAAAAGCCCACTTTAAACCCTTGAGGCTGATACAACACATTGATAATATCATAGCAGCAAAACCACAGGCATCTGATAACAGATGAAAATAAAATAACACAAGCACACAGGGGGTCTCAGAGTAGGTGGTCTTAATGGCCCCTTCTTGACAAGCAGCACCATCAGGTACCCAGTCTGACAAAGATTTAGTGTATCTCACCTGAAGTCAACTCCCTCATACCCTGAGGATTCTGATTCTTTTATGGGCTGCTGGAGGAGTGAAAAATGTCTCTCCTGGCAAACAGTGAGTTGATATCAGGTTAAAAATCGATGCACAAATGTACATAGTGAAGTTCTTTGATTGTAAATGGCTGATGAATCTCCTCTGGGTCTCTAGGCCTTCTTCTCTAAATCTCTAAATGTAACGTTAAAAAAAGGAAACATTTTTTTTAAATCTTTCTTCCTCATTGTTAAGGATGTGGGATACTTTGCCAGCAGCTGGATGTCAGCTCTCCTGCCCACCAAAACTAAAGTGCTTGGACAACATCTACTGCAAACTCTTCAGGAGCATCTACATTCATCTGTTCATTCAAACACACTTCTGACACCTGAGCCCTCGGAGGGTTTGCACAAACTGCAGGTCACACACACACTGCTCCACCTTCATGCAAGGATCCAGACGGATCCAAGAGGGGTTATTAAATAGCAAGCCTTAGCACCCAAAGGAGCCCCATCAACACTGACACCACAGCATCCACCAACATAGCTCAAGAGCGCAGAGTATATCTGAAAAGACTCGGCCAAGATTTATTTTCCTGTGCAACCCAGAACTACCAAGTCATTATCATCTCTTTGACATGAGAAGACACACAGTGAGCTCCAGGCAGCCAGGCACTGCATATGCTGAAAGAGCAGACATTCATAGTTTTAATTACTACAGATAAGTTCATGCCCTCAGTGAGCTGAGCCAGGCACATTTGGATTAGCCCAAACCCAGGCTGAGAGAGTCACAACTCACCATCCTTCCTCAGCCAAAAGGAGCAGCTAAGTAAATTAATTAATTAATAATAATAATAATAATAATAATAATAACAACCCAAGCAGCTCTCTAAAATGTGTTCCCAATTATTACTTCTACATTAAATTAATCTGGAAGAAGATGAGCCAGGATTAACTTCTGTGCTTCTGTTCATTCTGCACAGCTCTTGGCAAGTCAGCAAAGTTGCCTCACAGCTGAGCAGATTTTGGCCCATGGCTGTCTTTTGGAAAGCACACAAAAATCCCAGACAACAGCAGTGCTGGATCAGAGAGGCATAGCACTGGCAAGGACACAGGGAGCCTTGTAGCATGGTACCAAACCAACCTGTCCAAAAATCCTCTGAACCACTTTAAGGAGCACATTGGGTCTGTGCCTGCAGGCAGTCACACACCTTTCAAGGGACAGAATCTGTGAAGATCTTGGATATGTGTATAAAGGAATTACAAGAGCACAAAAGCCCAAAACAAAACAGGGGTAGTTTCTTCAAATAGTCCTCCCCGCCCAGGGATTTGGATTGCTATTTTGGAACAGAAAGAAGTTCAATCTATACCTGCACAAACATGCCAAGCATAAGCAGCCAGTCCCAAATAAGACATGTAAACAGCCCTGGTGTTGGCCAACTAAATCACTGCACACCCACCTAAACACAGCATAGGCCAGTCTTCAGCTCTGAACACCAAGCACTTTGGGAGATCAGGCCGTGTTTAAATTAGCATCAACAAAAGGATCAGCACGAATGCCAAGTGTAAATACACAGTTTTTCTCCTCCTGCAGAGACTAAGCTTATTCTCCCCACTCCACCCCCCCACCCCCGATTAAATTGTGAGTTCAGCTTCTAAGTATCTCAGTTGAAAAAAAGGGTATGTCAAAATTCTCACTTTTTTTTTTTAATTGACCAAACTATTTCTGACATATAAAATCTGCTTTCACAGCACCTTAAGTCAGGGAAAATTTTTACCTGAGGACATAAACAGTTGCTTTCTTCAATTCTGCAGCATTTGTATCCCTATTAACACAGAGACATAGGAAGAACGCTGCAAGGACAATTTCCTCAAATTGTCTATGCATCTAGTGGGATACTGGGATACTTTGAAGGATTAAAATTACCACTGTATATTTTTTTCCCTTTTTTTGTTAATACTACTAATTAAATAAAGTGTTCCAAGTACTAACAAAAGTTTTCATCAGTTTCTGGGCCCCTGCAGTTAGTAGATACTATATAAATATTGCCAGTCATCCCATAGATATGGGGATCCCTGAGGTCCCTTGGCTCTTGCTGACAGCTGTGATGGATAAACCAGTGGATTTTCATATGACAGGAGCCAGATGCACACATATGGCTCTTGAGCTTGAAGTCATTGCCTACATGAGGTTTCACACAGACCCCTCATGAGACATCCCGGCACCCACAGCAGCCGCATCCATCCCTCCCTCCCAGACTGTGTCTCCTTTCCCTGATACCACAAACACCAACAAGCAGCTGGTTTTTTGTATCAGTAACAGCAGTGCCCCTGGTCACAGCCCAGGACCACAAACACACGGAATTGGAAACACGTGTTTGTCTTCCTGAAGCTCAGTTTGGTCCCCTTGGCTGTCAGTAAAAGTAAATGCTGAATATTTTTTGAGTCGGCAGGCACAGACTCCTCCCTCACAGCATTTTCATCACAACTGTTGGGAAACCCACAGTGTTTTCTGGAGCGTGCCCCCAGACAGGGGTGGACAGAAACCTGTATCTTTGCTTAACATGGTATTTAGTCTTGGTAACATGGTCCTGCTGATGCCATAAAGCCACAGCCCTGATGATAAACCAAAAAACTCTCTCAGGCACCAAAATAGCCCCAGCTTCTGTGCTGATTCTTTTCCTGCTTTCCCAAGAGCAGCAGATCTGGCACTTGATACCCACGCAAACCCCTACTGATTTCCTTCTCCAACACCTCCCAGCTCTTTGTGGTCTTTAGACTCTTTTCCACTGGCAAACAGACATATGTGACACAAACCCCAGTTGCAGCTTCCCCCTGTGAGAACGCCTCAGCCGTGGCTCCCAGACCCAACCACCCCCTTCAACTCCCGCCCCGTGCAGCCACATCTCCAGAACGTTACCAGAAGGGGCCAACAGTGGTTTTAAACCAGCTTTGATGAGGTTTTCAATTTTGTCAGCTCTGAGAAGGAGAATTTCTCTACCCCAGCACAGGCAGCTTGCCCTCAGTAAGCCAAACTGCAGCCCAGACAGATGTGACAGATGGGGTGGCACAGAAGGCCTCCAGCTGAGGAGGAAAAGATCACCTGGGGCAAGGACCTCTGTAAGCAGCAACCTGAGGTCCATCCTACCTCATCACTCAGAGCCCTTTCCCAAGACAAGGTATGGAGGTGGCCTGGATTTGGCCCAGTCTTTAAACAAAGTCTAAAGCATGTCTGCTTGCCCCTGGGGTCAAAAACTCAACTCTCATTACTGAGTTACAGTTTCTTTTCCAGTGTGATGGTGTACCTGCCTTTCTCTTGAAAATGCCCTCTTTTACAGCCTGAAACCTTCAACACATGGAAATCATAGATCCCTCTTGACACCATGGACCCATTCAGGGCTATTAGGCATTCAGAAGCTGTTAGCATGTAGATTTTGGTGATAATTTGGTGAATGGAGTTGTCAAACAAATTGCCTTTATTATGGACTGATTAAATGCAATCAGGGAGAAGTGCCTTTCCCCTCCCCAACTCCAGCCTTCATCAGCTCAAACAAACACACTGAGCCAATTAGCAGGGAGGTGGCAAAAGCAGCTTTCACTTGAAACCTGATATTCTTGGGGAAAAGAAAAAACAGCCAACCACCACCACTACCAACAACAACAACAAAAAAAATCTCTGTGCTTTCAAAACCAAGATGGGCCTCCAGGGAGAGGTTCCAAAACCTACCCAGGGCTCACCTGCAGGGTGTGGATGGGAGTTATCAGTATTTATCTGGCTCGATGCCAGATCAGCTCCCTTAAGCAAAGCACTGCTCACATCCAGCTTGTGCCAAAATCTAATGCAAAGAGCATAAACATTAAAGCAGGCCCAAGGAGAGCAGCACTACTGAGGCTGCTTTTTCCTTCAGCTGAGTTCTCCTGTGTCAGAAAAGGCATGAGCTCCCAGCCAAGCTATTTCCATGCCTAGAAACCTACATTTTTGGCTGAGGTCCTTGCAGTGGATTCTCTGATGTCTGTAAATGCTTGAGTTCACAACCCTTTCTGCAGTAGTGGAGGGACCTGTCTCCATCAGCATTAAACTCGTGGCAACCACACAGATCTGATGCCACTACCCTTCTGCCCAACATGCCTGAAATCAGCTAATGAATGGGAAAGTCCTTGAGGAGAATTGGAGCACGGCATGATAACGACATAAGCTTAATTCCTTGCAGGTATGCAACTGGAAGTTAAATGGTCACCTTGGCAGCAGTGGGCAGAGCAGAATTCAACATGTATTTGCATGATTTAGCTTCAGAGACAGGAGCATCGAGGCTGAGCACAGAGAGCACACAGGATATGAGCAACAGCTGTTGACTGAGATTTCAACACCTGTATTTAAAGTTAGCACCAAAGCCTACTTTTGGCACCATTTTCATTAACCTTGTCCCTCTAAGGAGCAAGGCCTGCGCACTGCACATGGATCACTGCCTCCCAGAGCCTATGCAGAGGAACTATGGCATAGATTCCCCTGCAGGGCAAGGACATTGCTCTGTCTTGGACTCTCACTAAAAATAGAAGGGGCCTAAAACAAAGGTGAAGTTTTATCTAACAGCAAGGATTTTGGAGAATTCATTGCTGCTACTGAGATTAGGACTAGAGGTTTACAGTTATGTACAGAGATTCAAAAGATCAGACTCTTACCCCACACCTCATCACAGTCCTCAAGTATCACCTTGAACATAAGGGGTAAGTGACACATCAAGACAGCAGGTTCTAAGCCTTCAAACAGTTCTGAGCACAAGAAGAGATCACAGAATGAGATTAGACCAAGAGTCCAGTCTGCAAGCAGCCACAGAGAAAAAGTCAGGGTCTTCTTAAGAAGTGGCTGCAAAGTGCCTGATAACTCCACTCTCTCCCTCAGGACCTGCTTCCTACCCCCACACCCTGCTGCAAACATCAATGGTTAAAGAACTATTAAAGAAAACAACTTCAAAACTCTTCACATAGTTCAAATACTTCACTTAAAAGGAATTTGAATTCTTACATCTCAGATTGCACCAGTCCCCAGCAGGATACGCACTGCTCATGTTCACATTGTGGCGTTTGAGCTGTTCAAACAGGAGGGATGGAGCCCCAGTGTGAGACCATGTGCTCAGGGGTTAGAAATTCCCACCAGCCCTGCTTGTGGTCCCTTGTGACAGACTCAGTCCACCACATCTCTGGGCACCTTCTCAGGGTGTGCCTTGCCATGACCTACGTAAAAATGAAATCTTCCTGCAGCCGAGAGACACATATCTTGAAGAGCCAGACAGTGGGACAGTACTGGGATGTGGTTGGGTGTGAAGTTCTTGGTAAGTCTTTCATCCAGCCCTACTGCAGAGCTGCCACATGAGAGTCAGTCAGTGCTGCTGGCTTATGATCTGGTTAAAGCTCAAGACTGGCTGTCCCTGAGCTTTCCTTCCAGGGCTGCATCCACACACTCTGGCCCACCACCATAAGGCCGTGACTTATTACAAACAGCAGCACCTCCCTGGTAATGCTGAGTTGAACCAAGTGGAGAAGCCAGAGAGGTTTTGCTGCTAAACAAAGTCTACAGGACTGAGTTTTAAACCCCCATTCTTCCCCAGAGAGCATCAGCTGCTCTCTCTGGACAGTACTGCTGTTCATTTGCAAGCTGGAAGAGCCTTTACATCCCAAAGACCTATGTCATCTCCCTGCAGCACCAACTGCTGCAGAAACCTCTGTGGGATTACAGCCAGCCTTACATTCCTCAGCAGTAATACCCAATACCAATCCACTCATCTTCCTGGGGTGCAGAAAATTTATGTTTTGGATGCACCACCTCTAGGTGGGATGGCATACAGTAAAGCTATTAGGCTTCCCCAAAGATGTTCACCTGCTCAATTCCAGTCATGCCAGAGAAGAACTTAGAAAACTGTGAAGTATAGAAAAGTGTATAAGAAGCCAGAAATATAGTCAAATAATGTTAGAAGGCTGCCTTCCATTCCTTATGCCAGCTGACAATTCACTTATAGGGGTAACAGGGACAAACGAGATGCTCCATCAGGTAGGAAGAATTACCTGGGCCACTGCTCCTTCAGAGAGGCACATGGTGCACACCCTGATGGCACTGGAGGGAGGCAAACGGGGTCTCTGCAAAATGTGCTGGGAAAGCATAAGGTGTGATTTGGGAAATGCTGTACTTTTTCCTGCCCCCTTTCCTCTTGTGGCTACTCAGCTCCTGAACTTACAAAACTATATTTGAGCTGCTACATACTGGGTCCAGCCCTTTCCTGCAGCAAATCATGTTTCCTGTCCTGCAAGGTACAGTCAGTTCAACACGACTGGGGACATTCGCCAAGTCTGCTATCAGAAAACTCAGGTTGGACTTGGCAGAAGGTTTCAGCAGTTATGGAAACTCATGGGAGTTTGTGCTGTTGGGATTACAGACCCTGCTTCAGAGTACAACCTTGCTACACACATAGACACAGAGATTTAAGCCACCCCTCTTCTCCCAAAGCATGACAGTACAGTTGGATATTGCAGAAAAGATTATTTTGTTATCAGCAACCTTCTTATCCATTTATTTAAAAGAACAGCATCTGCTCCCCCTGCCAGTACCACTGAAGCCTATCGAATTTCCTTGCACTGCTCCAGCTATGTTGTACAAACACAATGTAAAGCACCTTTGCCCTGGGACACCTGTACACATTTTAACGCTTGGCAATTTGGCCTGGCTGGGAAAACTTTATCTACATTTTAGAAGGACAATTCCTTTCCCCATTGCAGCTTTTGCTCCTGTTGTGCCCACTCCATACACCCCTTCTGCATCAATGTGCTTGCAAGCAGGAGCACAGAGAAAGCTCGGTGCCAAGAAAAGGATAAAAGCACACTAGAAACAGGGAAATGCCTCAGCCCTTTCCATTCAGAGGCAGATCTGCCTTGAATGGGAGCCCCCAGGACTGATCTGCCCCCAAATGAGACTGAGTCACAGGCAAGCCAGCCCCCTTCAATTCACATTAAGGTTTCAAGCTACTGTATATATTCTTCCCCCACCTCCACCACAAGCTCCTCCTTTCTAACAAATTTCTCACAGCATACGGACACATGCACTCCCAGGCAGTGAGCAGCAGTGCTGGGATGTGTTGAAACCCAAGTCCAGTGAGGTTCTACCCTTGCAATGACACTTTTTCATCAGCAAACTATAATTGGCAGCTCTTATTCACTAAAAGAGTTTTGCAAAACACTCCTAAAGAGTATGCCAGACTAGTTCTTCACACTAAGGCCCAAAATTAGAACCAATATCTTAAAAGAAAAGTGGCTCTCGCTGGCATTCCCGAGCAAACTAATCAACCCTACTGAAGTTGCAAAATGAGATCTGTTATGTTTTCACAGATCCACATGTTCACTCACAAAGAACAGAGGCAGAAACGTAATTTTAAAGCTACTGATGCAGCTATAGAGTTATAAAACTTATATGGGACTCCAGACCTTCAAAGTGCTGGGTATTTACCTGCAGTATATGGCTCAAAACAAATGCTATTAACATTTCTAGATTCAGAAAATATTGAGAAATGAGACACTTTTTCTTACAGCTTAAGAAAACACGGGCTCAGGATATAATTCATTCTGTGCATGCAACATCTCTATCTCAGCTCAGGGGACTTTTGCAACAATCAGGAGCTGTATGTTAAGAGGAGGGAATCTGGTCCACTACAAAATCATTTAATCTTGCTATGTTAGCCTTAATTTATGTCCTAAACCTTCCCAGTCTCCTAATCCACCTCTTTTCACTCCTATGAGAAACACAGCACAAAACCTGCTAAAAACTTTCACAAGTTAATACCATTCCTGCTACAAACTTACACAAGTTAACACTATTCTTTTTCTTGTTCCCAAAGTTAGTCAGACTAACTCTTTTGAAATAGTTTTGCTAATTATTGAGAAAGGCTTTTTAAGAAACTCAAAATCCTCTTACGGAAGACACTTTTCATCTTCAGCTTATTTTTAAAAGATTAAAATTACTCCCCACATAACTATCCCAGATCTGCTCACATCCACTTTCCCTGAGCTGCTCCTGAGCACTGGAATCAGAGCTCCCATGTATGAGCAGCACACGAAAGGATCAGCGCTTCTCCCTACCTGAGAAGTCTGCAGAAGTCTTGGCAAAGTTGCTGAAAGCTGTCAAGCACATGAGTCTTAGGAGGAAAGTGGAGGTGGGAAACACATCTGGGCAGCACATCCTTAGGTGTCCTCACAGCTTGTTTTCTTCCAGAGGAAAGGAAAGCGGTTTCTGCCCCAGCCCAGCACTCCTCATTGCGCGGAGAGCAGCGTTAGTCCCATTGCTTGGAAGGCTCACAGCCAGCGGCGGGGAAGGAAAAGCACTCGGCACACACACACACACACACACACACACATCCCTGGGAGTGAATGAATCCCGGCTGACGAATGAGACAGACCTACCTGAGCCTTGGCGGAGTTCCCAGGGTCCTAAAAGCCACCTCTTTGCCCAAATTTGCTGCAGACTGTTTGTGTGTAGCTGTCCAGCTGTGGCACTGCGAGCTGCTGGGGGGCAGTCGGGGAAAGGGGTGCCCGGGGGGCTGGGTTGGAGTAGCCCGGCTATTGTTGGATTAGATATCCAGGGATCTTGTCTCTCTGGTACAGACAGACAGAAGGATGAGCAGAGTTTTCAAAGGAGGGAGCCCAAAACAAAGCACCTGAATTCACACGGAGTTCTGGTATGATGGGTATTTGTAGCTGCTGCTGAAAACAGTGTGAGCAGCGGTGTCCTGCCAGACTGGACAATTCTGCGTCCCCTGTTGAGAACGATCCTACAGTGGAGGAGACTTTGCAGAGGCCCAGGCATCAAACCCTCCTGGATCTCATTGCAGGACTGGGACTGGTATCAGCCCATATCCAAAATCCTCCTTTCTTTTGACAGCAGAAAGCCATGCCAGGCTCCCTCTACCCCACCAGAGCCCTCTATCATCCATCAAACTCAGCAGATCCAAACCTGTGGTTTTCATAGGATCGCGGAACGGTTTGGTTTGGAAGGGACTTTATAGATCATCTAACTCCAACCTCCCTGCCATGGGTAGGGACACCTTCCACTAGACCAGGTTGCTCCAAGCCCCATCCAGCCTGGCCTGGAGACTCAGGAGTCCTGGCTACTCCCATAGCAACTACTTTAACCTCCAATTAGCGTGGCCCTAGATAATCACTGAGCACTGCTTACCCTGCAGTTAAAGGAAGGCTCCAGCTCACCTGGAAGCCCATCCAGTATTTGATCCTGCCTGATTTTCATCCTTATCCTGGCAGCATCTAGTGAGTCATACTAACTTGAGAGAGCTCAGCACTGGGGACACAGATGGGTGGACTCTGTTGTCACTGGGCACGGGAAGGAGGTCTGGGGGTTTGGTCACCAGCCTTAGCTGCAGCTCAGGCATATGTTTGCATGTAAATAAGGGACATATCCCACATACCCAGGCTAGAGCAGAAGCCGAGTGTTGGTGCAGAGAGAGGAGGATGTATTTCACAGGCAAAGCCAACACCAGACATTTAGCAGCGTGTGTATCCATATATCCAAACCTCTGGAGCAGCACTGTGTGGGGCTGCCAAGGGGAGATGGGGCCAGGCTCACACACAGCTGCTGAACAAAGCTGCAGCTCCTATCCAGCAAAAATAACCTCAGTGGAAACATCCAAGGAAAACCACAAGTGGTTTTTACTCCTCTGTCCTGTTCATCCTCATGGAATTAAGTGAAACTCTCCAAAAACATTGATCTTAGAGCTAAAAACAAGTGTTAGAAACTTCAGTCCAAAGGGCTCTGGGGTTTTTTCTGAGTTGAGTGAACTTGTAAAGTGTTTCTTATTCTGAAATTTCTAGCAAAGTTTCAGCTGTTCTCAGATGAATATCAGACTGGCTGCCTAATTATATGTGAATAACACTTTCAAGAATGCTGCCATGAGCAATTTTTTCCACCAGAAGTCTGTCCTGGGATGGTCTGTGTGCTAGAAGCAGACGCCAAGGGGAGCTGTAAGTCCTGTGGACCTGTTTGCCTTCTGCCCATACAGCTACTTGCTAAGTTCCAATCAGCCACACAGAGGATGAGAGCAGCGTGGTAAATCTGGAGTTTGAGCTCAAGTCCTGTCAATGACCATGGGAACAAGAGTCTGTCCTGGCCTGATCAGCACCTAAGCACCTCCTTCCCACAACAGCTCTTCACACACTGACGGTCTCCAGTGAAGCTGCAGATGAGTCTCCTCAAGGAGAGTGGTGACTCTGGGTTGACCTGACAGCACAGACACAGCCTGAGGTCCAACAGGCTCTGTACAATCCAGCCCCAGTCCCTTCTCTCTGCAGACAATTCTGCCACCTTACTTTTTTGCAGAGGGCTACTTAAGCAAGATCAAAAAACCAGGAGCTTCTACAGACTGCCTTGCTCTTTATTTCACTAGATACTTTAATCCCACCTGCCAGAACTATCTGACCCATATTTTTCCAGGCTTGACCTAAGTTTTAAAGAGAAGATACCAGGAGATTTGACTCCTGGCATCTATGTATAATTCTTGTCTCACCTAGTTCTGCTGCCCTAGCCAAGAGGAAGATTCACCTCTGTTGCCTTACAGGCATGAGATAACCATACCCATTACCAGATTATCAGTCAAAGCTCCTTATCAGCAGGACAAAGAAACAATAGGACCCCTGGAAATTTATCGGCCTCTGGAAAAGGGAAGAACTATTTGCTGAAAAGAGCCCACCCTGTTAGCAGGTGTTGATTTTACTGATTAAAGGGTAATTAGGCTTGGCTGACTCAGTATATGGGGAAGAAAAAAAACTTCTGGAGACAAAGGGTTTAAGGCTAAACATGGGCAGCGTGCTCGAGCTTTTAGGTTACTGTGAATAAAGTGAAACCAAAGGGGAGGAAGTTTACATCAGTGTCCTGTCCTCTGAGGGCATTGATTTTAAGCAAGCCTGTATAGATGCCTTCCAAAAGGAAAGAAGAAAGCAACTCTTGCCAAAAAGAAAAAGAAAGAAAAATTTGCCTTTGAGAAACAGACAATGCAGTTAAAGCCCATCTCCATAATGCCCTTATTCCCTGGGGCATGTGGGAACATCGGCTGTGTGTTTGGAAGGCAAAGAGGCCACCTGTCCCAGCGCAGCACAGACAAAGGATGGTCTGTCATGGACAGTCTCATGGGGTAAACATGAATCAAGGTGACATCAAAATGGAGCTTTACTTTTAGGAGTAACAGCCCTTGAAATCCATCCATGCCTTCAAATATGTCTCTGGGGATAGGTAATAACACATATAATGACACACATTCTCTTGGATCCCTTCTCCCCGAAGCCACCCAGAAGTGGGAACTGGCCAGTACTGATATAGTCCAGCATTACATCCTAGCTTTGAGCAATGATATTTGCTCTCTTTCCCTCCACAGATTACCTGTGGAGAAGTCTCACTGAGCCTAAGATGCTTAACAACTGTAGCTCAGTCCTCCTTTTTGACTATGATACTTAAGTGCATTTTTCTCTCCTCCATGCTCCTCTCTTGCAGATCTTCTCCTCCTGCTGCACATAAAACTGTAATATCTGAAACGTGCATGGAAACTCCCAAAGTGCAGTTAAGTACAACTGCAACCGGGGAAACTGAGGCAGTGAGAAGGGAAGCATTTGTCATTCAATTTTATGACCCCAACATTACCCAGTTCATAAATGGTAATCAGGAATGGACCCAGTTAGGATGATTCCCAGTTTAATGCTGTATGTGCTGATCTTCCTTCCAGGGCTGAGTTTTGGTAATGCTTTTCTATTTTTTACTGACTCTGCATCATTAACCTCTTCCTTGCTGATTAAACCATCAACAGCTAAAAGCTGGTCAGTAGAAGAGCTGGACCAGGAATAGCTCTCAGCTAGAGAACTATTCTCAGCTAGATGTAGGACTGAAGTCCTGTTTGTTTACACAGTCACAAGCAGATTTATTAGTACAAATTTTCTTAGACTAGTCTTTTTTTCTAACCCTAGTAACATTACTCACTTCTGTTTTTTCCATAAGGTCTCAAAGCACTCTCCAAAAGGCTGCTGTTGCATTCTCCCACTTTATGGATGAAGAACAGCCATATGTTTGAGGTCACTAATTTTTCAATGTCAGCCAGGGGAAATTGACAGAGATAAGAAAATACTAAATACTTTTTAAGTCCAGCCAGAGCTCTTTCCACTTGGCCAAGTTCCTTCCAAATGAATGTAAACTAATAACAAAGTATATGTGCATTTATACCTACAGAAATATATGTAAACTGGGTGGTCAGAGCTTCAATATAAAATAGCAAAGCTTCCCAGCAGAGTACAGCTCTTTGTTCTCTTTTGTTTTCAGATCTTTCCCCTAAGAGTGTCTTATGGAAACAGATGGGGTTACTCATGGAAGTAAGCACTGTTTGCTTTCATCAATTTGAAGGCAGACTTCACATAATGCAGTTTTGCAATACAACACCAAGTATCTCACAAGTAAAATCCTCCTCTCTCTCCATATTCAATGCTAAACAACAGCTGTGCAGAATATTCAAACTGAAAAGCCTTTGAAGTTTTCACATTTTGTGTCACTCAATCACTTCAGTTTACAAAACGAACATAAAACCTGGAGGACTTTGCTCCTTACTGGGACAGGTTTGGAGTGGGGGTAGTGCTTCAACTAAATTCTGTGTAGAGCAAAAGCCCCAAGTGATGCACTTATCCCACTGAAACATTGGGAAACACTGAACAAAGCATTGCAAAATCCTCCAATACACAAAAAAGCCAAAAATAAAGTATTTGGAGACTACAAAGTGATTCACAACAAAGCTGAAAACTTTCTCCTCATGTTGCACCAAGTAATTGATGTTGAAACCTCTCTCAGTTGGCATTCTCTTTATTATAATGATTCCATGTTCCATGTTAGAGGCTACTGTGCAGTCTGGTGATTTTTCTGGGATTGGCATCCACTTGGGTTTAGTTGGTGCCTTGTGCACAGGATGTTCTTGGGTTAATCACTGCACTAGAATGACAGGAAATTTGGAGCCAGCTTGATCTTTGTACTACACTGGAAGTCACATAAGGGTTTAAACAGACAAGGATTTCAAGGATCAGAGTTCCTCAGTTTTGAATTGGGTCCTTCCTTTTCACTGTGTTTCATCTGTCCCGCCTGCTTGGATTTGCTCCCTGAGATTTGTTGCTATGTTGGCATGTAGCACCAGCTGGGACCCTGAAGTTCACTGAGACGTGCAGGACCTGCACTGTCTTCTGATATCTGTAACGTGAAATTATTTTCCACTTGATCTGGCACAAAAATAATCTTCTAACAGTTTTTCTGGGTAGATTTTTCCATTAATTGCATGATGGTATGTACTGGCTTTACTATATTCCACCACTATCTTTCCATCAGTATATTCAATAGCTCTCTGGAAGTGCTTCTTAGGTGACAGGCTGAATTTGACACCTGAAGATATCTATCTGACCTGGCTGGTCTTGGCTTTGAAGAGCAGAGACATCCCATCTGGTTCAATGTGAGCAACAGTATGTTTTTCCTATTATCTCACCTATGATAATCAAGGGAGAATTGCCTCAATCCTGCTGTTATGTAGGCATGAGTCACTTCAGGTTACAGACTCCTTTAATCTGGATCTCCACTATGTTCTTCCCTTTTGTTTTTCCTGTTTTACTACCAATTCACAGATAATTTACACTGTCCTTAATTTCCACAGCAGCCAATTCTTTTTCAGATTAACTTGTCTAGAAGTTCTCTGCCTGTCCTGTGGGAGTAACATACCATGATGCTATTTGAGAAAAAATGGGAATCATATAAACATTCATTGTTAAAATGCTTCCACAGGCATTTATCCCAAACCTCTGTACTCCACTTTGAGGGCATGCAAAGGCAGTAGCATGAAGGACAAAAAGAGTCCTTTAGCACTCTCCCAGGTTCTTCTGTCCCTCATGGGCACATATCCTCTACACACAATCACAGCCCATCCTTACGGAAACTACTGTTATAACTTACACTGGAAAAGCCATTTTTGTTGCCAGAGACCTTTCCCACAACAAGGATTGTTTCCAAGCATTGTCATAAAGCCTTTTCATAAAATCCACCTTTATATTAATAGGCTGAACCACGTAAGGGTCTGGGCACAGGCACTGCCACTCACGTTTTGGACTAGTCCTTGGTTCACTTTTGACCCAGGCCACCTGATATCCAGAACATTTCTGAGCATGGCTTGGGAGTTGGCAGGAACTTTGGCCATTCCCAATAGGCAGGAAGGAATCCTGCTTTGGAGTTTGATGGCATGAACACAACCAAGATGATGTGTTCTAAGAGGCCCAACAGCGTTTCAGAAGTTGGTAAGAGCCTTGGTGAAGACACAGTGGCATGGGCTGAGAACTGAAAAAATAACCCCTGACCCAAGGCAGACTGTCTGTCAGTGCTACAGCATCTTCTCCATCCTGCTACCTTGGCAAACCTGATTAGAGCTGCCCAGGAATGACAGTGCATCCTGCAGGCTCCAGACTCCAGCACAGCTACAGCCCAGGTTGCTACGTTTGTGCTCCCACCTATTTACAGTGATCAGTAGGGCAGACCTTTCCTTCAGGAGCATTCAGCATAGACTGTGCCTAAGTTTGATCTGGAGAAGTCAATGAAAAAACCTTATTGGCTTCCCTGGTTCCAACATAACTCGGACAGATCAGCTTTCACCTTGGACTTATCATTGCCTTGGAGCAAGGTATGTATGTAATTTGCTGTCTGTACAAAACCAAGGGAAATACCCTTGGTTTTGTACAGGCAGCAAATTACACAAAAAACCTCTGGCTCACAGATCACAAACTGGTGAAAAATCAACGGGAATCAGAGGAAATGCTTTTCTGCTGAATGGGGAAAATTAATCCTAAGCGTAATTTCACTGGCGTCAGTGCAAATTCAACAATGAAATACATCTACCATTTGCAAGAGGAACAGGTTTGTCTCCTTTCACATGTGCTTAAACATACATTTTCCTTTCCTCTTTTAAATCTTTTCCATTTGAGAGGGCTGTTTCAAGAGTAACCTCATGCTTTCACATGCATTTTAGTACTCAGCCCAATAATATCACCAGGTATTTGTTTCACAGCAGTCCCAAGAGACTATCTAGTGACCAAGTCCAGGTGTGCTGGACAGTGCACACAGCACTGGACTCTGTCATCTAAAACAGCCAAGGAACTTACAATGGCATTGAAGTCCAAGCCACCCAAACCTTTGCACTCTGTAGCCACAACACTGTCATTAGGGAGCTCCAGTTAACTTGCTTCTAGGGCAAGAGATGCTTCCCACTGCAGAAAGCTCATACTGAAATTTGACTGCAGTCATTGTCTCTGGGCACCTGGTTCACACAGCACTGATCCCTGCTGTGGTAACGCTACTCACCAGACCAGCTACATAGGATGCAGAGGAAGGAAGGAAACTTAACAGGTTTTTACAGCTTTTTTACAAGAGATTTGCAAAGGTCAGAGTTCACCAGGCTGGGCAGTGCCTGGACAGACAGCAGTGTTATGTGCAGAGCTGTGTGTGTGCAGGCATATCTTAGTGGTTGCGTGCATCCAGGGACTACACAAGACTAGTATAAAATGTCTTTTCTAACACAAACAGCTTGCCTCAGAAACACCTCAGCGAGGTAAAAAGAGACTAGAGCCCACTTAGATTCCAACACCTTTTAAATTTTTGCTGGACTATCCCTTTGTGCCACGCCTTTGTGCTGGCTTTGACAAGCCAGCATCATCCTCCCAGCCTTTCCCTGCCCAACACTCTGGTGCTGTGCTCTGCTCTGTCCTGCACTTATCCTCTGGGTGCTGTTTCATGCACAGCCCTTCCCTGGTTGTCCTCAATCTCAGATGTCCAAGGAGAATCTCTTATATTTATTACTACACTGCTGGTAATTTCTTGCTGCACTTGCTAACTCCATCTTGGACATGCAAAACTAATCAAATCCCCTTCTCCTTTCCCACAGTAGCAGGTAAAATCATTTTTTTTCAGTTCACCAAATCTATCCCAACTCAGCACACCAGCTCATCTCCCCCTAATGCTCCCTCTGTAAAATGTACCTTCTGATATCTGACGAAAAGCAGTTTTGACCATTAAAAGAAGTCTGAGTTAAGGCAGTTTGGTTTCCACCCAAAGAAGATGGCCACAAATGATGCTGTGAATAACTTGGAGAGCTGAGGCCTTCTTCAGCTGGTTGAGGAAGCCAGTGTCCAGAGCTGCTGCTGCTTCTGGGGTAGAAGAGGCAGAGACACAAAGCTGTTAAAGCCCAGTTCTCAGGTGAAAGCCCTGCTGTGAGTCCAGAGGGAAGCAAAGTGAGACATAAAACAAAGCAGCAGTTTCTCTCTCCCACCTATCTTCACACAATAGTGCTGCACACAGCTGAACCAGTGCAGTGGAAAATAATGTTACAATTTCTAAAGGGGTTTTGCAAAACAAAGGATATTGGATCACATTTTCTCTTCAGGTTAGTCACTAGTCACACAATAATGAAGAGCAGAAGTTGATTGGCTTTGTTAAAAATAATGAGAAGCCACGGCTTTGAGTAATTTGATCATAAATTTTTTACTTGCTTTTCCTCCTGCATATGGAGATTGAGATAGTAGATATAATTTACTATGACAAACACCAGCATTAACACATTAATTAAGAAAAACAAATGGTCCCTCTTTGAAATCTCCTGCCCACCTAGAGAGAGTAATGGGGTTATAAATGGAGAAAGAACAAATATTGACTCTATGAAATGTAAAGGTACCTGGGAGTTCACCCATCAGTCTTTAGATTACACTTGCCTTTCAAGATGAATGGGATTTCTTTTATAATCCATTTCAATTGGCGTTTTTTTTAGCATCTCAGGAAAAAGGAGGGGGACATCAGTGGTCTCTTTAGGTTCTCGAGGTGTTCCAGACTGTTTCTGAAGGACAGTACCTCCAATTTCTGGAATGGGGTAGATGCACCCAATCCAAGACATGTCTTTCAGTTTGAGATAAGTACTGAAGGAGCTGCCTGGACTAATCAATGAGTGGTGCTTCTGGTGCAGCTTTCTGTAGGATGCATCCGGAACTCAGCCTCCATCACCCAGACTATAGAAGCTCAGAGGCACAGACAAACCTTGGCATCTGGACACACACAGGACTCAAGAAGACCCAAGAATTTACTTCCTAAGGGAAAGATCTCTGGCATCACATACTGAACTTAATCTTACCTTGTCACACACTCTTCATAACTCTCTAAACTTGTAACATCTCACTCTAAAGCAATGATATACTTGTCCTCAACACAGATTATTGGGTTATTGGATTCATTTCAACATTGGCTTCCATATTAAATACAGTTCCTCTTTAAAATGTATTACTAAATCAGAAAATTAGGAGACTCAACTCTTTCATAAATGCTGAGATCAGCCAGTCTTGCTGTCCCTTCTATAACCTGTAAGGGTGCCACAAGTCCCAGAGGGAGCTCAGTTCTGAGTGGGGACATAATCAAGAGGAGCAGGGACATAATCAAGAGCAAAAGACCCAAGAAAAACTACAAAGACAGTAACAGCTCAAATTCTCAATTATCTGAAAACATCACAGATTCCAAGAGGAATTTAAAGACACTTCTGACTCTCAACACAGAGCCAGTATCTACTGAGGGGCTGGCAAAGCTGCCAACAGACCAGTTCACATTTCATACATCCCCTGCACCCAGATAGAAATCTTTGGCACACAGTTTTTTCTTCTCCCATACAGGTTATACAATAACAATTTACCCTCCAGGGCTGGAATTCAACAAAGGGAAAAGGAAATGGAAGAACATAGGTTCCGTGATGTGCCATGGCATAGGTCCTGTGGAAGCCTCAGGCTCAGAGGAGCAGATGTGTGCACTTTCCCAGCACTGTACACAGAGGGGAAAACATTCATTGGCCTGGCAGGGTTAACTGTGTGTGGCTCCAGCAGGATGCACGCTCCGAAACAACCGAGGAGGCCCGAGGCTGTTTTGACAGAAGGAGCAGAAGATTTTCCAGTCCATCGCTTTCCTGAGCTCAGTGCTGGGGCGCTGTGTCTGAGGAACAGCTCTCCCTCTCCTCTTTGCTTGCTCTACAGCAAGGTAAAAAATGTAATTGTGGATGCTTGATGGCCACCTTAATGAGCAGCCACTCTATCCAGAGGGTCTGGCATCTGAGGTAATTTTAAGCAACATTTTGGGATTTCCCTGATTATTTTCAGCTAGGTTAACTCACCTTCAGTTAACCAACAACTCATATCTCATTAAAGGGAAGCTTCCAGAAAGACTAGAACTGCCATCAGATTGTTTAAGGTTCTAATAAAATCCAGTATACTCAAACCTTTCCAGAGTAGTTTATAGAGCTGCTTTGGTACCTGGGATAAACAGGACACAGAGGGATCCAGGCTTAGCTTTGTGACAGGTTTGCAAGAGAGCCTGAAGGATTCAGATACCTCTGGACAGTCTGAAAGGAGCTCTGTCTGCTCCACCAGCCACCAATAAGGCTACACCAGCTATGAAGGGCTTGACAGGTGTTCTGAAAAGGGCACAATTTAGCTAGAAGATGAGGTGGAGAGGCCCTCCATGAGCCAGTCCCACTTCTTCTGTAACCTGGGGACATCCAGCTGCCTCTTCTCTACCCTGAATGGACAACAAACCACATCTCCAGAGCAGCTCAGCCCCTTGTAGACATCTCTTTCCGGACAGAGTAGTAATAACAGCAGGTGTTACCATTTTTGCTGTGTTTCCTATAAAAAGACATCCTAGTTCCCTTGGGCAACATTAAAATTCACTCCCTTCTTCACACCCTCTGACAGGCCACAGGCAGCTGTGTTGGGGCTGCTGCAATGTGGCTTCAGGTGTTCAGAAGAAATCTCTGGGATTTCAGACTGCAATGCAGACTGTTTTGGAAGGTGATACTGGCAGCCCTGATCCTGGTGGTGCTGGAACTGAAGCACTGCATTCCTGGAGACATAAGCAGGTTAAATCCAGACAGGTAAGCAGGTTAGCTCAGGTTGGTACAATCTGTTGGGCATCTCAACACCAGAAATGTGCACTTCTTCCTTACCTTCCAAATGCAGCATATGGTCTGAGAAGGTCTGTTCTTCAGGCTTTGCTACAACAAAGTCGAGTAAAAGCACAGAAATCAAAAATGAATGGCTCAGAGTGACAAAGAAAGGGTGGAGCAAAACACAAGGTCTCCTTCATCCTTAAACATCAGCCTTTTTTCCTCTAATGAGCAGGACCATCATTCAGTGAAATCTTTAACAAGGAAGTACAAAGAGGGATCAGTTGTACTGCTGACCTGGGAGAGAATCTGTTGACTTTATTGATACGACTGCAAGGACACATCAAGGGAGGAAGACACTGAAAAGCTGATGTCAAAAGAGATTTGGGTTTCAAATAGGCTGGAGGTGACAGTATGTCCAGCTGGATAACTGAGGGTGTTTGGGGTGACTGTGAGCACTGCTGAACTGCCGTGTTCAGTTTTGAAACAAATACCTCAAGAAGGTTATTGAAATATGGGAGGAGACTTCAAAGACACTAACATGAAGGATTACATTTAATGGAAGATCTTGGCCACATCCTACTTACATAGATGAGAGGGGATCAGGCTAAGCACTATTTTCTACCCATCCTGCTTTTCTTCCCAAAGAAACTCAGATTTGAGTAGTAAGGAACCATAAGTGAACTTGCCCAGGATTGGACAGGAGGGACTAGAAATATGTTCAACTCAATCAGAATTAATTCAGAGACGTACCAAAGTCTGTTTAATCACAGAATAAGCTGAGTTGGAAGGGGCCTTCAAGGATCATCAAGTCTACCATATGCCTGAGAGCATCGTCCAAATGCTTGAATTCTAAACTCTTTAATTCTGTCAAGCTTGGTGCTGTGACCACTTTCTGTGCTCAACCATGCTCTGGGTGAAGAACCTTTTTCTAATATCCAACCTAAACCTCCCCTGACACAACTTCAGGCCGTTCCCTTGGGTCCTGTCACTGGTCACCACAGAGCAGAGATCATTCTCTGCCCCTCCTCTTCCCCTCACCAGGAATTTGTAACTGCAATGAGGTCTCCCCTCAGTCTCCTCCAGGCTGAACAGACCAAGCATCCTCAGCCACTCCTCATATGGTTGCCCCTTAAGGCCCTTCACTATCTTTGTTGCCCTTCTTTGTTATACCACCTGAGAACAGTGATGCCTTTCATTTACAAACCTCACCCTACTCCAGTGATTATAACGTGATCCAGACTTTCATGTTATATAGGCAAGAAAAGCAGGGAGGCTGCTCTTTTCCTACTCTGATGTGACAGAATGAAGAAACTCAAGGTGAGTGTCTTGTACCTTTATTTCAGATTCAAGAAAACTGTTCCTGAAAAAAAGAGACCAAACAATACACGATCCTGTGTCTTGATGCTAGGGTGCCTCAACAACCCGTGCATGAATTAGACACAGGGGCAAGGTTATCACACCTCAAGAGAAGTGAGGTTCACTTGGGAAGCCCTTAGCTCAGGGCAATTCCAGCCTGCCAAGATGGTTTTGTTAGCCTGAAATCCTCAGTGGTCTGTCAAGGAGTTAGAAACAGCTCCCTGACACTGAAATATCCAATTCTCTTCTTTAAAGACAGTTGTGAGCTACAAATCTGCAGTTTTCTAAGTCATAGCCCACACATCTCCTTACAGCTGTTTTGTTATCTTCTCGATCACCATTAAGTTATTGGAATTACCCCTACGTGATAATTCCTCACCCCTCGAGATACATTTTTTTACCTTTTTAATAGTGCTTACGTAAGGGATAAGAACAGTAAAAAGAGAATAAACTTGAGAAGGAGTGGCGTACTCGGTGCTGGTGGAGATTCTTTTGTATTTTAAGGGTCAGAGTGCCCTCTTCTGTTCCATCCATGTCCTGATTATTAACTCACTGTTAAATCAGCAGATTGTAAAGAAAAACTGTGCCTTGTCTTCTGCACACCTTATTGTCTTCTAAAGCACAGTTAAGAAACCAAGAACCAGACCACAAAGTCGGAAATTACTCTTGTTAACACGGGGGTTTGGGCAGTAAGCTGCAACCAATAAAAGGGGTTGGGGGAACATCGGAGGCAACATGATGGAACTAATTAGTTCATGAGGTCTGGGATATTTTGAAGTGAATCTCTGCAAAGTTTAAACAGTGGGGTGCTATTTATAGACCTGCGTTTAAAACTCGCCTTTCTCCTGCCTCTCTGGCAGCTGATTGAATCCAGACTGATGGCCACAAAAACCTGACTGACACAAACATATTGAATGTACCTCAATAGTACTTTTGCATATAATAATTTCTAAACTAATCTTGGTGAAAAGCACTGGGACTGCAGGATATCTGAATTACGGACAGATATAACAATGGCCTCGAAAAAAAGTTTTAGTTGAGTGTTTTTATCGTGAAGACACACAGAAGTGTGTTTCTGGAAAACGTATCACCATTTTCATGCAGCAAAGCCAGAGTTTATTAACTGTGGTGGATCCCTGTGGTGTCCAAGGAGCTGCTACGAGTGTGCCTGGCCCGTGCTCCCACCGCCGCCGATGGTCCCAAGGGGATGCACTGGGAGCTCCAGCTCCGCATCCCAGGGACAGCACCTGCCCCTCTCCCCTGCTTTAGGGCCGCGGTCCTTCTGCCACACCCGAAATCTCCCTGAGGGATGGAGGTGAAAGGGGCCGCTTTGTTTCCTTTCATCCCTAAATCACAGAACGGTTTGGGTTGGGAGCGGAGGCTCTTTAAGGTCCCTTCCAGCCCCAGCCGTGGGACACCTCCCACTAGACCAGCCTCATTCAACCTGGCCTTGAACACTGGGAAGTCCACAGCTCCTCCGGGCAGCCTGTCCTAGTGCCTCACCACCCTCAAAACGAGGAATTTCTTCCCAATATCCAACCTAAACCTCCTCCAGTTTAGCACCGCCCCGTGAAGCGGCACCGCCGCCGCGCTCCGTCCTGACGCGCTTTGTCCCGACGCGCTCGCCGTAGCGGCAGCGCCGCGGCCGCCATGGCGGCTGCCTGTGGGAGGCTGGCGCCGAGGGGCGCCGCCATCGCCCTGCCCGGCCGTGAGCATCGCCTGGGCCCTCGCCCTCACCCCCTCCCCGGGCACCCCCGAGCCTCCCCCCTGCCCGGCGCCCTCCCCCTGCCCTCCCTGGCCCACAGAGCGGAGGGGAGGACGGCTGGCCTGGCGGCGGGCGGGTTGTGGGTGCCGTGTCCTGCTTTGGTGTGGGCGGTTCAGCTTGAAATCACGGGTGCTTTAAACGTTGTTTTGAATTTTACAGGGTGTTTTTCTTTATCGGGGTACCGAGTGAGCAGCGATGGAAAGCCACCGAAATTCCAGCCGCCTCCGAAGCCCGTCATTATTGACAGGAAGACGCAGAAGGAGGAGAGGAGGTGAGGGTGTCCCAGTGCTCACCTGAGCTTGTAGAGCCCGGGCTTGTGTCCAGCGCTGCGCTCAGGCTGGCCACTGTGTGAGCACTTACTGAAAGAGTCAAGGCATTATTACACAAAAAGAAAAACTCAACACGGTTTGTAAAATTCTAGCAAGGATCATTTGTGTTGAAATATGTTCAAAACACCTTAAAATACTGTTCCTGGTGTTCCTGAAAGCAGTGAAATGTGAAAAAAAATGTAGAGCAGAAAATACTTCTGCAAATCTGGGGTTAATGTGGGAGACTCAGTCTGTTAAGGGCATCTCTTTAGTTAAAGGTATCGCTTTAGTGTGCCAGGGGTGACAGGGACACGGGTCCTGTGTCTGCCTTTGCCTTGGACCTCGAGACCAGCTGTGAGCATGTACATCCCTGGTTGTGACATGGACCTGCTGTCTCTGGTAGCCTTCATGAGACATCTCATTCTGGGTATTTTTGATGTCACCTCAATCCATTGCATAGAATCACAGAATGGTTTGGGTTGGAAGGGACCTAAAGATCGTCTGGTTCCAAGCCCTCTGCCATGGGCAGGGCCACGTCCCACTAGACTGGGTTGCTCCAAGTCCCATCCAGCCTGTTCATCAACACTTCCAGGGCTGGAGCATCCACAACCTGCCTGGGTTTTAAACCCAATTTGCACTGCTTTAAATGACCCAGTGGTTCAAACTGCAGTGCTGTGTCTGGAAGGAGAGTGGTGGTACTGTATTGTTCATTTGCCCCCTCCAAAAAACCTCACTTTGAACATCATGAGTAGGTTTGGTGTTGTTTATTGCCTGCGTGGTGCCTGTGGGCAGCAGCACCAACCAGAACTTCTGTGGTGCCCCCACAGCCCCCATAAGGTTTGTAAGGCAGTTTTGCATTTGTTCTCCACTGTGTTGGGCACTTCTCTCCTGGTCAGATCCAGGACTTTTAAGATGCATCTGTACAAGTGAATTAAATGAGTCCAGCTTCATCCATCAGCTCTGAGGCCAAAGTGGTCTCTCCATCCAAACCAGAGTGAGCATATTCAATTATCTGTTGGAAATGGTTCTCCGCTCAAGCCAGTCCATGTCAGGAAGTGTGCCTTCAACTCAGCAGTCAGATAAGTGAGGCCCAGGCCATGGGGAAATTCCTTGGCATGGTTTAATTTTTTTTAGCAGAAAATAGTTTTACCGGTCCCTTTAAGCTTTTGTAAGACAAAAGGAGATTTATGTGGTGTCTCCTGTAGAATCAGTTTGTGAAAACTGTAATAGATTCTTCCATATCTGTTATTATAAAGTCAACAAATAGTGTTCTGTCATGTGGATTACAACTAAACCATGAGATAACCTGTTCCTAAGCTGTGACAGCACTAACTGAACTGTCCTCCTTCAGTCAGCTCCTCTGAGACCAACATGTATTACTGGTTTGGGAAAAAATCTGTTTAAAAGAACAGCAACAAAACAAGCAAACAAAAAAATCCACAAAAAGACCCCCAAACCAACATCAAAACCCCACAAAAATTCTTTTTGGATTAAAAAAAAAAATAAAATTGGTGACTTCATGGACTGCAGTTAATATCTCTGAAAAGGCAACTGGTGGTGGTTAACCAGCTGGTAATTTTTAGGCCAAATACTTGGAATTCTCTAGTATTTTTTATGCCAATGCTTTTGTTTCATACTTTTGAAAGTGTGGCTTTTCTTACAGGTTCCTGAGCCCTGAATTTATACCTCCCAGAGGGAGAACAGATCCTCTTAAATACTATATAGAAAGAAAGGATATGATACAGAGAAGAAAAGTCTTCAACATCCCAGAATTCTATGTTGGTCAGTTAACAGCACTAAAACTGTCATAATTCTGTCAGTATTTTACATTGTGTGGGGTGGTAGATAGTGTGGTCATATGTAGAATAGCATAAAACATAAAGTCTCAGGTGTGTTAGATCAACTAGAATGTGTTTTTATAGATAGTATGTCGTATTTTAATCTCATATATACATCCAGATTCATTAAAAGAATAATCCTAATGTGTTCCTTTATGTGGGTTTTTTCAATCCTGGCACTTGAGCATATGGTTTACCAGTAAAGCTAAAGAAAAAAAACCCAAAAAACATTTGATTAATTATATTCAATTTGGATAGGGAAGAGCAAAAAAAATAAAGGTGAAGAAGGTTTGTAGTTCACCTGCAGAATCCCTTCAACCTGTATCAATTCAGGTCATGTTAGCAGTTTTTTGTGTTTGTAGCAGTTCTGATGGGAAACAAAAATATTTTCAAAATGCACCTGAATAGATGCACTTTGTCTGACTCTTCCCCACATTTTGGTACATACTAACTGGGACAGGCTGTTTATTTTAATCCATTTTTTTTGGCAGGCAGTGTACTAGCTGTGACAACTGCGGATCCCTATGCCAGTGACAAATCCAAGCGGTTTGTTGGGATCTGCATTCACAGAGGAGGGAAGGGACTCGGCGCTACCTTTGTCCTTCGGAATGTCATAGAAGACCAAGGTGGGGTTTCAGCTGTGGTAATTATGCTACAAGTGTTCAGCAAAAAATGTGTTAAGTTGCAAAGTTTAGTCTGTGGGGTGGAAAACAGCAGACTGAAGTGAAATTGTGAGTCTGCCTGTTAAGAGTACTCTGCAAGTTTAAAACTGTGTACACAGAAAGGTTGATGTGCTCTGTACTTGATGGCATAGAACTGCACAGTAATTTTTTTGTCTATGTACTTGGTGATTTTTACACATTCTGTGATGGTTGTGCTTATGTCTGAGCCTGGACTGTCTGCTGCCATGTAAATACCAACCCATTTCGAGCACAGTGTATTTGCATGAACTGGGAACGTAGGCGTCAACTGTTTAACAAGCAACAAATTAGAAGAGTTTTATCATAGGATCACATGCTGGATTATGACAAAATTGGGGGCAATGCAAATAGTGTAATTCTGAGGGCAAATCTGAAAGGGGTGGGTGTCCTTTCATACACACTGCATGTACACTGAAATGGGTAATAACAGCCATTGTAACCAAAAGGGAGTGAGGTTTAAAACCCAACCTCATCTTCCTTAAACTCAAGCCATTCAAGTCTCTTAAACCATTCTGTATCAAAGATTTGACTTACAAAGAAATGTGCAGACACAGTGCACGAGTACCATCACAAGTGCACACAGCACTGTAGGTGCTCTAAAAAGCAGATTGCAATGATACAGGAACTGAAGCAGTACTGCTTGGGTGTTGGTATTTCTCATGA
The DNA here is from genome assembly GCF_000738735.6 of Corvus cornix cornix. Taxonomy (NCBI): domain Eukaryota; kingdom Metazoa; phylum Chordata; class Aves; order Passeriformes; family Corvidae; genus Corvus; species Corvus cornix. The sequence continues at coordinate 108,383,542 of NC_047056.1, read as the reverse complement.
ATTTGGTTCCTTAAACCAGGCTTTCTGTCTCTAAGGGGTTGAAATCTGCTATGAACTGTACAGTCCTCGAATCCAGGCGATCGAGGTTCTGAAGCTGGAGAAGAGGCTGGATGAGAACCTGATGTACCTGCGAGATGCCCTCCCCGAGTACAGCACTTTCGATGTCAATATGAAACCTGTGCCTCTTATGGACCACGAGGAAATTCCTGTGAACAAGGTACGAGCCACGTGGTTCAGAGGGAAAGCACAGGATTATTTACTTAACTTCCATTTATGACTGTTATCCTGGCAGGCTGTAGCAGCTTTTGCTGCATCAGTTACCAGGGTGACAAAAGTAGGTAAAATCAGGCAAGTCTTTGTGCCATTTCTGTAGTGAAAGAATGGTGAGGATGTAAACACCTACCATCCTCAGGAGTTAATTTTGAAAACATGCGAAGAGTAGCAGCCTCCACGTTCCTATGTAGAACAGTGCAGAGGGGAAAGCTTTTCTTACAGAAACATTATTGTTAATGTGGTTACTGATTCAGGAGTGGCTGGTGTCAAGAAACAAGGTAAGAAAGATCGAAGACTCAGCTAAAATCTGCATGTCAGGAAAAATCCAGAGACCAGCACACCCTGCCAGAGTGTTGTGTAGAAACTCAGTATGATAATTCCTCCCTTTCCCGCCATCATGCTACTTTTATTTTTCCTTAATAAAGAGCAAAACTGCAAAAGGTGAGTTACCTTCAATGTATGTTTCATTTAAGGACTCTGTGATAAATCAAGACCGTGTTAACTAAAAAGTTTCTTTATAACAGTCATATAAAGTAGTAGTTCCTTAACACACTGACAGATTGCTCGCTTTTCTTACTTCCCTTCTGTTGAGCAGCACTTGTCTCACCTTTTGCTAAGCTCACAATCAAAAATCTAATTACTTAATACCTTTTGGAGTTTTTTAAAATTTTTTAATCTTTCGCTTTAGTTGCAGGTACGAATGAAACCTAAACCATGGTCAAAACGGTGGGAAAGACCCAAATATAATATAAAAGGAATAAAGTTTGAGCTACCAGAACATAAAATGAAAGCAGCACAGAAGTGGAGCCAGCCATGGCTGGAATTTGACATGCTGAGAGAATATGATACTTCAAAAATAGAGGAAAAAATTTGGAAAGAACTGAGTGAAGAACTTGAAAAATAATAATGTCTTTTGCAGTCTAAAATTAGTGAGAAAATGAATATTTTTAGTTTACTGTATGGATGATCAATTGTCAAGTTTTGTATATACATGGGCAAAGCAAACAATAAAGTTAACCTTTCCAGATTTCAGCGTGAACAGATTTCTGTGGCTCAAGTGGCCACTGCCCTCCCACTGCTTACAACTCATTACAAGGAATCTTTCTTCCAGAAACAAACATGTACAGAGCTAAATTGTGATAGAACATCAATTACATTTTTGTCATAGCACAAGGCTGGTGCTAGAGACAAGCTGGGATGAGACAAAGCAGAACAAGAGAAAAGCAATGAGATCACGAGCTTGTGGGGATTGCTGATGAGCAGTTGCATTTTTGTTGGCATTCTGAGAGGAAAAGCAACAGAAATTGATTATTAGAAAGCAGTATTTATAACATAAATCCTAAAGCTACTAAAGGTTAATGGAGCTGGAGGGTTTTTTTCTTCGTACATCTTAATAACATTTTTGTCACATGTTAAGGAATTGAAGAGTCATTACCACAGTATTTTATTTTCAAAATAAAACAAATTATTTTTAATCTTTTGTCTGTAATACTGATCAAAGCTATTTACAATTAAAATAGTTTACAAAAATATTTTTTTAACTTAAAAAATATAAAAAGAAAGCATAGGGATTAAGTCTGCTAGAGTTAAATTCTAGTCCCAGAAGATTTTGGAGAAATAGTCACAAACATACAGATTCTGTGATGCGCTACAGTTTTTACAATGAAACATCCTTGTTATTCTCTAACAGTATTTATTGCAAATATACAAAATTAGAAAACATTAGAAATCTAATAAGGATATGAAGAAGTAGAGCTCTGTAGAGCTTACTGGGAAGCAATGGGAGATTTCTGGAATTCCAGTTACTAGAAAGAAACTGAAGCTGTTCTATTCTTCTCATCATCACCATGGCTGTGATGGAAATCCTGACTCCTTACCTGCACACTGACTCCCCTTGTTTCTGTATCAGCAGCATCATGAACTCTTTTTCACTGGGAATGGTTTAACAATAACCTTACCAAAAACCACTGTGGACCACAAGTCAGAGGAGCTCAGTGACTGCTGAGTCAGAATGATACTCAGCAATTAATACTGAAAATAACTCGTCAAGTTGTTTACTGGCTAGCAGTGATAAAAGTTCACAGGCACTTTCTGTTTGCAGGATTCCTTCCAAGAAGGATACAGCAGTAAAGCACTGTCACACATTTTAGAATGCCTGAACCATTGCTTTGACAGCTGCAACTTCTAAATACTCCCTAATCTAGGAGTAGATGGCAGTAAAAGACATTGGAAAAAACACCTCAAGTATTTAACACCCAGACAGTGATTACCACTACCTCTTTGAGTAGGCAGGATCCACTAATCCAATTTCATACTAGAACTGGTTTAGTGTGAATACCAGGCTTGTTTCAGTAATGTAAGCATTGTGTCAAAAATTTCTATTTCCTAATCATTGGTTTAAGGTGTTCAAGTTCATGCTCTTCCATGAAGCCTTCTACGATATGCAGAGCTCCAATTTTCACCAGCAGGAGAAGAACTTCTTTTATTTCATCACTATTTAAGAATAAAAGAAAAAAAAATTATAGCAGCACTTCTATGAACCTGACTTAAGTACCATTTTTGTTTCATGACCTTGGCTACTCTTGGCTACTCATTAAAAGCATGCATCATCAACCACCTCAAATGCTCACAGTAAACAAGGACTGCTGAAATGCTCCTTCACATTAGACTCCATCTTCCGTTTTAGATATAAATATATATATATGACATGAACATACTTTAAAGTGCTAAATATATGATATTTACAGAATTTAAAAAGTTCTTAACACAAAGTATTTGGGGAATCCCAAGGACAGCCTCATCCATTACCTGTGATTGTCCTTGTGTAGCACACGGGCACATTGCAGCAAGTGCTGGCTGAAGTTCAGTAATTCAGGGAGAGTCGATCCTCCCTTGAGATCTTGGAACCATCTTTCTGGGAGGCATGCAACCACCTGTTGATACCATAAATATTTGGAAAAAGTTTAACAAGCATTTCAATTTAACCAAGACACATCACTTCTGACAGGAACCTTCTGGCAAGTTTAGCTTATTACTGTGCTTTTTCTTTCAAATGAGCATTATTTCTCCAAGTTTAAGAACTCTCTCCACGCTTAAGAACCGACAGACCAGAATTTTCTCTAAAATGCTCTTATGCAGCAAGGTTGTTAAAAAAGACAATAAAACAGATTTTAAATGTTTAAATTTTATTTTTTTTAATGTTTTATCTTCAGTTTTGACCCCTACTAATGAAGAACAAAAGGCTTTTAGCATACACCCTCTTCCAATGAGCGTTATCTTTTACCTTATTACACTTTTCTATATTATCCAGCCCTAGAGGTGTGTTTAGGATGTTCAGGAGAAGGTAACGATTCAGCAACTTGTTCAGTCCCAAATCACGGACTTTGTCTTCCTGGATGATCCCATCCCAAAGAACAACATTGGAGAGCAGCTGCAATAATGAAGAAACAAAGAATCTGCATAACTGGTGGCTGTGAGCTAAAAATATTAAAAGTTTCATGCAAGACAGAGATAAAAAGATAATATGTGCACCCAATTCAAGTACTCAGACCCCAGGATTTACACTCTCCAAACTTCTGGGCAGTTAGCCACTAATAATTTACTGCATATAGTAAATAACCTAATTAATTTTAAAAGTGCATCTCTATATATGTATATATACACCTGTATATGTGTATGTATGACCTCCCAAGGCAGGGAAGAGCATTTTACCCTTCTACGAGGTTTAATAATTTGCTAAGTACAGAAGGCAACTAAAACTGTCAGAGAATCCAAGACAGAAGTGAAAAAGTCACTACATCTGCTCAGGACAAGACTACACACAGTCCCTCATAACATCATGATGTTACAGTTTGTGGCACCACAAAGATTTTTTTGTAGTTCATGTCAGTATTATTATGTAATGGGTTTTTTCTGTTGCCTCTATCACTATAAATCCTTACAAATGTCATTTCTGAGTGTGGTGTAAGGCTATGTCTGTGAAAGGTAAAATACCCTGAGGTTAAGTTACCTGAAAATTAACCTGCTCTGAGTCAAGGAGGAGGACAGGCAAAATGAATAGCAGGGAAACTGGAATATTGTCTGGGGTTTTAATGTTTTCAGTGAAATGAATTTCAAAGAAAACAAACAGAACAAAACCAGCCCTATTTTTCTCTACCTTAACAGCTGACCAAAACCGTCTTTCTTGAAATTTTGAATGTAGTGATGACTTGTCTTCCACAGTGCTGGTCATGGGAAGAAAGTTAAAATAAGGATTATTTTTTGTTTGATTTAAAAGAAGATAAACAGACATCTGATCTCTCAGCTATGGATATCTACAATATTTCTTTTACATCTATAGGGGAGAAGGGTAGAGGAACTAAAAAAAAATACAAATTTAGGAGAGTCACAGGGTCTGCTTACCTTTTTGGATAAAGAGGAATAAAGACATCTTCCTCTACAGATTTCTTCATCCTTAGGACAATTGTGTTCATCAAATCCTATTAAAAAAGAATTATAATGTGTCCTCAGAAGAAAGACTTCATATTCCATTTGTAACAACTGCAATGGTTATTTAGTTCACCCAGAGGTCTGATACCTTAGAGATAAGTGCAGCTGCCATTTGTATATAACACACATTGAGATCCTGAATAAAAAATAGAAACAGCAGACAAATCACAGCTGTAATTATCTATAGGCTTAGCCTAGAGGGTTTTGCTATATCCCTTATATCCCTAAGTGAGGCTTTTTTTTGCATGTTAATCTGCAGTGCAGCAGGAAAACTGTACATATTAAAACCAAACTAAGTTATACACATGGGATCTCCATTAAAAGATGTTAAATTCTATGTAAAAAAAAAATCACCATAGCTAGGATAGTATGCATTTTAGGGCAACATGTTTTCAGGTGCCAGAGATTGCCACCAACCTTTTTTTTGAAGCCTATTTATTTATTTTAAGTTCTGGCTAAGATCAATTGTATCTCTTGCCTTTAAGCCATGATTTCAAAACAGCAAATTTTGCAAGGCATAAACATTTTCTTTAAAATATTTCTTTTCATATTCAGGGCTCAAACATCTATCCCATTTCACCAGTTAATCCACCCCATTTCCACTAGATAAAACTCCTGATTTACATCAGAATAAACCCAGAATCAGGCTAAGAAGGGCCTGCTAGAGTGACTGTATATAAGAGTAATTATTAAAGGATTTCTAGGATTACATAGTAGTTTTTCTCCTCACCAATTAACCAACCTTTGGGGATTCTCAGGTTTTAAAATTCTAAGCTTACTGTATAAATAAAAGCTTAAGGAATGGACCACTGAAGTATTACAAGCAGTTAAAGCTCAAATTTGGAAAGATAATTAATGCAAATCATTGTTATTGCAGTGAAGAAAGATTAGATCTAGAAACAGATTCTGGATAGATACAGGCAGAATTTTTCTACGAAAAGGAGCTAATTTCTGCCTCATCATCTTCAACAATGAGAGCATCAGAGAGCTGGAAGTTTAACTGTTAAGTCATCTTAATACTAAGTGACAAAACAAAAAAGTAATCAGAACCAAAGAACTTCAGGACAATGTTCTCAGTGCCCATAGGAACACACACAAAATTACACGGAGTGGGTGAAGTTCCCCTTTCTCACTACCACAGGAGCTTTTACCTCTCTTGCTCGACTGGATTCATTTTTGGAAAGGATTTGTCTTCCAAAGATGTTATTGCAAAGCTGTACAAGGTTCTTTGTCTGTGAAGTAGATAAAGGATCCCACACACTCTTCACAAATGCTGAAAAAAAAAATAGGAATTTATTTCATTCATAATATGCAAGTACTTATCTGTCCTAGTTTCAAGCCATTACAATGTAACAGAGGTAAACATATAAAAAGCTCAGCCTCTCACAGTAATTTTAAAGAGGCCACCTTAGCCTCACTCTGTGGAACTATGTAATCACTACATCTTGGAGAACTGTGATATCACCAACATTATTTGATATTATAATTTTTATTTAAGGTTTGATTGCATAGCTGCAGTGAACATTTTCGATACAATCTTATCATACCTGTAATTTTAGGAAGGATAGTTTTTTCAATCACTCTAGGCAAAACTTCTTTATCATGATCATCATCCCTTTTTGATTCAGATACATTTTCTGCATCACTGAATTCTTCTATAGCTCTGAACCAGGGCATCTCTTCCAGCTCTGTAAAATTCTGCTGAAAGATGACTCCTGTTAGTTGTTCAGCTGGTCAGCATTAAGAGAAAAGCTCTATCCAATGACACCCCAGATTCCCACTTGATTTCAGATCCACCCTCATCACTGAATGGGCCAACACAGCAAACCAGCAAAACTAGATTTAAAGTTAGAATTTAATGGGTGGGATTGTTCAAGTGTCTCCAAAAGAGAGAACTGTTTTTACAGGTGGTGTTGCAAAAGGGGCTGGAGGTAAAAGGGAAAAGTTAAGAAGATTCCATGTGCTTCAATTTTTTGAGACAACACAGTAGCTTTCTTAATTTCTAATGCATTGTGCTATGTATAGGGGAAAAAAATCATTTTTCAAATTAATACATAATACACAAACACAGAATTTTTAACAAAAATGTCAGCTGATGCACCTACCTCAAGAGGATTCCAACTTATTAATTGAACTCTGATCAATGGATTTAATAGCTTAGGCAGGCAGAAACTGATGTAAGCATCACAGTAGGAGTCAGGAAACTTCTCTTTCCATTCCTGGAATTTCAACAGGATTTTTCTGATGTCACAAAAATCTGCATGTACATCTTCAAAGATTTTCCTACTATCCTCTAAAACGTTATCTATGGATAATATTCATTGGGAATAAAAAGAAACAATCACAGAACTTATTGAGGCATAAGCTAAAGAGTTTATGCATCTATAGGACATAAGAGATATTTTTATGAGAATTGCATTTGTTAATTGTCTTTGACACATCTGACATTGAAATGGTTTAAAAACAGCTCCCAGGAAAACCCAGTTTTAGAAAAAAATGGTGTCAGAAGACCAAGGAAAGGCAAGTTTCTTCATTATCTATTTCACAGATTTATAAAAGCACTAATGTTTCAAACTTTATTCCAGAATGATAAAATTTCAGGCATGAAAACCCTTCTGCTGTTATGTGAAGAAAATGTATTATGCCTTTCCCTACTCCTCTTCATCTATTCACTCAAGATAATTAAAACACCAACCTTTAACTCACTCTCTAGCTTCAGGAAATAAATTGCCTTTATGAAACAAGTTGCAGCACTGCACTGAGTACTGTCAGATCAGCTTTGGCATAATCTGACAGATCTTACCTCTAGTTTAAAAAGCCATGCATAATGCTGCCACCACATAACTGACACCAAAAGAAATCTACAACCATTCATTTATTCTTCCCAAGTCATTAGCCAGAACTGCCTCGGTACATTTTTTTCCTACAGTGTGCAACTAAAAACATGGAACTCAATTGAAGTATTCCTCTACCCTTCCTTAAAAAGAAAATCATTAAAGAAGTATCAGCAAGAGATCTTGTTCTAGGACATTACATTAGGACTGTCACCAACCTTTGCTCTTCTGGAACTCATCCACCTCTGTGGGAGTCAGCTCCTCGTCACTCGACAAGCCCTCGTGGTGATCTCCTTCTCCTGATTGTTCCCTCGCCTGCCGCCTGCAAGTCCTGCATTTTGGAATGAACTCAGATGAGTTATCCTCTCCTGTGTGTGCAGGAGAAAGCTTAAAGAAAAATAATCCAACTCCAAAAAATGTACTTAAAACAAGCCATGAGAACAACAGCCTAAGGAGAGGCAACGGGCGGAGCAACAGTAACTACAAAACCAAAAGGACTCCTGAACTGTGGAAGGAGAAGGGGATTTGGGAACTGAAATCCAAGGGCTTAGAGCAACATCTCTGACCTCTCCCACAAGCTATGCAAAAACCTTCCCTTCACCTCATTCCCACTGATGAGGCAAACAACTCATCCCATCTGCAACACCAAGCATCTGGCATGGAACTGGATCCTGTCTGATAGTTTAGCGTGTAGTAAACAACTGAGACCTCAGACTGTCCTGTCAGTCCTGGATCACTTGTTCAACAACGTACATGAAAGAGGTGATAGCCCCCATGTGCCAGTGGGGTTCTAAAAACTATTGTACCACGGCATCAAGAAAAACAGGCTGCAAAATCAATGGCTTGAATTTCTACAACAGAAAGATGATACATGATATGGAAGTGATATTGCATAAATACTTTTAAATAGTTATTTACATCAATTAGCAATAAAAGTTAACTGCTTTGAGTGGAAGTTGGTATTACTATATCACTTTACATCCATTACAATTCCAAGGTACTTGCTGCTTCCAAGTACAGTTATGAGTTAGTTACCACTGCAACTGTAAAACTTTCAAAGCTCCCAATAATATAAAAAAAAATGGTACCAATCTCTGAACATCCAAAATGTACCGTCTGTCTGACCTACACTGATAGCAGACCTGGGGGCTAGAGGTTGATTTGCTTCACTCACCACCACCTCTCCAGCAGAAACAATTCTGCCCAATTTTGCTATTTATACAGTAATACAAAAATATATTTCTGTGAAAGTTCCCATTATTAATTAAAATAGGAAGAAAAAAGCTCCCCTCATAGTTTTGTCTCACTTAAGTCATTTTAATTTAAAATATCCAGCTCTATTAGCATTCAGTTTCAAATCAACACGAAGAGAATGACATTAACACATAGATGGCTTCCAAGTACTTCAAGTTTTGGAAAGCAAAAACTGAAATATTTTTAGTGCAATCTCATTTAGTAATCCTCCAGGTTTACATTCATGACTGCAGGAATGACAGGACATCAGTGCACAGCACATTTATCAGAGTTAAGTGCACCTCTACTTAACAGTTACCTTCGATGCTCACACATTTCCAGAATCTGGGTCTTCTCATCACCTTCCAATCTACTTTTTGTTGGTTTGTCATTCCCACCTATGAGAAGACAGAAACAGCCAAAAATAAAGTGGTACATTTTTACAGTTCCTGTTTTGTTTTCAAACAGGAAACAAAGAATCTCCTCCTATTGTTTTGTTGTTTCGGTTTTTTAAATTTAGAAAATAGCCAACAAAAGCACAAACCTAATCAAAATTCTAACAGTATCCAGAGTTAATCCAGAGTAAATTCCTTGTAGCACTAATAAGTGGCTTATACATGCAAAACATGCCAAAGAAAAAGGGTGTACTACTACTGAAGTACTATCATGTAAGCAAAAACAGCCTTTCCACTCTATTAAATACAACTAGGAACATAAAAAACAGTGCTGTGTGCTGCTAAACGTGCAACCACAGTCTCATTTGTAATGAGCTGGAGGTAAAATCATTTTAATAGCAACTCTTGCTATGGCATTATTACCCTTTTCTCCTTACACCTGCTGTCAGTATGCTACACCATTTTACAAAACCATCCAGATCTGCTACTTTCTCTCATCAGCAGTTTATCCCCTGAAGTGAGAAGACTGAACCCATATGATTTAGTATTTACCAGGATCCAGTGCATCTGGCCTCCATCTGTTCCCAGCAGCTCCGAGCATATTGCTCTCAGCTTTTCCTAAACAGTTTTAAAGAGTTTGGTTTTGGAGGTCTGGTTTGTTTGGGTTTTTTAAATAGCAGCAGCTAGAGATTCACACAGCATACAAACAATACATTGGAGCGGAAAGAAACTATGAGCTGAGAAAACTGTACTAATTTTTCCTGCAGTGACTGAAACACAGTTTTCTTTTAGATAAAACCCTTACACAAAGTGGCTTCTCTCTTCATGCTTTGCCACACGTGTGTCACCTCCTGGTTTGAAATCTCCAATTTGAGCACATACATAGCCTTACAGACACTCTCAGGTAAAAATGATTTTTCAGATATTGACAGAATATAATAAGCAAGAATTCTCCAACTTGAGACCTCTTGGAAAACTGACTCCCATTTCTCTTTTAAAAATTGATGGGAAATTGCTGAGTTGAACAACTAAAAATTGACAATGTACTTGGTCATGTTATATTCAGAGAAATTAAACCAGAGAAAAACAGTATCATGGGCATTACCAAGGTAAGAATTTTGAATGAGGTACAGCAGAACACACCTACTGACAATGGGAAGGGGAAAGGAGAGCAAAGGTGAAATTTAAAATCAACCCAAAAATTAACTATTTCTGTTCGAAGACAGAAGTTATTTTCTCACTGAAAATCTGAACTTCATACTCACTTGTCAGATGCTGAACATAAGCAGATTCATTTTTCAGCTCCTCTTGCCTTCGCTTCGATACTCTCAAGGCTCGTTGCTGAAGAAGTGCATGTACAGCCCATTCCAGTTCATTAATGTCCTTCAGCTGAAATACAGTAAACACTAATCAGGTTTTCAATTGATTTAAATCTCATAAGCACGAACAAAAACCAATTTCCATGGGTTTTTCATATAGCTGAGAAATTAGAAGAGAAGTATCATAGATTGACAAGTAAGTTACTGGTCACTGGAGTTTTTCAGGCTTCTTTTATAAGGCTGAAAACACAAACCAAAAGCCAGTTACTCATCAAGGTAACAATTTCATACAAAAGGGTTCACCAGGACAATATTGGTGTCCCTTGTTTTCTGTCAGTTTGCTTTTGAGGCACTAGCCATTGAAGAAAATGTATTCACTAACTAACATCTCTTCTCTTTAGAGTTACCTGAAGAAATTCACAACTGCAAAGTGACACAAGATTAAATTTGATTCTGATAGAACTGATTTTTAACTGGGTGGTATTCCTCATTTTTCATAGACAGAATATACCTTTATCATCTCAAAAAAAAAGGAGGAAAATATACATACTTTTTCATTCAAACAGTTTATCAAGTTTTCTACATATGTTTTCATGGCCCTGTAGAATTTGTAATTCAGAGCTGCTTCTGAAGACTTCTCTAATTCCTGGACAGACATCTTCGAGCTCTCAATATCCTCCATATATTTTTCATACTCTCTCTGGTGGGCACGGTGCACATCCTGTAAGGATGTGATCCTAAAAGAGAGAAAGCCAGGCAATCAGAACCATTGCCAACTTAACAGCTGATCCATTCCAAAACATTTTTCCCATTATAATCACATAAAAAATCTTTGCCTGTGCTAATAATAGCACTTGCATTTGACCTGAACAGCACTGAAAGATTTACCCATGCCAACATTTGCAGAAGCACAGGCTGTGGACAAACATCATGCTTTGGAGACCCAAATGTCATTTATGTGGTGCTGGTTTTGAAAGCACCACTGATATTTTACCTGGACTCCTCAATACACCACACTTCCGAAAAACAAAAAAGCCAAATTATGTGATTATTAAATAGATTTTACCCAACATAATCTGGGGAGAACTACAGCTCACATCAACATGTCCATACCAGTGTAACACAAGTTGCATGGACAGCAGTACCTGTAAGCATTCACAGTGTGCTCACTATTAAATACAAACCAACTGAGAACTCTTACTAGTATATGATAAAATCCAAAAACTTCGGTCTACAGCTGTCACTATTAGACAGGTAGCACACTAACATTCACATATACTACAACTCTGCTTCCTCTCTTTTTTACCCCTTCCCTCCTTACACATCCCAAGTGTTTGCTCAGCTTGAGCAAGCCTGTAACAAAATCAAGACAAAGACCACAACTTACTTCACCTCCCTGAACTGAACGCTTCCCAAAGAAAATAGCTGGACTAAGCTATTGCATTCTACTGTGCTACAAATTAAAAAGAAAAAAGAATTTCAGCACTTATTATGTTAAAAACATCTACAAAGTTTACACCAAACAGGTTCCCCTTCCTCTTCTTGCTGTTTTCCAGACAGGTTTCCCACTTTTGACAGTTGTATTCTTATTTTCCTTATTTGTACATAAATCTGTACATAAATTCCTACTTCAGTTAACTCAATTCCCTTCAGATAATTAAAGCTAAGAAAGCATACAAGTTCAAAAAATATTTAGTCCAACTTAGCTTCAATTCTCTAAACAAATGCATCAATGATGGTCTGTACAAAGCAATGCATATCCAGAGAGAGCCTGGTGCAAGTTCACAGCACAATTTATGTTTCAGTTGTATTAAGTTACTTGTCTAAACTTATCTGAACAGCTGCTTCCCAGTGCTGGGAGGGATGACAGGATGGCTTACCTTGGGATGCCTGACCCCAGCTGTCCTTCCCACATGCCCTCTAGGAGGTTCCCACATCCAACCCAGGACACTTCAGCTGCCCACACAGCAGCTGAGCCGCTCAAGTAAAGTCACAGCCTGGCACACAACTAAAGAAAAAGATCCAGGCACGTTCTGAACAGCCTGTAGAGAACTTAGGCTGCTTTAGGAAATACTGGGTTATTTTTGCAGCTGGTCTAAGAATTACCATAGGAGGGGTGGGAGTGCCAGCTCCACCTGCCCGCAGTGAAGTTCTGCTTGCTGGGCAAATGAAACATCGAGCCAAGGCTCCTATCAAGAACTGCCAGCAAGCATAAAAAGCTGCTGCCAAATAAATAAAATTTACTTCCTAAAGTTCAAGTGGACAAAAACAGTCTTGGAAAGTCCAAATGCTCCCCTAAAACAAAGCATTGCCACGTAAAGTAAAAAATTTGTGGTACTCCATTAGACATCATTACACACGAGAACAACCCAACAAAAGCCCAATACTCTGGAAAAAAGAATAAGACTTTGAAGCTATTGTCTCATTCTGTGACAAAAACTCAGACAACTCATAAGTTAAGGAGTTACCTTTCAGTCAGTCGCTTCTTCACAATTTCCAAATTCACAGGTGGTAGAGAAACAGAGGTATCAAATTTGGGTTTGGCTGGTTCATATTTACGCACAGAGGCATCATCACAAATTTCCTACAAGAATTAAGTGTCAATTTTTAACACACCACTTACACCATTTCTCCCTTTGCAACTCTACAGATCAACAAGACATCATTTGAATACTGGACAACTGATATAGATACATATTTCAATCACAAAAATGTCTAGACAAAACCCAACCAACTCAAGCATGAGGTCCATAACTAACAAGGTCTACTGCTAAAAATTGCTGCTGTTTCCTGAAGAGCAGAATTAACTTTTCCATAAACAAGTAGAGTATGAGGACCTAAGAACACATATCCTACTGGATTTGAACACCAGTCTCAGAAAGATGTAATCTTCTCCCACTCCTGTACTCCCCAAATTGGAAAAATTTCTACAGCTGTCAATTCTGATAAAGAGCTGGTTATTCAGATGCTCCTAGACTGATCCAGAGTAAGTGATCCAAGTGAGAAACAAAACTCCCAGCACATCAGAATACATTTTATTTTTGCCAGTTACTTACTGGGAAAAAGACAGCATTCTGCTGAACTGTGGAGACACCTCTCAGATTGACATTCAACAGAAATTTAGCAGATTAAAAGAGTAATTTTTGCTTTGTGACCTTGCAACATTTGTATTACTTGCATATTCTTGCTTTCAAGACCCCTTGCATGGCAGAGAGATCAGAATTTTCTTCTCTGCTTCTTGTGATCTCTTATCACAACAGGTACCTGCCTTTGGGGCTGACACCACCATGTTGCTCCTCAACAGCCAGACAGAGATTATAGATTTTCATTATGATCTTCCCATCTTTCTAATCATCCTTTCCCTAAAGAATCAGGGAATAATTTCCTAAAATCCTTTCTAATGAGAGGGCAGGAAGGACATATAACAGTTCCCCAGACAAGCTCTCTTGCCTATGAGCAAAAAGCAACTTCCAGTGGTTAGGAAAGCATGTGTCACCTGAGAAAGTTTAACAGCTTTCTTTATCTGCTGTTCTTCCCACTTGGCTTCATCATCACTTGATCCATCACCCACAGACACTGGAAGTTAAAACAATCATTATTAGATGGAACTACGCCCTTTATTTTTTCCCGTCTCGTGTTCTCCTCCATCTAAAGCAACAATGGGTCTCCCAACCACTACTGAGAATGGATACACCCAAAAAATAGCAGATGAAAAACCTGCAGATGGAGGACTTCAAAACTGAAAGGCAAGGAAGGCTTGGAAAAGGCTACTGGGATTTGTAGAAGTCACACTAACATTAATTTCCCCAACTATTTCTCAGACAACTACTACTGCAGTAGGAGGCACATAAACATCTTGTTTTTATGTCTCAAAGCAAAGCTGTGTATAATACATGCAAACAACAGTATAAGTATAGACACTGACATTACACCCAACAAACCCCTGAGCGTTCCAAAACATACACTCTACTACAGATACAAAAATCTCATTAGCATTAATTTGAATGGCAGATTCTGCTCATAGTTATACATTCCTTATAGCCCTTATTCAAATAATAAAGTAAACCTGCGCTTCATAAACAACACCATAAGAAGCTCTAAGAGAATAAAAGCAGTGGAAAAGCCAATTATGTTGTGCACGCAGTACGTTTGTTTACTTCTGGAGGGCTGGAATACTGTTTTGTTTGTTTGTTTTTCATTTTTCAAAACAAGTTATAATGTCAGTGCAGGGAGAGCACTTAGAAGACCAGACCAGAAGCAGGAGGCAGAACTTACAGTAATTTTATTCACAGTAAATGTGCCTTCTACAAGGCCATTCTTTTTGCAGTCAACAAGGCCAAAAATAATTTTTTTAATGTTTCTCAAAGTATCCTGTACCCCCACAAGTGAGACCTGAACCAGGTTAATGACCCATATAAACCTCAAGTACCAACTGTACAGACTTTTTCCAAGAGCAATAAGGACCAAAGCCTCACTCCTTACTGGACAAATCCCACATGGTTCCAGACGGTAAAACAAAGCCTCTGGGAGAAACAACACAAACTCACCCATATCTTCAGTCATCCTCTGCCTAAGAGTTCTCATTTTAGGAGCAAAATCGAGATTTGTTGTTTCAGACTCATCTTCACTGTCTAAATCACTATTTCCTCTTCTCTGAGGGACCAGAGGACTGTTTGACACATCCAGGGGAAGATAATCAGCCTCTGTCCTGGCTAAGTGACGCTTCCTCCGAGCAGCCTCAATGTGAGCTGCACTGGGGATATCGCCTGCTTGAAAGAGAGAGAAAATCTAAGCAAAAGACTAAAAGCAACACTCTACACCTAATGCCAATCATCACAACTGTTCAGCACCACTGTACCATTTTGGATACAGGACACAAAATGGTTTTCTACCACACTGAATTCAAGGAAATGGAAAATGCATCCTTAAAAAGTAGCGCTCATTCCAAAAACAAAGCTCAGACATTTTTCTTTTAAATAAATCGGTGTTAGCCTGTCCTCTGTTTTTCTGTCTCCCTAAAAGATCAGGGTTAGGTAACTCAGTGAGCTTACAAAGGAATCCAGAGTTTACAAATCAGCCTCGGAGTGAGGTTTTATTTTCACCTCATGAAGGGAACTGTGCATCACTAAAGAGGAATTTTCTGCTGCCTTTCTTCTATAACCAATGCTCATAACTTCTGATCCATTTCCAAAACTAGCACAGGAAGACAACAAATGTTTGCAACTAAAAATACAGGGGAACCATCGCTATTCTTCCAGAAGGGTAGGCCTGACTCAGGATAAACTGATGCCTATACCTTAGGTGGTTTAAGCTGAGTAGGACTTATCTTGCTCGTCATGTACTTCAAACACAGAATGTTCTAAAATAGCTTTCTTAAAAAAAAAGGGAACTAACGTGGTGATAAATCCTTTCTCCTCTGTGGAGAGCTGGATTCATTTTCAGAGTCTGAGCTGTTGTAGTCTTCATTCAGTGAAGAATAAGTTTCATCCTCATTCTCCTCCTCCTGCTCTTCACAAGTGCCTTTGGTGTCGCCAGTTCCAGGCTCCAACTGACAGATTTCTGTATTAGGGGGGAAAAAAGTATGATCCATTATTTCAGTTTCAGCTGCTGGAATGTGATGTGCCATAACTGGTTACCAGAAATTATTTATGCCTTGCTGCAGCAAAGGCTGGTCACTTGTCTATCTCCACCTGTTCCCATCAAAACATACCAAATTGTATCATTCCAAACAGTCACTTACAAGCCAGTTCTTGTATTGAATAAAAGCATCTTTGATGATGCTTCCCATAGAAAGACTACGAGTCCTTCTGAGACACAGAGCATATTTACATGCACAAAAGCAATGAGATCAACTCCCAGATAATAACTAATTAATATTCTGATTGCTTACAGCATATTTGGATTCTTGACTTGAAAAACTGCATTTAGAAAGCACTTTTTTAAAGCATTAACAATGAGGGAGCTCTTAGTTAAACTATAAACTTATATCTATCTTGTCTCCAGTTATTATCAAATTGTTTTAAAATATTTATTTCTCTTCATCTGCCACTATACTTTCAGTACATCATCAGATTACTGAACAACAGAATGTACCACCTTTTATAAGAATATGATATGCTTTTATAAGAAGTTACTAAGAAAATTTACCATCTCATCTGAATCATAACCTCAAAGGGAATTATTCTTCAGTCTAATTTTTTTTTATCTAACATTAGCAAATATGCTATATCTGTGAATTGACAGAGGTGTCAAAAGGGGAATACGTAAAGAGAACTTTCAGACACATTTGTTTCTAAAACACACAAACTCCAAATATTCCAACAGGAAACTTACTACAGAATGGCTTGGGTTGGAAGGGACCTTAAAGATCATCCCGTTCCAACCCTCCTTCCATGGGCAGGGACACCTTCCACTAGACTAGGTGCTCAGGGCTCCATCCAACCTGGCCTTGAACACTTCCAGGGATGGGGAGTCCAGAGCCTCTCTGGGCCACTGTCTATAGTTCAATGAAACTAGGGATACTACCAGAATAATCAAAGCTATTGACTGCATTCAATTAAAATATTTAAATGCTCTAAGAGCACACAATTTAATAATGCTTACATTAAGTTTCATCAAACAAAATGCTACTAAGCTCACATTTTCCCTCAATGCCAATACTCAGATCAAACTGCAATTTGACAGCAATAAGCAATGGATACCTGGCCCATAGTTTGAACGATATGATGTTGAGGTATAAACTTATCAGAACTTTGTTAACTTTGATGTAGTACATGGTTCTGGATAATCAGGTTTTCTCAAGAACAGCCTCCAAGTTCTGATAATCTTTTACCAAGGTCAAACTGAAAATAATTTCAGCACAAATACATTACAATTATAAACCTGTAAACTAACACTGTAAGTATAATTCTGGGTTCAATTAACACTTAACAGCAGTATTTTTACATCACTCTTCACTTCTTAATATATTTAACCAAAAAAAGGACTTACTTTTGCTTTCTTCAGCTTCTGTCTGTGCAGGCAATAGGCTTTCCCTCTTTTTAATTCTAAAGGTTACTTCATTGAAGGATGGCTTTTTAACTTTAAAAAACTCTTCACCTACCAGATAAAACAAAATGATTCTGAGTAACATTAATAAAGCCAACAATATACACACATATATATGTATGTACTACATATAAAAGTGCATGTAATCTCTATGTGTGTACAGCATAACTTCTGAATCACAGAATCAATGAGGTTGGAAAGGACCTCTAAGATCAAGCCCAACTTATGACCAAACACCAACATGTCAACAAGACCATGGCACTAAGGGCCACATCCAGGCTTTCAGTTCTGACTGGATTAGTTCTAAATATAACTATGGCTTTATCACTCATAATCCATCACCACTTAGTTAAAAATTGTGCAGCTCAGCTGTCTCAACACAGCAATGTTGCATTGCTGAAATGCAGGGTCTCTTTGCAGCTTATCTCCACCAAGGTGGCCACATCTTACCATCAACCACAACAGTAACAGCTCAGAAGTGTCAATTAAACACTTAGGTTTCATTTATTTAAGCTTGTTCATCATTAACTAGTCATGGCATCACACAGTACTTGTTCTCTCTGGTTTTCTCCAGCTGTAAGAAGATTTCAAATGTTTCCCAGCCAAAAGAACATGGACATAAATTGTCAAAGTACTTTTCACAGAATCACAGAATTGTTAGGGTTGACAGGGACCTCTAGAGATCACCTTATCCAACACCCTGCCAAGGCAGGGTCACCTGGAGCAGGTAACACAGAACATGTCCAGGTGGGTTTGGAATGTCTCCAGAGGGGGAGACTCCACCCCTTCCCTGGGCAGCTGTTCCAGTGCTCTGCCACGTTCAAGGTAAAGAAGTTCTTCCTCAGGTTGAGGTGGAACTTCTTGTGTTTTAATTGGGCATCACTGAAAAGAGTCCGGCACCATTTTCCGGGCACCCGCGTTTAAGATATTTAGATGGAGTGATGAGACCCCTCTCAGCCTTCTCCAGACTAACCAGGCCCAGCTCACGCTTTAGTATGGGTTTACCGTGCAAGCCCTCCCCTGACACAGCACCGCTGGCTACGTTTACAGCCAGAGGCAGGAGGGTGCCCGGCGCGGGGCTCGCTGAGGCGGGAGCCCAAGGCAGCCCTGTCCCGGAGCTCCCGGCCCTGCCCTCCGGGACACAGAAACACACACGGTCCCTCCTCACCTTCCCGTTCCTCCTCGCCGCCGAAGCTCAGCAGCTCCTTCCCGGCGCGGCCCGGCCCCGCTGCGGCCCCGGTTCGGCGCTGCCCTGGGGCTGTGCCCGCCCCTGCTCTGCGCGCCCGGCCGCGGGAGCTGCGCGCCGGCTCCTCCGCGGGCAGCGGCCCCTCCGCGCCGGGCCCCGCGGGGGGATCCCCCTCGGCCTCCGCGTCCCGCTCCGAGGGCGAGCTGGCGCCGGAGTCTGGGGACGGGGCGGCGGCCGGCTCCGGCTCTGGCTCGTCCTCGCTGCTGCCGCTGGAGGCTGCGCGCCGCCGGCCGCGGAAATTACGCGGGGGACGGCGGAACATCGCTCCCGGGGAAGGCTCCCGGGAACCCGCGGGAGCCCAACGTGGGCCCCGGCGCGCACGCGCGGCGACCCCGGCGCGCCCCGCCCGCGGGTGGGCGGGAGCAGGGAGGGATGGAGCGGGAGAAGGGAGTCGGCCAAGGTGTCCCGTCAGGAGAAAGTAAAAGGCGTTTTCTTAGTGTTTCATTGATGCCTAAACATGTCATTTGTTTGACGAACCGTGAACCGTTCAGTGCAAGGGGCTGCCGTGCTGGGTGGGTGCTCCCCCCTCCTCCGCAGTACCATCGAAATTTTATGGGGTTCTGGTATTATAAAATAAAATTTATAAATAATATATGATAATATATCATTTCAATATGCATAAGTTATATGTAAATTGTATTGCCATCATTAGTGATGAATATTTATAAACTTCTGTGATTGTTAGGTATTATGTAAATAAATAGTAAATTGAAATGTAATTGCTAATGCCTTACTACACATAAATAAAACAGTTATTTTAGAATTAGTAATAGCACACAGTAATAGCAAATAAATACACTTTATAAGGCCAGGGTGGAGCTCTAAGCAACCTGGTCTAGTGGAAGATGTCCCTACCCATGGAAGGGGTGTTGGAATTAGATGATCTTTAAGGTTCCTTCCAAGCCAAGCCATTCTAGGAGTCTATGATTATTACAAATACAAAACTGATTCTGTAGCTTGTTGTCAACAAGTAATCACACATTTCTCTCCCTTTCCTCAGGCTGAGCTCACAGAAGGAGTCAGGCAGGTGCCAGTGCTGGTGGAAGGGGAGGGGAACATATGGCTGGGAACAGAAGGAAGGTGGGAATGTGACAAGTGATGACAAATTGGTTTGCTTGGAGAGGAGTTGCTCTGTAGCTTGTACCAGCCTTTGATTTCTGCCGTGCTGACTTGAGCTATGTGTGATTTGCTCTGTGGAAAGAAAGTACATCCCACTCCAAATGAAACCATGAAACCAGGCAGAGCAAGTCCTTCAAGTAAGCCTTTGTGTCCCAAGAGAAGTATCCAAAAATAGCAAATGTTTGAAATGTTCTTGCTTAAATTGCTCCACCTTTCTGTCCTTCATCTGCAAGATGAAGATACTAATATTAACTTGCCTCAGGAATCTTGTGAAGAAAAAGCTGCATTTGTGAAGCACCAGTTACAGTAAGAATAACATAAAAACCCCAGAGAAAATCAACTAAAATATATTTCTATTCAGCACTGCTTCTGAATGTTTATTAAATAAAACCCAAGGCTAATTAGTGAATAAGGAAGATTATAAAAACTTTAACAATTCAGGAAGCACAATTCACCTTGCAGCATTATTCATTTTCTGCACTGAAAAAGGGTGGGGGTCTGGTGGAAAAATAGTTATGCAAATGCTGAAATAAACCTGTCCCTGGATTTGTGCTTAAATTGACTTACTGCAGGCTCTGATTCAAAGCTACCTTATTGCTGTGGAATTGATACGGAGTTTCCCTGGGTAGTTTCTCTGACTGAAGGGTGAAATTGAGGATAGTCTGGGGATGCACAGGTGTATTGAGTTGTTCCACTGTGACCTGGACAAAGCAGAGTTTGCTGATATAGATTTACCTGGAATAATGCCGGTGAGGTTTCCTGTTTCTCATTTACCATCCAGGACTGATGAAGACTTCATGCCAAGCAAAGATGTTATCAGTTTTACCAGGAACCTTTAACATCTTTATAATAGCGACAGAGCTTCTTTCCCTGGTCGTGTCTCTGTATTAAAGTGTTTCTTCTCTTTCATCTGATTTTAAATCCTGACAGTCTAGTGAGTGCTACTCAGGCAGGACTGAGCTGGCTCCTTGTAAGACAAAATGGCCCAGGACCTCATCATGGCAGAAACATGGGACACAACTACAGTTTCAGCAGGTTGAAAGTGCCATGTTTGCAGTTGTCCCTTCAGTTAATGTGCTCACTAAGTGCCAAGATAATAATCTAGGCAGTGGCATCCAATCCATGACGATCCCAGTTCAGAAGAGGAAAAGCAAATTCAGCGGCAGCAATGCAGTGCAGCATTTCTTGGATGGACTGCCAGTGCCAAGTGCCAATGGATTTATCTTGTTAGGCAGTAAAAGCCCTTTTCCTGACATTGCTGACACAGGACGAAAGGATAATTTTGCCTTAAACTATTTAGCCATGAAGGTTAAAGGTAACATACAGGTGAGGGTTATTTGTCAGAAATAGTAGAATCATTTGGTTTTTTACTGTTTTAGTGACTCTTCTGCCAAACCATTTCTCTGGCAAATGAATTTCCAGAAAGACTCTGAGTAGATCAGTGAAGTAGATCAGCAAATTGTTATAGATTTCCCTTTCCAAAGCAAGAAGCAGGATAAAAGCCAGACAAGCCTTTCATGAAAATTCAAGTGAAGCATTAATGGCTGATAGTATGATCTCTTTTCACACTCCATTGATTTCATCTCTGGCTTGAACTCTTGTTAAACTTTAATGTCAATGTAAGTTACAAAGTGACTTACTCTGACAGACTTACCTCTGGTCAAAATCAAACTTTCAACTGCAAAAAAAAAAAAAAAAAACAAACCTTAATCTAAGAGGACAACTCAGTTTTGGGAAATGACTGCAAAACGAGATCCAACCCTCTGAATGCAATAACTTTGTCACTGATTTGAGGTACAGCACAACGTTATTACTTGCAGCTGGTGGAAGAATTTGCCTTTGCTTCCGATTTTCATGGAAAAGTCCAGCAGGATGTCAGGCAGATGGGGGCAGCAGCAGCACCTCAAACTGTCAGCGTTACACCAGGCAAGCAAGAGCCACAGTCAGGGCAAACCTCTGTGTTCCATCAACACAGAGCTTCTGTGTAGACTTTCGTAAACCAGCTTGAAACCACAGTGATCTGTTTGCCCTGTCAATGAATCCCTGTTTTTATTAATTATGTTATTAATCATACATTTACTTTACTGTCTTACACAGTTTTGCCTATCTTTATCATAGTATATACTTGCTCTATAGCATGCCTGCGTCTTTCCAGAAGTCTGTGAATCTGAAAAAAATTTCCTTTTCACAGCAACTCACAAAACATTCTGAAACCTGAAAAGATTTATTTCAAATTTTCTCAATGTTTATGTCATTCGTCCTTTAAAAGCAATGTGTAATTCCAGAGAACCTCACAAAATTTGGTACGCAAGAGGTACACTACTCAAAACTAGTACTGGTCCACAGAAGCCAACGGTATGTAGCAAATAACAGGTTTTTAGCACCTAAAATGGAAAGATTTGTGGGGAAAAACCCACATTTGTAGCAAATGCAGTAGGGGGTCCCAGCCTATTCGGATTAGACCGGCTTCTTGGCTTGCATCAAAACTTGAGTGTGGAGAAACAAATGCATCTGAAGTGAACCTGCAACTCTGACTTACCAAAATATTATTTACTAATTATGGCATAGGGATTGCAAATTGCAACAACTAACCTTGCTTAACCCCATTACTCTGTTATTGTCAGCACTTGACACTTGTGAAATTTCTGCATGCTTGAGCGTTTCTGCCTGCCTGCACTGCAGCTTGGGATAGCAAGTAAAACCCTTGTGTCTGCTCAGCAGTTGGCAAAATTTTATTTGCCATAATTCAGTCTGCATGAGTCAGCACTGCCTCCCTTCACAACATGGTCTGGCCTGTCTGGAAAGCTACTTTCTCTATGGTTACATAGATGTTCTGTAAATCTCAAAATAATTTCAGTGCGGTAGGCAAAGAAGCCTTCGCCACACTGAACAAATACAGTCCAGCTCCCCATCCACTAGTAAATAATATCAGTGCTTGGCAGGGAACAAAGTTAGGACATGAATGTTTTATTTTATACAGCTATGAAGTAATAGAAAATCCTGCAAAATTAATAAAGTAGCCATTTGTTATTTTAAAACCTGCGTGGGCTTCTGGTTCAGAAACCAAACCAACATCTCTAGAAGTTCTATTTTTGATCCAGTGCGTGTTTTGTGCCTTCTACGCCTTTTTGATAAATTGCTACTCAGAATTAATATCAGAAATGCACCACTCCTGTTCTGTCAGGTGTGGAAAGAAAATATTAACTTGTCCTTTTGTTTATCCTGTTGTGTTTTATGCCTCAATTTTTAAATAAAGATGTGGGTTAAAAGACAGTATCTAGCATTTTCTCAAAAGGAAGAAAGAGGTTGAACACTGCTGTAAATATGAAACCTTCAGCAGCACTGAGTGAGGGCTTATTGCTTCTGTGTTCTCTAGAGGGAAAAAAAGGAGGTGCAAAAGAAAATTTAGCATGAATAATAGACTTGAGTCTAATAAGGAGGTCAGAGCTGTCACTCATCAGGTAGGTGTGGCTGTTCCTAAGTAGTTCTTTATAGCTGGGACAACAAGCTGGACTCTCCAGATGAGGAAATGCCACTCATTAGGAAGCAAAATTAAACAGGTCAGTACAGGAGCAACATGTGCAGGTTACAATTGAAAAATTACTGCTTTGTGACCACTCAGAAATAGTTGTCGCTTTATGTCCCTTGATCCCTGACCAGTAACTGTGCACAAATCTTGGCTTATTCTTGCAGTAACTGATTTCTAGTGTTCATTTGGTTCTGGCTTAACTTTATGTGTTTTAAACATACGTTTGCAGGAAGATGTCTGCCAACAAGCTTAGACACTGCCTGGTCAGAGGGCTTGGACAGGGAGTATAAAGCATTCACTTCTGATGTGTTTTCTGCAGCAGAGCAGAGAAAATAAACAATATTATGGAGTAGACTAAGAGCAGAGAAGAAGTCATGTTACCTACTGCCCTTCAGTTCAGGCTAAACAACTTTATTCATGATCTTTTTTGCTGTCAATGAAGATCTTTCATTATTAATCTAAAAATATCAAAATTGCTTGTAACAGGAAACTGAGGACTGAGTACAGATAATGATCAAAGAGTAATGCCTTAGTGTGAAAATGGAGTTGCTTTTAATAGTAATAGTTTCTCTGTCTTCATTATATCTTGTTAGGCTTTGCTGTTATGTGTTGGTTTGGGCTCAGACATGAGAAGGAGATCATAGAATCATAGGATGGGTTGAGTTTGACCTTAAACATCATCTAGTTCCAACCTCCCTGCTGTGGGCAGGGACACCTCCCACTAGAAGTGTAGGATAATAAATGATGCCATAACAATCCTAGAAGATGAAACATTATATATAGTAAATCCTACTTCTTTTCTGCTCCTCCCATACTTTCACCTTAATTGATCTCTTCTGAGTAGCTGTTGTGCTGTAAACGTGCCCCTATGCCTGGAACGAGCCTGTATCTTATCATACCATTGGTTTCTTATCCTTTCAGCTCCCTTTTATATTATCAGTTATTATTAAGCAATTTCTCTTACTTTAATGGCTTTTTGAAACAAACTAATTAATTCCTGTTTCTTTGCCACTGTCTACTCATTGCTACAAGGGTACTGTAACCAGAAGGGACTTTTATTTCACCTGGTATTTGACATCAGCCCCGAAAACTACATGTTGAAGCTTGCAAAAAGCACTCTCTCCAAACCCCAAGATGCCCAAAGGCAGTATCTGCAACAGTGCCTGTAGAAACTGCACTTTCATAAAAGTAGTGCTTTTCTTTTGAACCTACTTCAAGCAGTAGTCAAACTCTGAGTGGAAACAAATTTCATTCTCCATTTTAAAGGTATAATACTAGTTTGTGCCTCAGACATTACTAATGAAACATCTCTGTAAGATCCTTAGTTTGAGTAAGAGTTCAGCTTTACTTCAAGGATGCATTTTTTAGTACCTGACACTAAACTTTGGATGTCTACATACCCCATTTCCAAGGAAGAGTGACTTGAGGGACTGCTGCATTCAAATGTGTCTGCACAACAGGTTGTGAGTCCTCCTCCACTTCCTGATAATTAATCTTACAGATATTTATTATTCTAATATCTCTGATCACTTCCAGTTCATTGTGATAACATAGATAAAACAGCATTGAATTTGTGCAGAATCAGAGTACATAAAGCTTTGATGTGCTAATTTTTTTATACCAGGTTATCTCGCTAGGGAGTCGGCTGAATTTTTAATTCCCTACAAGTCCACCCTTCCTAGGCAACAGGTCAAAAGAGGTGATTCTGTGACCCTATTGGGTGTCCAGCTGGGGGGTCCTCAGCACAAGAAAAGTGTGGTCCTGTTAGAGTAGGTCCAGTTCAGACCACGAAGATGCTCAGAGGGCTGGAGCACCTCTGCTATGAGGCAAGGCTGAGCGAGTTGGGATTGTTCAGCCTAGAGAAGAGTAGGCTCCAGGGAGCTCTTATTGTGTCCTTCCTGTACTCAAACAGGCCTGTGAGAGAGATAAGAGGTATTTTCACTGGGCCTGTTTCAACAGGAGAAGGGGTAATAGTTTTAAACAGAAAGAGCGTCGATCTAGATTAGATATAAGGAATAATTTTTTTACAGTGGAGGGGATAAAACACTGTCAGAGAGGTTGTTGGTGCTTCATCCTTGCAAACATTCAAGGCCAGGTTGGACAGGGCTCTGAGCAGCATGATCTAGTTGAAGATGTCCCTGCTTATTGCAGGGGGTTTGGATTAGATAACCCTTAAAAAGTCCCTTCCAACCCAAACTATGCTACCATTCTGTGATTTTCCTGGCCTCAGTTTTGTCAAAGGAGGTGTTAGGCAACACGTAGTTACCTCAAATGAGGTACACTGCTGCTCTCCTATAGGGATCTCGCATAACATTAATAAAGCAGATGGGTCATTCCCCCTCTGTCATGTTTACAGAATCAAATATCCCAACGTCCTTTATACATTTCCTGCTTGATGTACTTTGTCGCCTCAAAGCCAGTGGTTAAGCACAGACACGGCCCAAGTCCATTTGCTTGTGGGGCCTGGCAGTAACGTTAATAACAGAAGAAAGGAACCGTGAGGTACCTTGAGAAGTCACCTAGTTCAATGTTCAAGGCATGATTGACTAACTGTATTTACCAAACTCCTCAGATATCTGTCTAACCTGTTCTTAGAGACTTCACTTCACAGATTTTTACACTGCCCTTCCCAATACTTAACTACTGTAATCAGTAACCTAATGTTCTTTGTCTTACGAGAAGAAACATATTTATCTGGTTTATTGTTATCTTAATTCTCTCTACAGTGGCCTTTATGAACCAAGTAAACTGTTATGCCTGATGCAAGCACTTGTCTTCAGTCCAGAGCAGGCTGGAGGTGTTGCCAGCACAACAAAGTCACATTTAGAACTGCTATATCACTATAATGTGTACTAAACAGATTAAAGGCTGCATTTTAAGGGGTGTTAAAAAGTAATTCAAGTGAAAAATGTCAGATGAGAGACTTTTTAATTTGGCTTCAGAGAAGCCTGTTCTTGACCCAGGGCTGCTTTGTTATCCCAGTCAATTATTTGGAATTAAATGAAGCACTGCTCATGAAATCTGCAGATGACTTCAAAACAGCCCAAGGCCACCTGGGCTCCTTGAATAACACATGTTTTAATCCACCTACACAGCAAATACCTGTGCATCAAAGCCGAGGTTGAGTCTGAGCATAGGACAAAAATACAAAGCATGGGTTTGGGCTGGGTGTGAGGGAGGAGAATGCTGTATCTTCAAAAGCAGTGAATCAGATGAGGGCTGAGGAGGTCACGAGGGGTAAATTCATGAATGCTGCCAGTGCAGTGCAGCAGCTGCAACAGCAAATGCAAACATCGGGTGTGTGCTAGGATGTGGCCATGGCCATTGCATGGCACAGGAACGTGACTGTTCTGGAATCACCGTGAATGATAAAAGGTGTAACAAACTGGAAAGGCTCATTAGGAACCCAGAAGAATGAGTCAGTGGAAAAATCTGCTCTGTATGAAGGTGATAGGTAATTATCTACGCAGCAAAAGCATAGCAGAAAGGCACTGTAATCATCTGTGCACGGCGAGATCCACTCACTGGAGAAGGAAAAAGTTTGGTGTTTAAAAATGATGGCATTTTCCACGTGTTTCCTTCCTACCGGATTCTTTAATTTTTGGAGAGATAACCCCCCGAAACCCTACGTATTTCAGTACACTGAGCAGTGCCAAGTGTGAGCCAAATTTAGCTCCTGCTGCCAGCCCCCTCCGCGCTGGTGTGGGCGTCCCAGCGGGACACTCTTCCCATGGAAAAGCACCAAGGGTGCTGTTACCTGCTCCCAGGTGGAAGAATTGTCCTTATCTGGGACGGGGCCGCACAGGGGCCACAGCTTTTCAGCTTCTAGTAAAGGACTGGGATACAGCCGGAAAGCTAAAGAAAAGGTAACTTATGGAGCAGACGAGGAGACAGCACTTGGAATCGAGTGGGACAAATGTGAGCAAGGACGGGGTAGATCCTCTGTCAGGTCTTTAAGCAGTAGCTGTTACCGTGCAGCAGCGGCACCGACGGGCTCGATGCCGACATGCCCGGACCGCGGCACTGTTTGGCGAGCCTGGCCCAGACCCGGGGGCTGCACCGCCGGGCACGGCGACCCCTCCACCGAGCTCCGAGAGCCCCGTCCCGGCTGCGGCGAAGCCCGGCCTCGGGCAGCGCCCGCCCCCGTTTCCTCCCCCGCCCCCGCCGCCATGTTGTGGGGCCGAGCGCCGCGGGAGGCGCAGGGGCCGCGGCCCGGCGGAGCCGCCGCTGAGGGCAGCGCAACAGGTACCGGGGGCGGGGGGCGCGGGCGGAGCGGGAGCGCTGCGGCTTACAGCGCTGCTAGCTGCTTTACTTGTCTTTTATCCCCTTATCTGAGTCTGGTCTCTTTTCTTTTTTTAATTTTTCTTTTTCCTTTTTTGGGTGGGGGCGGCGTCTGGGGCTTTGGGCGGTAGCGGCGGTGGCTCCCGCTGCCGGCGCTGCCGCGGCTCGCCCGCGCTCCCTTAGTGCGCTGCGAGCGGAGAGATCCCGGTGCCTGTGCCCAAACAGCTCCCGGAGCGCCCTGCCGAGGTGAGGTGACTCGGACGCGTTTGTAGAGCCCAGTTCCTTGTGGTGATGGTGATTTTGTTCCGGCCGGTTAGCTGTGAAAACACGGAGTTTGGAGAAACCGAGCTGGTTTCTGCAGTTAAAGTTTGCAAACTGTTCTGTCTGTAAATAGACTGGCTTTTCTCGGTCTCGACTTCTCACCGCGGCATGTCGTAATTCAGAAAATAAAATGAGGCTGCGATACGTGATTCGGTTCCCTAAACATTAAGGTACCATTTTGAACACAGTAAATGGTTTTCACGGCAGCTGAGGCTTTGACATCTGTCACATTGCAGAACTCGAAAGTAGATCGTGCTTTAAGATAGTGCCTGCCTTCTTTGAATTCTTGCAGCGGTTCTCTTAAACACCGGTCTGAAATTCCCCGTCTAAAACACGGCAATGAGAAGCCTCAAGTTTCTTTGCCCCTTGTGTCCAGGCTACCCTATCGTGTGCGTTGCTCTTTTGGGAAAATGATGTTTTTTAAACTCGTTTGCTGTTGGTGCTGGCCTGTGGTGGCCGCAGCTCCCACGCCGGAATGTGCACAGGGAAAATCGGGGGGTGTGTGAAATAGAACGTGGTGTGGGTAACATCGGTGACACATAAATTGCAGCTGGCTTTGAAGAACTTTAAATAATTCATCTGAAATTTTCTTGTAACAAACTTCTGTATCCGCTAATGCGATGGTGACATTTAAAAGTGATGAGCGCTAGGAACTAATTGGAAAAATAGTAGCTACGTGAGTTTCATTCTGCTACCAAAGCTGGTTCATTTTTGTTACCTTGTTTCCACTCTACCTCCCCTGTTTTTCTGTGTGTATTTTTTTATTCTGACTCAGCTGGGAGGGGCATTCACACCACCGTGCCTCTGAGAATTTAGAGAAACCCTAGTTCAGACTCTGGGCTCCATATGATGTGAACTGCCTGATGCCTGCAGACATGGATTTAGGCTGCTCCTTGCTCTCTGTTGAACAGAATTTTTTGTCAGATTAGCCTCCTAACTCAGATGCCTAAATTAGATCAAGTGAATATGCTTATCCTTTTAATTACTATCCTGAGGGAATTGCATTTACTTTTTTCTCCTCCATCTGTACAAGATCTGGGGTACGGGATGTGTCCCTGGCTGAGTTGTAGCTGTCACTGTAATAGAAACAAAGAGGATGTTCCTGTAGCAGTAACAATAACAAAATGGGGTGCCTATGGTTGGTTTGTGCTAATCATAAAAATAATGAGGTTATCTACCATAGGTGCTGGTCAAAGCACCTAAGCTTTATGGCTACTTATTTTTTTAACCATTTTTGTAGACAGAATGAGATAGGTCAAGGCTGAAGTGACATGTGGATGATTTTGAAGTCTGTTATTGAGAAGTCTTTATTGAGATTCAGGTATTACAGTGATTTTTACCACAACAGTACTTACAGCAAAGTTTTTTACAAATATTTCTGTTGTAGTCTTTAATGTTGAAAAATTAATCGATTTCATGCCATAGGAAAGTAGCAGCTATGGAAAATAAAGCTAAGTCTGGAGGTGATAGTATTTCTTCATTGAGCTGCTTGTCAGGAGCTGGTGAGGAAAATGAGGCAGCATTTGGAAAGTGAAAGGTGATGTGCTTGCTTTGCTTGGGGCATTATCAAAAACCTTCACAGCCTTTGAAAATAGGCATCAGTCCGGAAAATACCTTGGGATTAGTTCCTGAAAGGCAGTGTAGTCCAGATTAGTTCCTGTCACAAATTGAGACAGATGTCTCTGGTCTGAGAGATAAACTGTTAGTTAACAGTTTGCAAGTAAATTATCTGCTGTTGCCTCAAAAGATTTAATATGATCAACCTGCAAACTACGTGAAAAAAGCATTTCATCAGATTTTTCTTTTAAAAGCCAGAGCTGTTCTCTTTGCCTTTTTAAAACTGGTTCAAAAATTTGACATCTTTATTTGTAATGTTAATTTCTGGCCTATTTTCACTTGAAAGGAAATGTCTCCAGTATCTTGTTTTTTAAAAAGCTTTTAACTCTTTCCATTTTTTTTTTTTTTTTTTTATTTACCTCAAATGTAGTTATAGAATAATATTATTTTGAAGGGACTTCTGGAGGTCATCTGGTCCAACCCTATGAAAAGCATGGCTAACTCAGGTCACTCAGAGCCATGTCTGGTTGTGTTTGGATTACCTCTGAGGGTGGAGATCCCAAAAACTCACTGGACAGCCCTCTCCAGTTTGGTACCCACACTTGCAGTACATCCATCCCATTGCCCAGGCTGTCAGTGAAGACATTAAACAATACTGGCCATGGCATCAGCCCCTGGGGAACATCATTAGTTCCAACCAGATGGATTTGAGACTGCTGATCACAGCGCTCTGAGTCTGATGGTCAGGCAGGTTTTTCACCCAGTTTACAGTCAACCTTTTCAAACTATATTCCACCAGTTTGGCTCCAAGTATACTGTGGGAGACCTTGTTAAAAGTGTCAAAACAAGCTGCTGTGCCATCGTTCACAGAGCCAGTCATCTCAAAGGTGATATGTGTCAGGTGTGGTTTGTCCTCAGTAGCCACATGCTGGCCATTTCCTATCACCTTTTTCTTCTTCGAGCATCTGTAGGTGGGTCCCAGGAGGATTTGCTCCATAATCTTTCCAGGGACTGAAGTAAGACTTAGCAGCCTTCTGTATTGGTCAGCTGTCCCTCTTGCCCTTCAGATGGAAGGTCTGATGTTCACCTTTTTCCAGTCACCAGGATCCTTGACCAGTCACCAAGAACCCCCCAAAAATAACAGAGCTTGGTCTTACAGTGACATTAGCCAGTGCTCCTGGCAGCACTGGGGCTGTGATTTGTTCCATGTATATGTATGCAATTGTTCTACTTCCTTGTTTTCAAGTTATTTTGACTTTCAAAAGCTGCTTTCAGTTCAATGTAATGTTACACCTCTTGACAAAGGGTGATGATGGATCCTGCCATGTTTTCAAGTTTTGGGGTGAAGTTTGATGTAGACAGTCCTGTGAAAATCATGAGAGCAGTAGTTGGCTGACAGAGAGTTTGGGGTGTTGCTTGGATTGGAAGGTTCACATTATGTGGCTGAATGATGTGTGAAAGTCAGTAACCCTTCTTAGGCTTTTTTGTCTTAAGTGGTGATTATAAAGATTACAAAGATAAAGTCATGCTAGTTACAGAGTTCTCTTTTTTATGACTGACTGACCTATTTCAAGCACTATCGCTTGTCAGTAAAACACTTAACACAAAGTGTACTTTGCCGTTCAGAGGTTGAACCTAGCTGTGGGGTGAAATAGGGTCATTACAGTATTCCTTCTACCTTTAAAAACATACTATCACCCTTTAGCTTCACCTTTTAAAATTGCATTTTTCTTGTGTGCTCTGGTTGGTGATAAATGATACATCAGACTATTTTGAGGGGAAACACTAGCGTTAGAGTGCCTGGTTGGATTTCTAGAAGGGCTAAGCAGCTGTTTTAAGTGATCCTAAAATTTTCAAATGCTTAGTTGCAAATATTGCAGGTACCTGAATTACCTCTGGAAATGGTGTGTTTGAATCCTGATCAGTGTAGAACTGGGAGATTTATGACTACACGTAAGTTCAAGTTCTTTCCAGTGACAGACCAATGCAAACCAAAATTTTAAGCCAGCTGTGAGCAGTGAAGCCTTGTTTTCTGTGGCATTGGCTGTCTGAGTTTGATCAGATGTGAGCCTGTGTTGAATTTTTTCTCGTGGTCAGTGTATTTAGAGCAGCTTTTAGCCATGTGGATCCTCTGATGTCTAATATTGGTACTCAAACATACAGCAGTCCTTCTCTTCCTTGAGGGTACTAAATTTGGTTGTGCCTTCTCTGTCTGGTTGCCTGTTTTTTATGAATATTATAGTCTGTTAAGATCTTTGCAAAGGGCACCCTTCTGTTAAGCTTGGTCCATGTTAGGCGATGGGATTCATCAAAACACGTTAACTACTCATGTCTCATACTTTTAGGCAGAGGAGCTAAGAATTCAAGCATTCTGGTTGCTTGGTTACTGTAATGTTACTGCTTTCATTAATTCACTTATCAGGATGGTGGTTTTTATTTTGTTTTTTTTTATTCTCAGATTTATTTAAGCATAAAATAAATTTTTCTTTAGAAAAAAAATAGGGGGTTTTATTTCATGAGGAGGAGTACTTACTTCTACACATACAGTGTTTTATTGCCCTTTGCAAGATGATACAGGGACTGTAGTAACTCGTTTTTCTGGTATTGTGCCATTAGCACCAAATGTTGTAAAGGTAAGGATTAGGTCACATAAAAATTATAAGCTAAAAATGAAGCTGATGAAATGCCATTTTTCTTCAAATGGAGAGTATTTAGAACTTTGTCAGTATAGGAACACAGCCTGGCCAGGTTGGTTACTTGGATCCTAGAGTTAAAATAATGGATTGAACATTAATATATAGAGGAGCACAGTGTTGTGTAACTCTTATTTTCAGAACAGCACATGAAATTCAAATGATGTAACATGATGACAGTAGCAGCACAAAGCATTGGAATTACCTAATAGAGGACAAGTACCTGAGAACTATTTTTAAACATTTTGGCACTTACAGATAGTTGAAAAGGCGTGGTTGATCCAGAAAAGTCACAGCTTCTTTGGAACAGCAATTCTGAGAGCCAGTTTAACTTGAGACACTTTGATATGAGATGTTGTTGCTTCAGAAGTAGCAGATAATAATTCTGAGCCAGCTCTACTAGTGAAAATGTTCAAGGCTGATGCAAGTGGAGCTTGTGAAATGCTGTGGCATCAGTCATGAGCAGTATCTGCAGTCAGTGATTCAACAGCATACACATGAAGTAAGGGAAGAAAAGGAAATGGGAGTCAACTCTTCTTTGTTTCTAAAAATATTACAATTGGAATGTGAAAAAAAATTACCTATTATGGCTATACAAATAAATGTATCAAAAAATCAGAGCATATTTAAATAATACTTTTAGTCTTATCCTTCAAAGGTCAAGAATTTTACTAATCAAAAGCAAAAACTTTATAGCTTTTTCCACTACACTGTAACGACTTTAAGGTGGGACAAGTGTCTTTCTAACTGAAATAATTTTGCCCCTCAGGATTTTACATGATGTTGAGATGTTTGTCTAACACAGGTGATAACTGATTCTCTAAGATCATGAAATTCAAATTTGGTGGTCAAAACATTATTATTGTATGCTCTAGAGCTCAGTGGTAAAGGTTTAAGAGACCACATTTCAACTGGATGATTTGAAGGACTGTTCTTCATAATATAAGCATGGATGAGACTTGCAGATGGGAGTGGGGTCAAGAGCAGGAAGCTTCATCTGCGGCAAGTGAGAGGTGCTGTGGCCACACTGCCTGTGTCCTGGGTCCACCTCAGGACCAGTGTGCTGGTCTCAGAGTTCCTGTGCTGGGCAGAATCTCCGTTACAACCACACTTCCCTGTGTCACTTTGGGGAAAGCGTTTTTACCCATCTGTTATCAATCTGAAATACTCCTACCTAGTTATTTTTTTTCTTGTTGGACTGCCTTATGCTGATCTTTACTTCTTCTCCCAAGAAGTTTCCTTGATTTTTGATTCATCTGAGATAAATACCTTTTCTTTGCTTTAAAGGCCACTTGTGGCTTTTCTCCCCTCTGCTTGTCATCTCATTCAATTTTGAGAAGTTAAGCCTGCAATGGTTTTGTGCAGCTGCCCAGCTTGAAAGCAGATACCTAAACTGTAAATCCAGTCTCACTGAATGTTTTATTTTCATTAGTTTTACAGATAGTCAATGATTGCTTTCTGCTGAGCACAGAAGAGTACTCACGTATCTTTTGGTTTTTGCTTTGTTGTAGCAGCCCATTAGATGTTCTGTACATTTTGCACTGTTATCTGGGACTGAAAACTGAGCAGCAAGTTAAGTAGCATCTATTCTATCATAAGGAGAAAATAATTAAGCATTCTTCTTTTAGTTGTGTTTTTTTTTTTTTTCTCTGTTATCATTTTGCTTGTGCTCCTGATGGAAAGACAGGAGCAGGCTCAAAACTTTCCTCTAAGGTGGCAAGATTTCAAATGAATAAGCTTAAAAGTAATATGCTCTCAATGTTTCCAGTCATGGTTGAAGTAAGAAAATAATGAAAAGAAGACAACTCATCAAATACTTGGGTCTCGCCCAAGTCCACATTGACATAAATTAGGAGTTACAGTGTGAAAGTGGAGAACTGCAGGTTTCAAGGTGTGTGGACCTCACCAAACAGCATTTAAGGGTGCTGGTACAATGCTTGCAAATAATTAGATGTGAGAATTGATGTCTTTTAAAACAGAATCTAGAAAAAATGGCATATGGAGTAGGGAGTCATGTGAATTAGAAAGTAGGAAGCAAAAAAACCACTAAGAGTATTTTAAGTTACCACCCCTTGAGGAGCAAGCATATCTCACTCAGCTCTCTGGAAAGGTTACAATATGCAGCCTGGAGTTCCTTCTCGAAGGTAGAAGCTCAGAGCCTTTAAAAAAAAATCTTATAAATAGTCTACCCTCTGCTTTTTGCTTTTTTTCATTTCCTTTTTAAACAAAGCAAGCAGAGGTGGTGATGTCTGTCTGGGATCAGGTTAGTGAATGTATTCTTCCAGGGCGTGACAGAGCTGGGTTCAATTCCCATCTTTTCCTGAGGAAGTTTGTGTCTCCTGGGAGAAGGGCCAGGGATTTAAATAGTGAGCTTCCTGAAGTGGGATTCTCATTCTCTCCTTCAGAATAATTTCTTCCTTGCAAAGAAGATTTGAAGCTGGAAGGGCATGGACAGACAGAGAGGAACCTGTGCATCTGTGCACATTGGCACAAATGAGAATTTCTTGTAGGTGGTTGAAGTCCTGAATTAACATTACTATTCCAATCACTGTTCATGAGTTTCCTTGATTGACTGTGCAATAAAATAGGGGAAACCATCTCCTAGGAGGGGGAAAAGATCAGTTTTAATCTCCAGAAACAGAGGAGAGAGCTGAACAGTGTCTTGATACTTTGAATGGGTGCTTTCACAGCTGAGCAGCTGTGTAAGAAACAGAGTAAACCCAGCAACAGTGACCACACAATTCTGTTTTTTGAACAGAAACAGAGATTCTTGTATTTTTGATGGTCAGTATGTTCAGAAAGCCTATTAGTCAGGCAAGGTGGGCAGAAGGATATTTGTCAGAAAAATACTTTTTGTGTTGTGTCTGGATCACTGTTGGGAAGGAAGTTTCTCTTTCACAGTGAGCAAGGAAAGGGCTTTGTAGCACAAGGTTAAGAAGTAAAATATTTAACCCTCTATTTTTTCCTTCAAATGTCAAAATATTAACTAAAGCTTGCAGTACTGTTATCTACAGTAGCATGGGGAGCAGGAAGAGCCAGCAATGTGCTACCCACAGTCGACTCCTCCGTTTTGTCACTGGTGTCATTCGTTTGTTATCGGAGTGGGTGGACTTTGTAAGCTGGCCACAGTGCATTTTGAAAAGGCCATGTGGCTGTGTACAGCTGTACTGTAGAAATGAGATAAAGGCTTGGCCTGCCACAATGTTGAGATGTTTTTCTTTTTTTTTTTTTTTTTTAATCAGTAGAGTCTCATACCGGTATGTCTTGAACCAAGAGAAGTTCTAGTCTGTGCTAGTTCGTAATGCCTTACTAATGCTTCTTATTATCTCATTTTTAAGAGAGTACTCCAAAAAAAGCAGGAAACAGCTACATGGGCTATTATTACAAAGTCACTGCTTGCTTTGCAGGTACTAGTGAGTCGTCTTTGTGTTGTCCATATCTACAGGTGTTGCAAAGAGTAAATCAGGTAACTGGTGCTGTAGTCTCTGTTCTTGCTAATTGGCTTTTGCAGCAAAATTCCGCAATATATCTTCCTCCTGCCATGGAGAAAAGGAAGAGTAACAGGGTGACCACACATGCTGCTTCCATGGTATTTGCTTTCTTCCAGACAGAGCCTGGTGCACCAGACCTTCATTCCTACTAAAACTATGTGGCTGTGGTTTTTCTGAGAAATGTTTTGAAAAAAATAATTGATTCAAGTATAAATATTAACAAAGATTGTGGTAAAGCTGCCCTTCATAAAATGGCAATATGCCTATGACAGGGAAAAGAAAAAGCTTTTTTCCCTCTGTGTGCAGTCTGCCCAGCCCTAATGTTTTCTAATGCTTTCAGCATGGTCCTGATGTGTTCCCTGCTTTTTGCAGTCTCCTCATTTCTTTTCTCCACTTGTCTCAACTGTAATGAACACTGAGAGAGGGAACAGAAGTTGCAGTCTGGCAGGTCAGTTTGTGAAAGCAATTAGTGCTCTAGAGATTGGGGCTAGTCAGATGTCTTGTTTACAAGAACTTGCTGTTCTGCTGTTTAAATGTAAGATCCAAGTTTTCCTGTTTTCACCCTAAATGGCAGCAGGACTTAATGTCATCTACAGTGTTCATAATGATGTTTGAT
Organism: Corvus cornix cornix; assembly: GCF_000738735.6. Taxonomy (NCBI): domain Eukaryota; kingdom Metazoa; phylum Chordata; class Aves; order Passeriformes; family Corvidae; genus Corvus; species Corvus cornix. The sequence goes on along the minus strand of NC_047056.1, from coordinate 108,347,100 downwards.
CCTGTTGTTACACCATGGATTTCGTGCTGTGTCTGTGACAGTTTCTTACGACTCATGACTGAGTTCACCAAGCACATCTAGAACATTTTGCAGAAACAATTTTTTGTGAAATATTCTGGTGGTGAAGGCCATGATTTCATCAATATCATCTGTTTGGGACACTGGTTATAGTATTTTCTTGATTTTTATTTTCTTTCTTCAGTGAACATTTCTTTATGGCATTGTATAATGTGTTGTGTAAAAAGGGTGCTTGGAAATTTACAGCTTTCACCTCCATTAATGATTAGAAGTTAGCAGAATCATTCTAAAAAATTCTAAGTTTGTCTTAAAGTGAGAATATTTTGTTGAGATTTCCCTCGGTAAATAAGTGGTTCACACTTGTGTCCTAAAGCTTTAAGATGCTTTTACACCTTTGTAGGTCTTTATAGATGGTGACTGCAGCAACTTTATTTGCAATTTGTGAAAATAAGCTGCTTTTAGCTTTGATGTAGGCATAATCTCCAAGCCTTTGGGATGTGCTGGGGAAATGCAGAAGACAGAATACTTGTTGAGGGCAAGCTGCCTTCTTTGAGAAGGATTGTTTTCACAGACTTCTGAAAAATGTGTGTAGATTTCAAGTTTACTGAACTGTTTCCTCCTTCTTTAAAAAAAATCGAGTGAGGGGAAATTATATTGCAGCAATACTTTAGTTCTTCCTTTTTTTACTTCTTGGTACAACTTGAGAGTCTGTCATTGGAGAAGTATCTGTGCTTGGTGTAGTCCTGATGTCTGAATGAAGTGGATCTGTGCAAAGGGATAAGAATGTGTTTCCAGTGCTGGTGAGATATACAAAATCCTGTAAAAGGCCTGCTTATGATTTTTGGTTGCTTCTGTAAGGTCATAATTTTCTCCATTTGTAACAGTTACTGTAGGAGGGTTTTGGTCCCCTTCAAGTTTAGTATTTATTTAAAATATGACAAGGTCTGCATATAGACATAATAGTGAGACAACAGAGCTAAAACATGATTAAATCACATCGCATTGCTGTAACGTACTCTCAGTACAGACCCATTGGGCAGTTCCCTCTTCTTTTTGGACCTTGAGTGTTGGTTCATCTACATGGCAATGCCCAGCACAGATTTACCAGGCTGGTTCAGCCCAGATGTGAAAAACTTGGGGAATTATCAGGTGTTGATAATTAGGGCAGGAATGCTCATTATTTTGCTGATGAAAATGAACCAGGAACACATGTCCTCCATAGATGCAGGGCTTTCATAAATAGGAATGATCCCCACCAAGCGAAAGCGACATCAGAGTCCTCAAAATTTTTCAGTTGAAATTGATTTTAAAATGTGGTATAGTTGTGACTCCCGGGACATTAAAATGAGGAGAAGGTATTTCCCCATTTTGTGTGCATGAAGCTGCCTGGGTTACTTCTCCCACTCACCTGCTCAGCAGTTGAGAGTTTGAAAGCTCAATCTACACAAGCCATTTCAGCAAAACCAAGGCAAAATGTGACTTTCTCTCTAACTGTGAGACATATAAAGTATTTCAAAAGTATATCTTAAGATTTGGGGTTTTAAGAGTTAATCAGTTTACTATCAGACCTGTATTGTCTGATAATTATCTGACTTGTATTGTGAGGCCTCCCCTCGAGTACTGTATCCAGTTTTGGGCCCCACACTAAGAAGCATATAAAAATATCAGAACATGTCCAAAGGAGGGAAACAAGGATGGTGAGAGGACTAGAGGGCAAGATTTTTGAGGAACAGCTGAGAATATGAGGTTTGTCCAGTTCAGAGAAGAGACCGAGGGAGTGACCTCATTGCTATCTACATCTTCCTTATGATGGGAGCAGCAAGGGAAGTGCCGGTCTCTTCTGGTGACAGGACATGAGGGAATGGCTTGAAGCTGTATCAGAGAACATTGAGATTGGATGTAAGGAAAAGTTCTCCACAGAGAGGGCAATTATGCACAAGAAACTCCCCAGGGAAGGCGTCATCGCCCCAAGCGAGTTGGTGTTCGTGAAATGTTTGGCCAAATGCTCTTCAGATACACCGGTTAACTTTTAGGGTGTCCAGCGTGGAGGCTGAATTTGGACTCAATGATCCTCTTGTGTCCCTTCCAGCTTGGAATATTCTATGTTTTTGTGATTACTCATTAAAAAAAAAAAAAAAACAAACAACTAAAAGCTACCTGAAATTAAGAGAACAAAGTGAGTTTGAGGAAAGATCAAATGTGTAGCCCTTAACCAGTAAGACTAAATCTGGAACAAGCCACATGCAGGTGGAAATCTGCTGATTCTGGGGGTGTTCTCCAGCATCCTGCTTCTGTGTCGTCGTTTCAGGTTCTCTTTTAGACCTCCTTGACAGAACAGCTTTTGCAGAGAAATGTGCTGTAGAAGTGTTTAACAACATTGGCAGCATTTTTCAGGAAGGCTCTTTATAGATCTCAAGTGTCTTTTAGTAGGCTGCTTGGTAGGTCCATGTCTTGGAGCAGGTCCATGCTTCCTTTTTTCATCTTTCTGTGGTTCATACCTAGTGTCATTGTGAGAGATCATTTGGACTCACCAACTACTGCATTTACTTTCTTTAAGTAGATATGTATACGTGTGTGTAGCCACAAATGTATGTATATATGATAACGATGATGTGAACTATACATAGAGAATTGTTAACAAATGATCCCAGACATTTTTAATTTTATTGAAGAAACGTGCAATAGATAAAAAAAAAATGCTTACCTGTCCTCAGGTGGTACTAGAGGGCTTTCCAGTTGTGTGATTTTTGTGCTGAGATGTGCAGGAGTTTCTTGGCAGGAAGGGACTATGGGGAATGTGATATTTCTGTACTTAATATTAAAATATGTGGCTGTATTGAGAGGTGAAGGGTTTTTTTATGTGTGTGTGTCTGGGTAGGAGGTTAGATGTCTGAAAAGGGGGTGAGTGAGATGTGACTCATGTATTTTTAAATAAAAATAAATATTTCATTTTTGTAGCTTCATCCTGTACAATAGTTCCTCCACATAGAGGACAATGATTATGATGTATAGATTTCAGCATTTAAGTAAAATTATCTTGTCCAAAGCACAAGCTGACTTAATTGTCTAAGTTCTATGTTCATAAAGCAGTGTATTGTTCATGCTTTTCCCTCAGATAAGTATTAGTGAATATTTTGCAATTCTAAAGTATTCTTTATACAGGTACTCTTGAAAGGATGCATACTAGAAAAACGAAATCTTAGTACTCTGATATTTATTATAAAGTAAATTCTATTGAGACATCGTTTAAATGCTGCTTTTGAGTCTTTATGCAGTAGCTCAGGAGAAGGAATAACTTCATTGTGTTACTTCTGCAAAACTGTCTGATGACAGATTTTTATTGGGACAAGCCCTTTCTTCAGAATACATCATGTAAGAGTGTTTTCTTTGTTAATGGGGCGTGGAGTGGTGGAATGGATGAATTTGAATAATAATTGGTTTCCCACTTTGCTCAGCAGCAGCTTTGGCTCAAGGCGCTGAGCACTGAATTTTTTTTTTTTTTTTTTTTTTTTTTTTTTCTTAATGAAACACTAAGTATTTACCGGGGAGAGCTGGCAGGGACCTGCTGGGACCCCGGGCTCTGCTGTCCCCAGCCATATGTCCCGGGGAGCCGGGGGCAGTTCGTGTGCATCACTCCGAGCGCTTGGTACTGTTTTCCTTTAAGAACTGGCACAACGTTCAGGACTGCACCGCATACCCTATACTAAATAAATAAATAAATAAATAAATAACCTCCCACCCCCTCGCCGGTGTAAATGCCGCTGGTTCAGCAGCAGCAGCAGCAGCAGCCCCGGGCCGGGCATTGCTCGCTGTCGGAAGTGGGGCCGGGGACGGACGTGCCCCGCTCGGCTCTGCCCTTGTTGCATTATTAATGCACGATGTTTTCATGTTGCAGATGGCTGAGGGCTAGCGGCGCGCACTCGGGACCATGATGGCTCAGTTTCCCGCAGCCGTGAATGGTGAGTAGCTCCGGGTTGCTCAGGTAGGGCTGGGAGGTTTGGATTTTTTTGTTTGTTTGTGTTTTTTGGTGCCCGCAGCAGCGTTTGGGTCACTTTGCTGCAGATCGCTGCCCGTAGCCGAAGCCGGCGCTGTGAGGCTGGAACAGCATCACTGCAGTGTAATTTGGGCTACGGAGACGCCTGGAGTGGCTGACAATCTCTGATCATTTCCAGGGCTGAGGAATGTGTGAGTTGTAGTTCGAGCACTGCCTGACTTCAAGCAGGGAATATGCTAAGTAATAGTTGATTAAACTCGCATACCTTTACTGTTACGTAATTCAGCACAAAACGTGTTCCATTATAGTCCATTACGCTGTTTATTTGAAACAAAATATTTGAATGTATCAAGCAGTTTGTGACATTGATGAAAACAAGCAGTCCTCAACAAAAAAAAAAAAAGAGAGAGAAATAATTTTCCTCTTGATTGTGCTCCTTCCACTACAGAAACTTTTGAATTCATTTCTTGGTAATTTCCTTTCAAAGACATACAAGAGTTGGAACCTTAGTATTGTTTTTGTGTGTGTGCATGGGATGGAGCTCTTTATTTTTAGAGGAGTCTTACTTGTGAAGGCACGATTTGCAAAGACCTGCTAAGAAATTTGACATTTGTGTGTTGTTATTTACAGAGCTGGCCAAAGTGAAAATACAAGTATAGAAGCAATGTTTTGTACTTCAGATACTCCTGACAAGGAGTATTTCTCCTGATAAAAATAGAAAAACAGGAATGAGTATTTATCTCAGTTATCTGTGAAGGTTGCTGCAGGACTGGTCTTTAACTAATTTAGAAAATTGTCACTGCTGAGATAAACTGGGAAAGGGGTTTTGGGTTGGTTTTTTGTTGTTTGTCTGTTTTTTTCCCAGAACAACATTCAGATTTCAAATTAAACCTCTGTTTTACATACCTGTTTCATTGGAGCATAAGACATTTTGTAAAGAAATAAATCCGTGTAATAAATACTTTTTTTTTATACAGTCAGCTGCAATTTATTCCTGACTTTGCTTTACAGACATTAGAATAAAAGCCAAGTAAAAGGAATCAATATATAATAGGGGAAATCTATATGCCAGATTATTTTTTTCACTTAATTGAACATAATGGAATATTTTTTATATTATTGCCACATGATTTCTGCTTCTCAATTTAAAATAAACAGTCAGAAGCTCTCTCTGACAATACAGGTTTATGTTCTTGGTTCTCTCTGTGGTTGATGTATGCATAAGTTATTTGATGTCTGTTTGTTTTGGCTTTTTTCTCCTTGGTTCTGTTGGAGGATTGCAAGTGTGTTGTCAGTAACCACATACATTGCTCTCACAAGCCTTACTTTGAGAGAGAGATCCTTGATCTGAAATCCCTTGGGCAGTAGTCTGCCACTCTCAAAAGGAACACTGCCAGAGGATGCTGCCTTTCTCCTCTCAGAATTTTACTGTGTTGTAAGGCATAGTGAGAGAGAGAGCACGAGGAAGAGAGACACCAGGCAACAGTTCAATTATTGCTCCTCACAGAGTAGTTTGGATGACTCTGTGTTAACTTTGTGTAGTCTTGCAGTTATATTTCTTCCCAGAACTGATGAAATTTCAAACAAGTCAGGTGTTTTAAACAATAGCTTTAATGTGATTTCTAGGTAAATACTGACCTATCTTTGCTGTTGAAGTTGTTCTTTAATATTTGTTCCTCTTCCCTGCTACTTAACCACTTACAAGCACTGCTGTAGTGGTTGCACTCAAACTAGTTCACCTGAATTTGCCACTCATTGCAGGAAACCTCTAATTATGTTGTTAGACCTTGGTAGTGACTTGAAGCATGAGATGAAGAATGAGGTTATGTGGGAGGCAACCAAGCCATTAGGCATTGCTGCAGCCTGGGAGCACTGGCTGCCTGCCTCACCTTTGTATTAGCACAGCATTGACCCTTCCCTTTTGTATCCTACTGGGGGAAATAGTGGGTTCCTTCTGTGGGAAAAAACCTCTTATTCTTATCAAGGTACAATATACTTTGCTTTTAGTTCATGAGTACTGTAATGCATGAAGTAGTTTCCGTTTCAGGGTTATTTTTGGCATTCAGTGTTACAGAAAAGTGAGTGAATGGCATGGAGCAGATGTGTGTAAAAGTATGTGATGGTGTGACACGGGGTGACAATGAGTCTGAGAACTGCAGGGTTGGAATGACAAAGCATGATACTCAGCCTCAAACAAATATGAGTGGGAGATACTACAACACTTTATTAACCAACCTAAGCAGAGAAAGCAATTCTGCACAGGATCCTGCGAAGGAAGGGGAACTGAGCTGTGTGTGCAGCTCCAGTGGAGAGACTCAGCTTCATTGAAGCACCTTCAGAATGTACCTTGGCTGAGCAGGGTCCTGAGACTGTCCAGCCCCAGCACGTGGCTGATGGCCAAACTGCTGTACTGGGAGCTGGCGTGTTCTTCTGTGGTCACGTGTAAACATTGGGTGCTCTAGGGGCATCTGCTGTTGATAGACCTCTCTTTAAAGTCATGAAAGGACACAGTGCCCAGAAAGGAGCTCCCTTTGACTCTCTGTTGCTGTCCAAGGTGACCTTTGTGGGTGCCTTACTAACAAGCTGAAATTCAAAGAGGAAAAGCAGGACTAAAGAGTGTGTGTTGATTTTTCTGGAACTCAGGGTAGACCTGCTGATTTTTACAAACTTACATCCCATGTAAAATGTAAAGGTTGTGGTGACATTTTACATGAACAGGCAAGGCTGAGCAACATGTTTCTTATATATAAAGTCTGCCAATTACAGCACCAGATGGATAACAGACGTTTATCTATGTGGAGTCCAGCTCTATCAAAGAGCCACTCCAGGCATATCCTTCTCCCCAGCCTGCAAACAAGATTGAGGATTCCCTACTGAGTGTTTAGTTCTATCCTGTAACCTGAATATTGATCTTTATTCCTGTGAAAATGGCAATATAAACCCAGTTTATGGTAGTTGATTCTTCTTACAGTGCTTCATCTGGGCAGAGCTTGCTTAGGAATTCATCCTAAGTCTTGCAAAAGCTTCTGGAAATGGCATTTAGTTACACTAAACAATAAATATCTTCAGCAATTGTGTTTCTAAAGAAAGAGTTAATATACTAACTGCAAAAGGCATTTAATAGGATAAAGGCTTTCAAAGGTTAAAATGTACTTCCATCTAATTTGTCTCAGTGATTGCTGCCTTTGTCACAGGAAAAAGTATCCTTCACTGCCATGGGATGTGTTCTTTCCAGCTGGAGAGGAGTTGCAAGATGTTTCTTTTCCAACTCCCTTTCCTTCTTCGGTAGGCTAGATTTGTTCAGGGTTTGGTGTCCATGCTGATGGATCTTGGTTTGGGGAGATTTAATCTTAAAGGACCAGCTGGAACAAGGAAAGCAGTATTTGCTGATCAGTATCTTTCACATTGTTTACTTAAGTACCATTGGAATTTTTGGGCTGTGCTTTTTTTTTTGTTTATGTTTTTATTTGTCATTTCTCTTCCCTTCTACCACCTGTTTCCTTTAGATATAAATTTTCTGTGGTCCAGCAGGAAAATATCTCCGATAAACTGAGGTGTAGAAAGTAATAGTTGTAACTCATTTCACATGCTTCTAAACCTTCATAAGTAGAACTGGATTTTGTGCTGCTGTGAATAGAATTGAGTTGTGTATTCTCACACTTAGGTGTGTTGGAGACTAAAGCAGACGTGAAGCAGTTCTGTGAGGTCCTGGTTGCACTGGTGTCATGGGTAAAACACTCACCAACAGGTTCTGCTGCACCTTCTCTTTAAAAAAAGTTAGTCTCAAGCTTTGCAGTCTGAATTTTTTTCAATTAGGAGCAACCCTGGTCATCAGAGTTCAATTAAAAGCTGCTTGAGTGCAACCTAACTCTTCACCTTGTGTGCACTGTAGATACGGAAACTGTAGACTTGAATATCAACAAGCGTAGATAAAGATACAAAGCTGAATTAGACCTTGCAAAACAGCTATCAGGACTTGTTCTCCCATCTAAAAGTAGGAAGAGGAAAGAAGTTATAAGACAAGAGCAAATATTTTCTTTGTCTTTATTTATGAATTAATCCTTCCTTTCAGTGAGGGCAGTGGTGTCAGTTGATACGGAGCAAAATTCATATGCTCAAGTCAGAGGGGTGTTTATCTTCCACTATCACACCCTACAAAAAATTAGATTTCCAGTGTTTTTGCCATATTACATATTTTCTTTAATCTAGCAAGTCAGAAATAGTGCTGTAGTGTTGCAGAATACAAGGTATCTTATTTATATTTAATCGTGAGGATAATATGATTCACAAGGAAGATGTAAGAGGAAATCTTAAGAGGAAAAAGTAGTTAGATGTGGAGGTACATGTTAAATGGAGTAAATGGAGTTAGGTTTTAACAAGGGAAGGTTGCACTTTGTGCCTTCTTCATTACTTGAGTTTTGTAGAAGAAGTGTAACAGATCCCATGATTGGATTTCCCTAGAGAAGTAACTGGCTAAAAGGGAAAGGAAATGCAAGTTTAAGACCAGAATGCTGTAGTTGTGATATTCTTCATGGATTTTATCATGATGCCAGTCTTAATGATTATTTATAGCAATATCATCAGCAAAAAGCAAACGTATGCTGGTTAAATTGGGAGATGACAAACTCTGGAGTAATTTTCCAGCCAGAATTACACATTAAGGTGTGCATATAATTGGTTAGATTTCATCACATTTCTGCTGTGCTGCCTTCAAATAGCTTTTTAGCCATACCATTATGGGCTAGAAGAATTTTTGCTGTATGCTGGGAATTCAGCAGTTGGCTGTGACTAACGAGAAAGACAACCGGATGTGTTAGAGGATCACATAGTAATTACGTGATTTGAGGGAGAGGAAATGCATCCCAAAATGTGGTGGATGAAATAAGGAGTGCTGTGTACTATTGCTCAGGCACTGGTGAGACATCTTGTGGGTTATAGGGTAGAATTTGGGTTATCTGCTTAAGAGGGGGAGAAAAAACCCAGGAAGTGAAATAGACACAGAGCTGGGCTTTAGTGTATTTAATTAAGTACTGAGAAAGAATAAAGGGATTGCCTTTTTTAACCTGCCCAGATAAAAGCTTACTGTTTCGTTTTGGGTTTTAATTTCAATTTCATTGCATTTCTTATTCAGTAAATAAATTTGCTCTTTATTTTTTCTTACTGGGTAGAACAGCATTGAGGAAGGATACTAACTTGTCTTTGAGTACAGTGTTACCACAAGGGTATAAAGAGATGAACCAGCTGTTGATGCAGTTGGTCTGGAAATGGGAATGGTTCTGTCAGCAGTGACATTCTGGGCCATGATCAAGGAGGAAATCTGATTGCCTTAAGGCAGAACTTGAATTTTAGGAAGGAATTAATGTATTAGAGTTTCTTGGAGAAGCAGCAGTCTGCACATGGTGACCTTGGAAGTCCCTTCCAATCCTATGCTCCTGTAATGTAGTGAAGAATTAGATAATAATGAAGATTAGTGTTAGATCTTGAGCTGTTAACTTACTCTAAGCCTATAGCTTTCTCTTGCTAAGATTTTATTTTGTTAGTATCATGTGTTAGCTTTTATAAGGTAAGTTTACACTGAGTGGGAAACCCAGGACAGATTTTATCTGGAATAATAATACTATAATGCAAGCTATTTTATTCATTTTGAATGTCAGGGAGACTTCCTGGTGTTTTTTCTTCAAAGCATACAAAAACCTAAACAAAAAACACAAGAAGATCTGCATACTTCCCCAAAATGGAGCAGAGGGCTAAAGGCTTAGCTGAAAAGACTCGGAAACATAAATCTACCACATGGCCAAGTTTCAAAGGGCTCTGACTGTTAAAATGTTAATTTCCTTGAAGGTTTAACTCCAGAGTTTGGGAAATACACTACTCTGATAAGCCACTTCATGTGGTTGTTGCAATTTAGGGTTGATGAGCATTGTGTGAAGTGGCACCATCTTAACATCTACTAAATCCCAAATCATCTGTGATCATCACTTTGAACAGGCCATAGACGATACTAATCAGTATTGGCAGAATGAGTTCAGGTTTAGCCCACTAATTATAATGGCAAGAATAAACACATTTTTCAGGCATTGTGGTCTGTCAAATATATTTATATAATGCCCTGTTACTTTAATTAGGAATCCTGTGTGTTCAGGCTTTCCACTGCATCAGTTCTTTCGGACATCTGTTGTTTTTCTGACAATGGGACAGTAGCCTTAAATCATCACTGAGAGAGCTGGAAGGGGTAAAACCCTGGAAAGCTGAAAGAATATCAGTGTCCATGGGACTAGCATTCATGCTGGGTACCTTCAGAGAAGATATTTTAATAAGCTAAAAGCATTTGTGCTTTAGTGGGATGTGAAGTTCTCTGTATGTGAGTCTCAAGAACAGGTAAGATTACCTGAACATCAAGAACTTTTACTGCTCTTCTTCTTAGTGAAGTAATTTGCTTAAAAGTTTCTTTTATGTGCAAATATAAATAATAGGTGGTATATTTTAAATTATGCACCGACATTTTTCCCTGCATTTCTTCTCATAAACATGATTTAGTACTGAATCGCGATCTCTGCCGCACAGTTGTTTCTTTAGGAAACACGTCTTTCCTGAAAAGTCCTGGTTTCACTGTTATGGAACTCTGCAACTGTTACAGCGTGTGTTGATGCTTGTATAATAGTACTGAAAAGGGTACACTTCCATTTTCTTACCAACTAGGAGTGAAATTTGTTGTGCAACAAATAAAAGCACTTCCACAGTGCTTTGTTTCACAGGAGATCTTCAGGCTTGGGGAAATAAAATGTACAGGTGTGAGTTAATGTATAAACTGTTTCTGATTGAGATGATGAGGGTTGGAAGGCCAGCAGAGTTATTCTGCTCCTCTTATTTCTCGTGTTCTCTGTATTCAGATTGGATTAAGAAATACACAGACAGTCCCTTTTAACCTGACCTGAAGATAACATTCACTAAGCTCGCTTTTCTGGAAATGATCCACTCTGTAGTTGCCAGAATCTGTTACACGAAAGGATCTGGAATTATACACAAAGTAAGGATACCTGTGAAAAAGGTGGCCAGAGAGAGCTTGTGGCTCCTGTGCTGAGGGAGACTAAATGGATGAGAGTTGTTTAGTTTAGTTTAGAGACAGCTAAGGATAATTTAGGGTTTTTTTAGAAACAGCTAAAAAGCTGTAAAGCCATAACAGTATAGAAAATGCTAACAAGAGAAGGCATATTCACTGGTTTTTTTCATAGCTGAAAAGCAACACAATGCCTAGTGAAATGACTGAGTTTAAGCTAGCAGAAGAAAATGGGTTGGTTTGTTGGTTGGGTTGTTTGTACGTTCACACAATGAACAACTCACAACTCATTTTCAGAACTCACGGTCTTTAAGATGTTTTGGAACCAGTACATGGAATCAAAACTTGAGGAGGAAAGATCTGTGCCATGGCTATTAAATGGTTGCTGCCTTTTTTTTTTTTTTTTTTCCTTCCCCTTTGGGGGCTTTTTTGGCTCAAGAAGCTTGCCAAATTGGTGATTTCTGGCAATTGAGAAACTGTAATAACTGTAATACCCAGGGAAGAATTCTGTTCCAAATTCTAGCCCCGAAATGTCCCTATGAGCCACTGGCGAGGCAGAATTAGGGACTGTGATATAAACTGATACCAATGGTTGTATGAACATAAATTAAACAGTTTTCAATTTATTATATTTCAAATCAAACCCCCATGCGTGCTAGGAAAGTAATATTGTATATGTGCTGGATATAGTTGGCAGGTTCTGTTAATAAGTAATTTAACCTTCTAAGGAGTGCTGTTTAAGCAAACTCTTATACTTGCTTCTGTTTCCTTTGTGTTTTCTTCCAGTTTTCCCTCCATTTTTTCTTTCTGCCAGGACTAGAAGTTACAAAGAGTAGAGTAACAAGTGATTGAAGATACAGAACAGCTTCCTTATGTGGATTAATTGCATTGACTAGACATTTCAGCTTGGAAAAGAAAGGGTGGGGATGGTGGAAACAGTAGATGTCACCTTCCCAAGGTCATCCATTATTTTGTAGGCAAGGGAATGGTAATTATTCTCTGATAACATGAGGATTAACCAGTATCAGATGAAAGTACTATTGGCAGATATCAATCATACAGAGCACTTTGCACAGTGTCAAATAAACAATGAAAACTGTGACAAGCTGACAAAAGGTCGTGGATTCCTTAAATTATTAGAGAAAGCTAGATTTTCCTTCTACTAATGAGGCACTACCTCTGGTTCAGGAGCTGCCCTGGGGCTGAGGAGACTTCCTGGAGCAATACCACCACATGGTTGGCTCAGACTGTTGCTCTGTGCTGGGATCTCAGCTGGGGGAATATTCAGTCTCTGCTGGAAGGACTGTGTTTTGTTTCCTGAATTATCTCCTAATTTCATTTTATTCCAAGATCATTTAGGAAATGCTTCTTCATATTTTTCTTCTCTCCTACCCTTCATGTGTAATTTTTTTGTTGGTTTTTTTAGTTCACCTGTTTTCCTCTTCTCTTTCAAGTCTGTATCCTAGTCCTCCATTGTAATTATAACCCATCAGCCTTCCTCCTGGTCCCAGACTTCCTCCTCAAGTCTGAGAACCCAGAAATGTGGTTTTTACTCAAGGACCAGATAGGGACGAGAACTACAAAAATTACTAGAAAGGACCTGATATTCCTGAAACAGAATGCCGTTCTGATTTTGTCAGTGTATGTCTTCGTGGGAGAATAACTTCCTTTACTGCACCTAATTTCAAGGTTCATTTTGCATCGTCTTGCCTGGTGTTTTTATTGCCTGCATTTCTCCTGGTGCAAAAAGATTTATTTGCTGCCACAGATGGAAACTCACCTGAATCTTATTAGTTTTGCTGCACTCCACAGAGATTTGCTAGACGATAATTACACAAATTGTCCTTTTGTAAATTTTTAATTATATCATAGGGGTGTTTTTTGAATGCTGGTGAGCAGCAGCAGCATAAAATCATGGAAAGGGATTTTCCAGGATTAGAAATGTTTTGTATAAGCTCAGGTGGTCTTTTTTCACAAACATGGTAACTAAAAATTTTTATTTTCCTCATGGAATGCTTTGGTACTATACAGGTTGATGAGTTTACTCAAAAAAAAGCTTCTGACTTGTCCTTAACTGAAGGATAAGCATCTCTTCCATCTTCTGTGTCAGGCTGGAAAGGAAGGCCATGGAGTCTGTGAGCTGGAAGTTTGCTCACCTTAAAAGCAAATGGAGGCAGGTCTTAAAGCTGGAGAATTTGGCAAAGTATGATTATGTTATGCCATGATAATATTGCTCACTTGACCTTTTCATACCTGCCATTGGAAAGATCCTTGTTGGTGTGATTTTTTTCTTCTCTTCTTTCCATTTCTAAAATCCATCCAAAAGTATGAGTTGCAGGTTTAGGGAAATGACCATTCCTCTGTGCTGGGCACCAGAGAGGATGTACCTCAAATCCTGTGTCCAGTTCTGGGCCCCTCAATTTTGGAAGGACACTGAGGGGCTGGAGCGTGTCCAGAGAAGGGAACAGAGCTGTGGAAGGGTCTGGAGCACAAGTCTGGTGAGGAGCAGCTGAGGGAGCTGAGGGGCCTCAGCCTGGAGAAAAGGAGGCTCAGGAGGGACCTTCTGGCTCTGCACAACTCCCGGACAGGAGGGTGCAGCCAGGGGGGAGTCGGGCTCTCTTCACAAGTAACAAATGACAGGACAAGGGGAAATGGCCTCAAGTTGTACCAGAGGAAATTTAGATTGATTATTGGGAACACATTTCTTCACTGAAAGGGTTGTTCAGGCACGCTGCCCAAGTGGTGCAGTCACATACAAAGATGTGTAAATGTGGCACTGAGGGACATGGTGTAGTGGTGGGCTTGGCAGTGCTGGGTTAATGGTTGGACTTGATGATCTTTAGGTCTTTTCCAACCAAAATGATTCTGTGGTTCTGTGATTCTGGGCACAGACAGAGCTGTCATTGGATAGAAGAATGGGCTTGTTTCATGTGCTGCATCAGTGTAACTCAGCGACTACAGCTGATTTCAGTGTTATTGCTTCTCCAGAATTAGGCAGAGAATAATTTTATATTAATTGCTGGTATTGAATCTAGATCTGGCAAAGGCTTAGGTTAGGCCGAACTCTGTGTGCCAACTTTTTCATGTAAGAAAAGGCAAAGTTAATTAACTCTTAAGAAAAAAGGATGAGTTTACCAACATTGCATGCTACAGTGATTGCACTTTTTGATGAGAAGTAGGAAACTTGCTTCATTAAAACTTAAAAAAATCATATTGACTAAATTGTCAATAATTTTACAGAAAATTAGCATAAAAGGTAGCATGTTAATTTGCAGTTCAGAGTACTGTCAAGTTTATACACATTTCTAGTGCACATTTCCTAATGTACTTTTACATTAGTAGAGCTCTAACAAAACTTTAAAGCCAGTTTTTTTTGGTTGGTTGGTTGGTTGGTTTTTTTTTTTTTTTTAGTATTTTGCTTCCTTAGTGTGTTTTTTTTCAGGGGGGTTTCAGGGGAATTGGCAATAATTTCATTAAAAAGGATCTCTGAAAATGGATAGCCTTAATGAGCTAAAAGATTCTGTGATACTTATTAAGTGTAGAAATACTATCCTGCTGTTATAAATTGATAGTTTAAGTGCTTTGCAATAGCCAAGTGTGCTGTACAGTTCAGAAAATAATTGGATCTATACTGTTAGCATGGCTTACACTATTATGTATCTCTAAATTGTTTTAGGGATTATACTCCTTCTAAAAGCAAGGATTATATTTCTACATTGAGATCATTGCATGGCACAGAGTGTTCTGTGTTCTAATGTTCCTCCTTTATGGATGGATTTTGTGTATCAAAGTGGGGGCTGCCAGTGACAAGATCACCAGGCAGAATTCTGCACCACATCTCACAGGAGCAGGTGGATAGTATAAACAAGCTCAGTATCTTGTTTTAGTGAACTGCTCAACCTGAAGGTTCCCAGTTTACCAAATACCTGGAAACTCTGTACATAATGTAAAGAATATGAATTGTACCCTAAAATGCAGTGTGGCTGCTGTTGCTTTGTCCACATTTCTGTAAGTTTACTTTTCAGTTGAACAAGTTTTGGTTGGCCAAATCTTGTAGCTTTGCCTGTGTGTCTTGGTTTGAAAGGCAAGTGTCTGCTAAGGAAGGTAGGAGCCTCCCTTGGGGTGGAAAATGTAACCCCCTTCCCTCTGAATTGTTACTATGATTTTGAAATTAAGGGGCTTTCAGGCAAAGATATGAGGAATAGGAATAACAATTCTTTACTAGTACATATAACAAGGCAATAATACAGAAACATTGGCTTGACCTGACAGAGTCAGGATATGACCTGACACCCTGCCGGGCAGGGTGGTGGCAGCAGTCTGATTAAGGGGTGGCTGCACTTCTCTTGAGGTGATAGATGTGGTTCTGTTGAGGCAGTGATCCTGTAGAAGGGTCTGGTCCTCCTCTGAAGGTCCAGTGGTGGTTATGTAGCTCTTGTCCTCTGGGAACCCAGTAGGTAAGGGCTGAGTGTGGTGTTCCAAACCTCAGATAATATCCAATGCTTGGTTCCTCCCCTTGGGCAGAGCGTCTCACAATGGGATGATGTAATTTTATGGGCCATGCAGTGAGGCTTGGTGGCCCATTAGCAGAAGAGGAAGTTACCAGGGATGTGTCATGGAAGAGATAAAGAACCCTGCCCCACCTGGTTTTAACAGCTGGTGATAGAATACATACTTTTGGTTACATCTTACATTGTCACCTAAGACAGTGTGCCTGACACTATTTAACAACCTGTCTGCAGGTACCAGTTATTTTTGGTTAACACACCAGAGATGCTTGAAAATCTTTAACAATTCTCTCAGCTTCAGTGGGCACAATTCTTGTAAATTAAATGAAAATACAAAATTGAAGGAGAATCATGTTTCCCTGTGTTTAATATGCTTTAGCTACAAGTTTTCCCTTTCAGCTCTGTGCACACTAAAAGAAGTTGCTGAAGTTACAGTTAAGCACAGAGATAGATACTCTTATCCTCTGACAGCTGCCTTCGTGTTGACAGAGAGCCTCCATGGAGCATTTCTGGTAGCACAAGTAGTGGGTGGATTAATGTATGTATTGTGAAAGGAGATTGTATGTGGCTCCTGCCGTGGCCTCAGATCATGGAAGTTGGGAAGAGCAGGTGCAATCCTCAAGGAAGAGCAGGTGATGCTTTGGGATGGACCCAAAGCCACCACAGTAGTAGTTCATAACACATTAGCACACTTAAATAAGGATAAATGCTGATTATTAGTAATTTTTCTCCTGTGTTTGATATATAGAATCAACAGAGAAGTAGGGAAGCAAATATTGAAAATAGCAAGAACACTGATAAGGAATCTCAAATTCAGACTAATGGTAAAATGTTCTGTACATTTTCTGACTCCTGGAGTGTTTACTCACCCCTGAGAAAAATTAGAAGTCTGATTCAACATCTCAATTGGGAGCATTAAATCCAATCTGTAATAAATACTTCTGTGGTAAACTCATCTGCAAACACAGAAAGACTGGAATTATTAGATTTATCCCAGTATGTCCTAGACCAGACAACTCTCTGGAGGCTCCTAATAGGAGAATGTAATGTGATTGCTGGTTGCATTAAGGAAAACCCCTTGTTTGGGGTGCCAGCTTGAGGCACGTTGCTGCATGTCTGTGCTGAAATTTCCCTGTCTTCAAACACAGGGATAAATATTTACTTAGGGTCATTATGAAGCGTTATGCTGAGGTTTTTTGATAGTTAAAGAGGTGGTGGTCTAATCCTCGTGATTTATATGTACAAGGAATGCTCTTTCAATTTAGGTTTATTATCTCTGTGGAGTTAATTAACTTTGTAGGTCGTAGGAGCATGGTTTTTATTAGAGAAAAACAAGCAACAGCTGTGAGTGAGAAACAAGGACAGTTCTTTGAAGAATGTGAAAAATGTCTTATGGTTTTTCCTTATTAGTAATCCTGCCGTTCTCACTATAGCTACCCTTTGCCTATGGGCAGTACTAACCAGTGGCAGAGGTCTTACAGAGTATTTTCAAATCTATATACTTTTCTTCTAGGACTGCACCTTCTTTTCTCCCCTCTTTTTCAATGGTAATTACCATTTTAAGGAAAGAACAGTGTTTGTTTCCCTTTTGATGTTGGCAGCCCGTCAAAGCAAGTCCTTTATGTTATTCAGAAGGTTATCTGTCTGATGCAGTGTTGTAAAGACATTTCTGAAGCTCTCCTGAAATGCTGTGATCCTGCCATAAGCAGACCTCCCTACTCTCACCTAGAGAGGTGTCTTTAATTTAAAATTAACTTGAAGGAACTGAAGACGTTTAATCACCAGCATAGTTGCTTGTTTCCAAGACTACAAAATTGTGAGTGCTGCCACACTGAATTACAGAACTACCTGTTACATGAAGGTGAGGCCAGCATGTATGTTTTCATCCTTAGAGAAGTCTTGAAATAGGCTAAAATCATATTTAGCTTTCAGTGTTTGGGTCTTTGTCATTCCGCATGGACTTTCTACATGGGCAGACTCCACATGTGATGTTGAACTCTTGGATGTGTTGTGGAGTTTTGGAGTGGGCAAGTAAAGGAGCTTTCATTGTTAGTCTTCTGTTTTGGCATAGGGAATCTGCAGAGACATTTCTGGACCTCAAGTCTAGATTTCCAATATTTGGTATCGAGAACAAATGCCAGTGCTGACATTTATTCAGTCTTCTCTGACAGTACCAACCTTCTCTAGGAAAGAAAGAAATAAAATTTGACCTTTGTCTTCCAAAAGTCTTACTAATATAGACATGTGGGTTTTCATAAGCCAAAAAAAGCAGGTGAAGACAGTAGTTACTCTGTTCTAGGGAAAGTCTTTGTGGGGAAAATCTCTCGAGTTCAGCATTTCTTGAGCTTTGATTCCTGAAAATGCACGGTAGTCAAATACAGTGTTTGCTTCATCCAGGTCGCTCTTCCTTCATGTATGAAGTTGTAAGATGACACAACAGTAAGATTCTAAAGTAACCTATTTTGAAGAATAATGAATTAATGAGATATCTTATTGTCAGAGAGACTGTACTGTTTTTCCCCTCCAAAATTTTATCAGCTACAGTTGGGAAAAACTATTTAGGTCTTGAAAATGTCCAGGAAATTTAAGCTGAGTCGGAAAAGTAGTAATGCACTAATCATTGTCTGCAGAAAAGCCTCTCATGGGAGCATGTAGTAGAAACTGTATTTTGATTTCTGCTGGGGAACTGGTCTGTAAAAGTTTTGTAGTTCACTGCTGCTTGGAGAGCCAAAGGTTCAGCACTGCTCCATCAAGGAGATTCCTGCCTCTTGCCCATCCTATGGTGAGAGAGGTGTCTGTGAAGAGCAGACACCTGCAGTTTGGTTTGTGATTCATGCATGACTTGCCATGAGTGAGGACTGGGGCCGTGCAGAAGGAAGAAGAGCAGAAATGTCTCTATGCAAAATTCATTTGATCTGATTTACGGGCAAGACGTTTCTCAACAGTGGAACTGAAGGTGTGTTAGTGCAAAAATTGTTGAGCTAAGCCAGATAAGTTTAGATGATACATCTTGGACGGCAGATGTTTGACTCTTCCAGAAGTTTTGCCCTTCCCAGAAAAGGAGTATCTTCCCTTCCTCACAGTTCAGCATGCGCAGAACATGGTTGTGTGTAAACCAGGCAGTGTAACTCTTCTCAGCAGTCCATTTTTACCACTTGTGGTAGTTTGGGAAGAAGTCACAATATTTGTGAGGATTGTAGCATGATTTGATGGTGCTGGCACAGGAGAACTGAGTTTCAGACTAATTTTGGCTGTGTTTTTGTGATGGTCTTGGTTGTGCTTTAGGTAAACACAACAATTACTTTAGCAAATGGTGTTGCAATGTGCTTTGTGGAATTGCCAAGACCTTGTGAGTCCCGTTGTTCAAAGTGTTTGTTTCAGATAGACTGGTATGGTATTTTCACATGGTATTTTGAGGAATCTTAATATGAGCTTTTCTGTATGCAGATTTTACTTTTCTTAATTGTATCACCAAGTGGTAGCATCAAAAGAGCTGTGAGCACCTGGTTAAGCTAAATATAACCCCTCACAGTGGTTCAGCCTTCCCTCTTGTGCTGTGCTCTTTAGCTTGTTTCTGTGGCATATGGGGTGGGAGTTGAAAAAAACAGTGAATCCTTTAAATAATAAGTGTGGGTGGGGTTTGACTGCCTTCACTGTGGAACCCTACCAGAAGCATTGGTGATTTTTTTTTTTTTTTTTTTTTTTCACAAATACTTTCATTGTCCAACAGTTATTAACCTCTATTCAGACAACAATGGCCTGTTCTAGTTCAGGCTGCAGATGGCAGACATTCTTTCTCAAGTGATGTTAGGGTAAAACTTAATTTTCTGTGACTTTGTTCAGTTACAGACAAGCACTAAAATTTCTCTGTGAGAGCTGTGCTGACTTAAAGGTGTGTTGTTCTCTAGATCCTAATTCCTGCTGTAATTATTCATATTTTTAAAAATCTATATTTTTATATATTGGATTTTAAGACTTACTGCATTTTCTTCCATGCCGATAAAGAAACCAGCAGAGAGCATATCTTTATGGAATTAATCACCAGAAAAATAAGACTTTCAGTTTCTGTCTTTAGGGAAAGGGATAATCTGAAATTGTTCTTGCTTTTGAAGATAAATTTTTAGCAGGTTGGTGTTTTCTGGGTGTATATTCAGTTCCCTGAAGCATTCTCACAATGTACTTTTGGTAATGTGTGTTTGTAGTTATTGCCATTCCATGACAGCTGCTTGCACTGACTCACTCAGACTGTGGAAGGCTGTAGAAGCACTTGTTGATACAATAATGTGGTTTTAGTCAATTTTTTTTTTTTAATGACATTTATACTTGCAAGATACTTGGGGTTGTTCAACCTGGAGAAGGCTCCAGAGAAACCTTTTTGTGGCTTTTCAGTAGGGGGCCTGTAAGAAGGATGGGGACAAACAGTCCAGCAGGACCTAAATTGAGATAGGAGAAGGGGTGATGGTTTTAAATTAAAAGACTGTAGATTTAAAATAGATGTAAGGTAGAATTTTTTACTAGGTTGGTGAGGCCCTGGTACAGGTTGCCCAGAGAAGCTGTGGCTGCCCCATCCCTGGAAGTGTTCAAGGCCAGGTTGGATGGGGCTCTGAGCAACCTGGTCTGGCTGAAGATGTTCCTCCTCCTTGCAGGGGTGTTGGACTAAATCATAGAGTCACAGGCATGGATCAGAAAGGACCTTAAAGATGCATTTCCAGTGGTAAAAGTGTGTAAAATATCAAGTGTGCAAAAAACAGTGATGTTCTTGGCTCTGTTAAGGAAGGCAAAAATGAGAATGAAGGGTGAATGTGGATCTTGAATCACTTTTTGAATGAGATTTTAATCATCATCCAGCTACAGGTGTGAATTTGGTGATTTACTGACCTCTGCAAGGTTTTAACACATTTGAGACAATGCTGTGTAAAACTTTGAATTTCATAGTTGGAGAGAAAACATAATTTACCAGATAGTAAAACAACTCTTTGAATACAGAAATATATTAGATTTCCAAGATTGATTGCCATCTTCTTGTTTAATTTATGACATATAAATAAGAAATTGTGCATATATAAACAAAAGTTACCTTACCATGTAAATTGGGTTCTCTAGAGGGGCTATGTTGATGATAATAACTCTGGTCAATCAATTGTTACTGTGTTTTTATCACTTTGCAGCCACTGACCATGTGAATATATTGTGGTGGTCTTAATGCTTCTGTTGTTGATATCAAAAAGGCGAGGAGTTTTGCAGTAACCTCTTTCAAAAGATGTTCAAAGAGGAGTATTAAATAGAAGGAAAATGTAATATTTTGGTTTTTATTATTTTATTTCCTTCTATTAAATAGAAGGAAAATTGTTAATATTTTGTTTTCCATAAATGAAAAAAGTGGTCAAGTTCTCTGAAGTTGCTGGTGGGCAGCTTTAGGAGCATTTCTTCATCTTGTCAAGATAATTTCTATAATCATAACCGCATTATATCTTAAAATTAGCACTTTAAAGAAATCTAAGTGCTGCTAATTTTCTGAGTGCTCTAAATTTTGCTGTTGGGTGTAAGTTGCCCTCATTTGTGTCTTACAGTAATGCTCACAGTGCCCATTGACTTCTAGGCATCTGATTTAGATTTACTTCACTTTATTATCAGTATCTAATCTAGATTTATTTATACTCATTTAATCAGAAGAATAAAAACAAGGGGGGGTTGGTCTTGAAGTGCAATTTCACATGTAATGTGCAGGAAGACCCTTTCCTTGATGCCACACTAAAACAAAAATTGGTATATCAAGAGAGGGAAGAAAAACTCCAAATTTGAGTGTAGAGAGGTTGTATCCTAATGCCCTCACATCTTTTCTGTTACGCATCCCCCCAGTGAGTTTCTGTTTTGTTTTGGTCTTTTTAACTATTTTATTTCTCTACTAAAGTAGCAAGAGTGAACAATTAAATCTGGACACATGCAAGGAGAAACAGTTTTAACAGGACCTTCTTAAGAGGAGACATTAGGTCTTTTTTTGAAAATGTATTTGTTTATGTAGAAAAACACAGATGAGAGATGATTAACATCATTACTGTGTCTATATTGTCCAGTACATCAGCTCACAGTCCCTTCACTTTGTTGTTATTCTTTGAAAAACAGTGTAAAAACCTCTTGAAACTTTGGAGGTTCAAAGCTTTGAAGTAAGGTTTATGTGGGAAGAGGAAACATTTTATAGTAACTTTCTTTCAAAGTGCTATGGCTTTTAAAGCAAGTTGTTAATATCTTATTAGAAGAATTAATCATTCCCTTGACTGTTTTTTACTGAGCAATACAAACACTCGACAAATTAACAGATCTTTGGAAGTAGTAATTCTTAGCAGAATGTAATTTTAGAAGTGTTTTTTCATGTAATAACCTTTTAATGCTTTTCTGAGTGGTTCCATTCAGAATTTTGGCTAATTCTTGCATTCATTGATTTGAAAAATTAAATATTTGTCAAGAACTTCCTGACTAAAACTTCCTCCTACTTAAAAAACAAACCAAATTATTTCTGGCAAGCTGCTTTTCCTGCAAGGGACACACACCCTGACCTTTATGCAGCAGGTTGGGGCATTTCTGAAAGTCCGTCTGGTTCTGCCTGGTATTACCAGCACCACTCTGTAAACACAATTATTCCCTGTAATTTCTCATTCCTACTGTCAGGCTGTAATATTTTACACTCCATAAAGTACTGAAAAATGTGAAGTGGAAATTGCATACTGTTTTAAAAAAAACAGCCCAAAATGTCACTCCTTTGTCAGACAAAACCAAATTACTGTTGTTAGCAGTCCTAATTTTGTTTTTAGAGTGTTGGAAAGACAAGTGTAAATCTTTTTGTCAGCTGAAGGGTGTGAAAGGTGCATGAGAACCTGGGGGACACCGAGATTCGTCAGTGAGCCAGGGCAGTGTTTGGCTCACACAGGGGATGGTGAGACACATCCTGCTCGGGCTGCAATCAATCAGCAGCAACAGGAAGCTGCTCTGCACCAGCTCGAAGGACGACAGAGCTTGTTTGAGAGCCGAGGGTGAAGCAGTCTGGCTGGGGGATTGTCTCAGCTCAGCTTGCACATCTGGGAAGCAGGTCTGTGTTGCATAACGTCCTTGCCAAACTGGTAGGAGCTGGGTGTGTCCGCATCTAACTTTGTCTCTTGAGAAAGCCAAGCTTTTATTTTGTAAGTGATGTGCTTTATTTTTGGAAGTTTTCAGTCCATTTGGTTGTTCACTGGTTTTTTATTGGCTTGTTTTGGTTGGTTTTTTTTTCCCCCAGGAGGGCCAAACATATGGGCCATCACCTCCGAAGAGCGGGCCAAGCATGACAAGCAGTTTGATAGCCTTAAACCCACAGGAGGTTACATTACAGGTTGGTCTGAGGCTCTGCATTACACATTAACTTCTGTGTACACATACCTATCTCTGTAAAACAGTTTGAGAGCTGCATCCTATTTCTAGCCCTTTGTTGTGTGACTAATAACCATATTCTTCAGCCAAACAGCCACAGGTTATTAGTAAACTTAACAAGCTTTCCTCTAAAGTCGGGCACAGGAAAGCTGTTTGGTTTAACCCTGTCACTTCTGCAGCCATCAGCTGTGTGCTGCCATTCTGTCTAGTTTCAAAAACCAGAGAGTATCAGGCAAAATCCATGCTCACACAGGAGGCTGCCAGGGAGCTCTTACAGTAGCTGTTGTGGCAAGTGACACCAGACATACCAGAAGTGGCTCTCCTCAGTCTGAGGAGAGAATGCTGTGCTGTTTGGTATCTTTGTTTTGGAGGATGAGGCAGGGAGAGGGATGCTGACAGCTTGTGCTTGTTAGCAGCTGCTTGAAATTTATTACCCATTGGGGCTTCAGCAGGTTCTGAGTGGACTAACAGCATTTTGCAGGGGCCTGCTGTCAGTTCCAGTTGCCTTCCGCTGCTTCTCCTCTGAAACAATTGGGTCACATTGCTATGCACCTCAGAATTTGCAGGTTTTAAATTTAAAATGTGCTTGTGATATCACAAAGGAGTCCAGTTCATTGGCAAAGATGTCTTAATTTAAGAATTCTTTGTGTGTGGGTGGGCACTAAAGACCAGCCCTGATGGCTCCTACTTACCCAGCTGTCCATTAATGCCCTGTGTAGTTGCTCCACTGGCCCTGCTTTTCCTCTTTTGAGGCTGGAAAAGACTGAGGAGAGAGTGGGAAGTTGTCTGTATGGAACATGCACATCTTCTGGCTAAGTAGCACCTAACTCCTGCTTCGGCCAAACAGTACTGGGAGGTTGGTATTTACCTCCAGCTGAAAAATACGCTGTCTCAGGGACTACCCTTAGGCCACATCTGGGCTCTTACCTGCACCTACATCTGCAGGTTTTGTTATTTATTTGACAAATGCTTGAAATAAAAGATTGTGTATGAATATAAGGGAAGAGAGAGCTGAAAGAGTAACCTGAAGTCTTAGCCTTAAGCATCTGTAATTCACTCAGATGTAGGCATAAACATCACTGTCCCTGTTTTTTTATGTGTGCCAGTTGATGTGGAACTTGGTATGGGATTGCACAACAGTTCCCATTCCCTCACTGAAATACTGAAATGGTGGGTGTTCTCTGACAAAACAGAATATTATTTAGAACATGGTGTTTTCCTAGTTTTTCTAGAGACACAATACTGGCCCAAGTTAGATGGGATAGAGAAGGAAAGAAATGGCATGCTCATCCTTTCCTGCATAAGTAATTGGGGACTAAATTTTCAGTCATTCTTTAATTCTTGCATCTTTTAAGATGTTGGCAGCCATTGATTTGTGACCTGTTAAAGTTTTCATAGCTATCTGAAATTTCTTCTCAGAGCAAAGATTGGGAATTATGTAATACATGGGTGTGTGACTATCACTGTCACCAGCATGAAAAGCTGGACAAAAAACCCTGGAAAGCTTGGCATCCAGCATGAGGATTTCTTTCAAGAACCTGATCCCCCAAGAGAGTGCTGAGCTCTTCAAAAATCTGTCTCTGGTGTGAAAGTCTGTCTTTTTTCCCTTGTTTATCACAGGTGATCAAGCACGTACCTTTTTTTTGCAATCAGGTCTACCATCTTCAATCCTTGCTGAAATATGGTAAGGTATTCTTTACTGTTCGTTTTTCTTTTTTAAGATAGGAGATGCATAGCATTCAAATACTACCTTTGGTGTGTTGTGTTGTTTCAAAGAGGCTTTCAGCAGTCAAGGTAGAGAGTGCTGTCTGAATCATTGTTTTAATTTTACTAAATTTAGAGGAAGGATTCAGCCCATATGTGTACCAACAATTAATTAAAACCAGTAATTTTTACATCGTTATTTCAAACTGGATCATGCTGAACGCAGCCTTTTAATACCGTATTAAGTGCTTGAAATACACTGAAAGTAGAAGACAAGAAAAAAGTCCAAGGTGACAGAAGAAGTTAGTAGAAGGACAGTTATGATACATGAGATACCAAGCAGTGCTGTTAATGCAGGAACTGGGAAAAGTGCTGTTCCTTGCAGCATACATGTGCTGAGTGCAACACTTGAAACATTTTCTTCTCTGTAACCCCTCAGTCCTCACTAGAATCCTGTGCTCAGTTTTGGGTACTTGGCTGTTACCAAGACTTGTATGTGATAAGAGATGTGTTGAGGCTTGTAATAATTAAAAAGAACCCACCTGTGTAGAAGTATTAAAGAAAATAACTAAATGCAAGTTAGTTTTCCTTCAGGCACATAGAATCACAGAATTGTTAAGGTTAGAAAAGACTCCTGGGATCATCAAGTCCAACCAGCAGCACCACCATGTTCACCCCTAAACCAGACACTTCAGTGCCTGGGAAAGAGGGGCAAGGAAATTTTTCTGTGGGACCTTGGGGTTTTATACTGAACAGTAACAAAATCAAAGGAAAAATGTATCTTAACATCAGTCTGATTTTTTTTTTCTCCCAGTTTTATTTATATTCTTGTGCTTGGTCCTTTCATGTGTAAATATTAATAAAATTTAGTATTATCTGTATGACCAGAAATTTTGAGGTTATGTATGCACTGTTGAATATGTTTCCTGTTGTATTTAAGTTTATTTGAAGAAGTGTCGAAAGAGCACAGTGTGGGTATCAGGCTTAGAAAACCTCACCACACTGTGAATTAATGAAGTTTTCATAGCAGTGTATAGTGCCTTTAGGAGGTTTCTGCATCCTCCTGCTTCCTGTTCCAGATTCTTGCATTAATTCCTTACCTTACCAAGGATTAATTTAAAATAATTATTCTGGCTAGGAGCATAGAGAAAAGCATGGCAGAGGCTTGCAGCAGAGGCAGCAAGTGTATCCACTGGGCAGGAGACTTCTGCTTTCCCAAATGTTTTCCTGCGTTATCAAGAGTTAAGTATTTAATATACAGCAAACTCAAAACTGAATTCTGCAGATGACAAAGTGGGTACTCAAACTTCTGATCGTATGACTGTTGTCAAAAGAAGAAAATTTACTTTGCAATAAATTTATTGTTTTCCTGTGCAAAACCAGTAAATAAATCTGATAGAAAAGCTTCTCAGTAATTAAAAAAATTAAATTTCTATTTCCTCTCTAATTTTATTTTGTTTTGTTTTAAGGACACTCTCGGACCTGAACAAGGATGGAAAAATGGATCAACTGGAGTTCTCTATAGCCATGAAACTCATCAAGCTGAAATTGCAAGGACAGCACTTGCCTTCAGTTCTCCCTCCTGTCATGAAACAAACTCCAGTATTTTCACCACTAATGTCAGCTCGCTTTGGTACTTATGAATATATAATTACTTAGTGTTCAGAGGTAAAAAAACACAGTTAATTGCAGCCAAATAAAAGCATTAATCTGACCATGAAAGTTTAGTGAATCAGTGTGAAAAAAAAAAAAGATATTCTGATTTAGGAATTTCACCAGGTCACTTTCTTGATATTTTTGATAATTTGATTCTTTGAAGACTTTTAGTTAAGAAAAACATTTATAAAATTTTGACAGGAAAGCCATTCACATCTGCCATCTGACTTGCAGGCTCTCATTTTGTACTGATGGTCTTTTTTTGTCTCCCTCCTACTCAGCCACCTATTTATACTTGGAGATTTTAAAGTTAAATTTAATCAAAGGTCAGAGTTTTGGTAGAAGCACTATTTTACATATTTTTTTCAAAATGAATCAGATTGTCTATTTTGGTTATATGATTAACTGAATAGAATTACTTTGACCTTTTTTTTTCCTAATGGTGTCTGGGGATTCAGTGCAAGCTTGTTATTGTGTTGTTTTGTAGCACAAAATATTCACAATGACCAGCTGGATTACAAAATAAGTGCACACTTCTATGCTGAAATTAAATGTATGCATATATTAATTACATACATGATTTAAAATGTCTGCTCATCACCAAATCTCATGTGTTTGGGTACAAGGGCATGCATTTACAGGGAGCTGTGGTTGGCATACAGTTACCTCTATTAACTTTCCATCATCTCACCAGCACTGTTGTCTTCCACAAGATGCAGCCAGTAATTCAAGTGTCCTAATTTGCCTCAGGCAGCTGCCTCTGGAAATCCTTTGCTAAGCATGGGTGCCTAATAGGGACTTTTTGCCCCTATGGATTCTTCCAGGGCTGATACTTGCAAGAGACTTAGTTCAGAAACAGCATCAGCTTTTCCCTGTAGAGCATTGTCACAGCTTTTGAGGTTGTAATTCTCTCTCAGGGGCCAGGCTTGTTGAGAACTAGGTATAGCTGCAACTATAGAAAACCAGATCTTACTCTGTTGTGAAGTAGTAGCTAAACCTACCTTGAGAATGAATTTGCTTGTCAAGATATTTCTTTTAAAATTCCTACTCTTCAGTATATTTTCTCCTGTGAGCTGTCTTGCCTAAATTAAGAGGAAAAAGTAAATATTGTACATGAGCATCCATTTTAACTCATTGCATTCCAGACAACAGCTGCTTTGTGTAGTTTCTGCCTCACATAAGTGACCCCGTTTCTTGCTGAAGCCTCTGCCATGTTAAACCATGAATTATTGGGTTTTGCTCTAGGAATGGGTAGTATGCCAAATCTGTCCATGCCAACGTCTGTGTCTGCGATCACACCATTAGCTCCCATGTCTCTGACCTCCATGAGTTCCATTCCTCCTTTGGTTATCTCTGCTCCCCTGGTGCCTTCTGTCAGTACCTCCTCGTTGCCAAATGGAACATCCAGCCTTCTGCAGCCTTTGTCCGTACCTTTCTCCTCAAGTAAGTATAGCACAGTCCAGTACTTGCTTTCAGAATTGTGAGTCTTATTTTCCCTGTGGCTAATTTCAGACAGGAATGCTAACACATGCATGTGAGTTTAAAAAAAAAACAACAAAAACCCAACAAAAAACCCTACAAATGTTTTTTCTCCAAAGTTCACATTTGTTAATTCTGTTCTAACTAGTTAATCATAACAACAAGACACTGATTATCTTTTCTTACTTCTATCAAAGTGAATGTTGATTATGAAGCATTATCTTATACCCAGTTGCTTTCCAGTTCTGGGGTTAATTTCTTGTTTCTGTTTGTTCCAGCGCTGCCTCATACTGGTTCTTTAGGCCCCATGGCAGGAGGATTTGGTGCTTCCAGTATGCAGAAGGCACAGTCACTAATTGATTTGGGATCTAGCAGGTATGGAAGTTAAGTTTAAAATGGCTGTATCTTACACTTAAGTAGTATACTTTCCAAAACTTATGGAGCATTTCTATTTTCAAAGTACGTTTATTAAAAATTAGTCTATCTAATATGACCTATCAAGTCTGAAAACAGATTTTGTTTTTATATGCACAATAAGTAATGTTTTCAGTAAATTGACAGAATATCCAAGGTAGATGAAGAGGTCAGATGAGCAGTGCCAAAAAGAAGGGAATGTACCTCATTACTAAATAGAAACAAATCTTACCAAGTAGTTATAAAAGCAATGTTTATGCATTATGTGCTCATTCATTATAGAAGGCACCATGTAATCAGCAGGCACATAAGAATAGGATTTGTTATCAATATTTACGTGTGAATTTATTTTATGAATAATAGAAGGTTATGAATCCTTGTAATCAGCTGCTCTGGTTCATGGATTTTAGAGCTTTGCCATAGACTAAAGTGAGGGACTGGGCATATCTATCCAACTGGGCATCCAGGGGTGTTTCCCAAAGATAGTCCTGAGGGCATCTCCACCCCAGCTCAGTTCCATAAGTGGCTCAGAGGCTCTTGCACCTCCATGCTGCCCATTCAGGACATGTGGGGTGCATGATCTGGGCTCCTCACACACATGATGTCAGCAGATGTCCTGTAAGATGACTGTAGGCTTGGCATGTGCCTGGGATAATCTTTTTTGGGTTAGTTTTTTGTTTGTTTTGTTTTGTTTTGTTCTGGTTTTTTTAATTGGAAAGCTTTCTTCTGCTAGTGCTGTAGCTTTACAAAGGAGCACTTCTCCAGTGTTATTGTTGACAGCATTTTCACCATCATGTTGTCTCATTCCATGCAGGGGATGTCAATCCAGCATTGTGCTGGAGAGGCTTTTTTTTTTGTCAGCATTCTGTATTGCCTTGGATAACACTTCAAGTAGTTTTTTTTACTTGACAGAGCAGGGGATTACCTTAAACAAGGAAGGCTGGATTCACCTGAGTTTATCTGATTTTCAGAGATGGGACACTGAAAATGCTGGGAGTTTAGATGGAAGTTTTATGGGTATATCTAAACCTTCCATCAGCAGTATTCTGCAGAAAATGAGTTGGAAAAGCTCCACTCAGCATGTCATTGTCACTAACAGAAAGAAGAGGTAGAGCTGGAATATGGTGTTTAAAACAGCTTTAGAAGTTGCTTTTGGTTATGAGTTCATCAGATCCATTTTTATTCTCATGGTTATTCATTTACATGCCTCTTAAAGTTACTTAGACATGGCCCAACACTTCACAGCCCTTGTAAACACTTGTAGGAAAGTTGAGGTGTTTTCTTGTGGTTTCCTATACTGTTATTTTACAGTGGTAGAACAATCAATTATGTGCATAAGTGCCTGTGATACCAAAGGAACAGGATTTTCAATTCAACATGTTGTTACTTTATAGATAGATGTCCCTACTTTCACTGTAAAATTCCATATTTGTGATGAAATTATTTATAGCAAGTTAGCAGAAGTAAAACTTCATGGAAGTTATTTCATGTTACTGGAAGATGCTATATATCTTCTGTTCCAATGCCTCTTTATTAAGCCAAGTGATTTAGAGTTATTTCTTTATCTCTTTTTCTCTTTTGGTTCTCTTTTAATATTTGGTTGGTTGGTATGGTTTGGTTTTTTGCTTTGTTTTTTTTTCTGTTTTGTTTTGAAATTATATTGCAGTTCAAATTCTTCCTCTAGTGCATCACTAGCTGGGAATTCACCAAAGATTACGTCCTCAGACTGGGCAGTTCCTCAGGCCTCCAGATTAAAATACAGACAGAAATTTAACAGTCTTGATAAAAGTATGAGTGGATATTTATCAGGTGAGTATGGCATTTGGTATGGTCTGGGAAAACCAGAGTGTTTCCTGCCTCTGAACATCACAGGCTGAGGGATGGAATCCCAGCTTGGGATTTGACTTGCATGTGAAATAAAAGCTGAAATGTTGGTGTTCAGACCTGTGCAGGAGAGAGTGGGTTTCAGCCAGCCAAGAAATGGAAATAACCATCAGTTCATTGACTTGGGCTCTGTGTTAGACCTGGAAGAGCCAAATACACTGGGGAAGCTACAGCAGCTGTTGCAGCAAAGAGAAGCCTGGCGGTGCTGGGATAGTGCTAGAGGAGCCTGAGAACCACAAGGCTGTGGAATTCAGCTCTGTAAAGTCAGCACGTGTTTTTCAAGCATCACTCTTTGGACTGAAACTCTTTCTTGTGAAAATGGGGGACATTCACCATCATTTTTGTGCCATGTGTTCCTGTATTAGACAATGCTCAGATACTTGGGCTTTATCTTTTGAAAGAAAGCAGTTTGGGAAAGACACTGCAGAACTGCAGCCATTGACTGGAATTTTTCCAAAGTATTTTAGGAGAGTCATTCCTTGTTGGCTTCCAGTGACGGCATTATGGTGGCTTCAGAAGACTTCACACAAAGTTAATACAAGGGGAGAGTTTTACAGAAGTTCCTATAAAACTGGATCCCTCCGTGTAATGCAGAGAGTAGAACACTGGCCAAGCAGTCAGCAGGTGTAAAGTCAATATGTGTGTCTTGCGTGTCTTAGTTAGATTTCCCATTTTGAATGAGCACTCTGCTTCAGTTCCCTTGCCTACAAAAAAAGGAGGACAATTCTTTCTTTCAAGAAATGAATGCTGGTTTTGTTCAGTCAGTTTTGGGCTGAAGGTTTCCTCAACCTGCCTAGAAATGTATATGGTTCTTTGCTACCAAGGAAAGCTCTCCAGGTGATAGCTGAAGGTTTAGGCAAACAGTCAGCTGTGCTTTTGTGACAGCTGTGGGGATTACCATAAATACCTATTTTTCATGTCAGCTTTTCTGTTAGGTGCTCTGAGTGAAAAAAGGTACAGGAGAATACTCACATCTTCATTGTGTTCAGGTTGTAATGCCTGTTGGTAAGCCTGGAAGTAAAACCAACAGATAAAAATGGATTAGATTAATATTAAAAGGAAACATGCCCCAGTTCGTGACCCATTTTTTGCCTCGTGAATCTTTGAACAAAGTGTTTATTTTAATAAAAATCTTCTACGCTTTCACTAAGGATTTCAAGCAAGGAATGCCCTTCTGCAATCAAATCTTTCACAGACTCAGCTGGCTACTATTTGGTGAGTTTAATTACTGATTCAATGTGTTTATGGTGTTAAAAGAGGAAATGTACTTTATTAAATAAGAAATGATGAAGAGACACTCTAGATCTAAAATCATAAACAGAAACAGAGCTGCTAGTTAAACTAAGTTTATTCACTAGTTACATTTCTAAAAGACACCTTGAGATAATACAATTTTTCGCTCTTTGTGTGTGTTTGTTAAACTCCATATAATAGAAGAGATGCTAACATCAATTTCTGATCCAGGGATGCACTCGCTGAGCTGAGCTGAGGGCTCGTTCCCTTCAGAAGTAGGATTCTGAAGTCTGGGTGGTTAGTTTTAAAGTAGGGAGGAGGATTAAAAATTAAGTAACCCTTAAGCTTTTTTGAGTTTTACTGCCGTTTCCATAAAGATATCTGCATATTACATGTTTGTTAAGACTTGCCTTTATTGTGCTGATGAAAGTGGTGAGAGTTGTTGGAAAGCTTGAATGATCTGCCCTGCTAGATAGGGTAGTTTAGGTTACACCTTCAGACATAATTCAGATGTTATACATGAAATTGAGTGGCCCAGCAGAATTCACAACAGCTTTACATCTCCTGAGTTCCCTTTCTTCTTCCTGTATCCCAGGACAGTCATTTGTGTCTTTAGCAGCAGCAAAGCTCAGCTTGTTTGGTTTCATGCTGTGAAGATAAACGTGGAGCGTGGGGCTGTATTGCTCCTCTCTGGAGCATTGGGGGCATAAATCAGGCGTGCAGTGGCTCTTTTCCTTCTGGGTGTCTATCCTGAAGGTATCAGGAGCCAGTGCAGGGAGCTCTGTGTGCCCCTGTAGAGAGGATTAATAGCCAGAGTTTCAGTTTTGCCCTAAGAAATTACCAGTATTTCTCTGGGTGCTTATGCATGGTAATTACTGTAATAATGGTGCTGTTACATGTGAATAGTGCTGGTGTGTGAGCATAACAAATATCTCATTTCATCATCTCCTGCTTTTGTTTTTTACTCTGTGTGTGTGTGTGTGTGATGGGGGTTTTTGTAGTTGTTTTGTTGCTTCCTTTTTGTTTTTCACAGAGGTTTTTTTTTTTACTGCTTATTTATTGAACTATGATTTTTATTCAGCTTTTTGCTTATGTGCAGTCTAAGGACACATTTCAGCAATTCTATCTCTATAGATAGTTCTTTGAGAAAGACTCCTGCTTTCTTGCATTTGACTGGTTTCACATAAACACACCCACTCCATCACCCCCCAGTTTATGGGAAACATTTTGTAGGCTGATAGGATCTCCTTCTCCTTAGAGGGGGTAGGTGATCCTTTTCCTGCCTGCTATGTGGTACTCTGGGCCAGCTCATGTTTTCCCTGCACTGTCAAGGAGACACAAGGGGGAAAGAAGAATTCTATGCAAAGCTTCCTCTTGTAGAATTTGATGTGATTTTATGTAATGTTTTCTTGTGCTGTAAAAAAACTAGTTGAAAAAGTGGTTTCTAGTATTTTGAGCTGGTTAAGAATGGTCCTGGAATCGTTTTCCAGCTCTTCTGTTGGTGATGCAATAAATCAACCATTTCTTCTCCATTTTTCAGTATTTTATGGAAATGTAAGAGAACTGGGATTGTTCAGGCTGGAGAGGAGAGTTTCAGTGAAGCTGAAAAGAAAGCTTCACCTGAAAGGATCCTAGAAGAAAGATGGAGAGAGACTGTTTACAAAGTCTTGTAGAGACAGGACAAGGGGGAATGGCTTCCAACTGAAAGAGAGTAGGTTTAGATTGGATGATAGGAAGAAATTCTTTGCTGTGAGGGTGGTGAGGCCCTGGCCGAGGTTGTCCAGAGAAGCTGTGGCTGCCCCATCCCTGGAAGTGTTCAAGGCCAGGCTGGACAGAACTTTGAGCAACCTGGGATAGTGGAAGGTGTCCCTGCCCATGGCAGGGGGTAGAACAGGATGATCTTTAAGGTCCCTTCAACCATTCCATGATTCTTTGATCTGAATAACAGTACATGATTAAACAAAATAATATCTCCCTTCATCAATTATTTGTGTTATTAACTGGAAGTATTTTTACCAAAACATTTCACAGGAATTGTCAGTTTTAAAAATTGTTTCTCCACGGTGCCTTGTTTCAGCTGTAATTTGTGAGTGATGGAGATGTTTGGTTCTAACTGGTGCTGCTGTTGAACCCCTGCAGGTCCCTGGCTGATATAGATGGAGATGGGCAGCTGAAGGCTGATGAGTTTGTGTTGGCCATGCACCTCACAGACATGGCCAAAGCTGGGCAGCCACTGCCCCTGACTCTGCCCCTCGAGCTGGTGCCACCTTCTTTCAGGTAATCACTGAGGGCAGTGAAATGTGATATATTTAACACAACTGTGCTATTTCTCTAACAATGGTGGGATGGATTTTTTTCCCTCCAGGAGTGGAAAATATGCTGAAAATATAAATGGAACTCTGCCATCTTACCAACCTGTGCAAGAGGAGGAGCCACAGAAAAAACAGCCAGGTAAAAAACAGGGTTCATGTTCTTAATGTGTGGGGCTGTTTTTGAAGGGCCCTGAAACCTTTAGAAAGTGGAAGAAATAATCAAATCCATGGAGAATTTCATTTCAGGAGATAGCTCCCTTTTAACTTGGACGGTAGGAAGGTTGTTAAGTGGTTGTAGTCAGCCTGTTACATCTAATAGAATTGAGAAGGCAGGAACAGGAGCTATTTTTAGCTGTAGGAAGGGAAGAGTGTGCTGATTAATAATGTATTCTGGAAAACAAACCCTTCATGGCCAGACACTGTCAAGCTACTGCAAATTTTTTTCAGTTGAAAGTTCCTGGCATTACTGGACATTCTGAAAGCAGGGGAGCCCTATGTAGTTTAGTTCTTTGAAAACTGGAAGCAATTTGAACATAACATCAAATCTATTACTGACAATGTTACAGGCACACTGCAAGACAGGACTTGCCTCTCTTTTTGGAAGGGTGGCTGCTGGAGGCCTAAACCATTCCTTTGTGTCTCTTTTTATGCTTGTGTGCAGTAATTGAGCTTGATCCTGTTTTGGTGTCTGATAGTTTTAACTCCAGGAACTCTTACAGGGAACACCCTTAGAAACTAAGTTCTTTATCCATGTGTTAATGTTTCCTGCACATTGGAAAACCTTTTTAATAGTGGTGAGTCTTCTCCCAGCTTATAAAAGCTGTTCTTTTATGTTTTCCTCTAGCATTCTTTCCTCTTTCATTCTTTAGAGTTAGAGGCTTTCCTGTAACATTCAAGTCATTTTTGTAGTCATTTTTAAACTGGAACTACTTCTTCCTTTTTTTTTTTTTCTCCCCCCAGTTGGAATATACTTAGGAAGACTTAGAGGTATTTTTGAACAGAAAAATAATACTTTAACAAATGCAAGATGCTTACATCATCCATGACTGAACAACTTGAGCTTGCCAAGAAGTATCTATCTTTAGTGGCATAACTGAGGTCCTTGTTTGAGAGCGGTGTTTTGCACAGGGCAGAAATAACGACCTTTCCTTATTTTAGTGACATTTGAGGACAAAAGGAAAGCCAACTATGAGAGGGGAAATATGGAGCTGGAAAAACGCCGACAGGTCCTGCTGGAGCAGCAGCAGAGAGAGGCTGAAAGGAAGGCTCAGAAAGAACGGGAAGAACAGGAGCGAAGAGAGAGGGAACGCCAGGAGCAGGAACGGAAGAGGCAACTGGAAATGGAAAGGCAGCTGGAGAGACAACGAGAGCTGGAGAGACAAAGGGAAGAAGAAAGGAGGAAAGAAATAGAAAGGCGGGAGGTTGTTTTTTTAACATTATTTTTTAATGCTCTAAAGAATGTGTATGTGCATGCAGTGTCCACTGAGCAGAGCATCCAGGATTTGAGTGCTGGCTTTGGTTCTGTCTCCTGGCCTGGCTGATGTCAGGTTGTCTGGAGAGAGAATATCATTTCTGTCTGTTGTCAGTGTTGGTATAGGTTAAAGATTTTCAGATACATCATAGGACAGATTAGATTTTCTTGGGCATATTTCTGGCATTTTTGCAAAAATTCATATTCCAGCAAGACTGTACTGAATTCATAATTGGTAACATTTTGACAGCCGAACTCGAGACAAATTTGCTTCTACTTGGTGTCTCAGTGCATGCATCACACTTCCATATTTTATGTAATTCAGTGAAATACTCAAAGGAGGTTATGAGCAGTATCTGTTAATGTGCTGGTTTATGGGCACTATTCCAAGCTGCAGAGGCTTTCTGAATTGTGAAGCTTTTTTCATCCAGTGTCAGGAGTGTGGCACGAAGAATCTTGTAAGATCCCTTCCTGCATTCTTTGGTGCTGAAGTGTATAACAGCACTTCAGGGAAGACATTATGTTGTGTTGCTGTTGTGCTGTTTAGAAATAGAGCACATTATATCAAATCATGGTCTCTGAGCTCTGCATCTCCACTGTAATTTAAGGTAATGTAACTTTTCCTCAGGCAGCTAAGCAGGAGCTTGAGCGCCAGCGACGACTGGAATGGGAGAGAATCCGTCGCCAAGAGCTTCTTAATCAGCGTAACAGGGAACAAGAAGAAATTGTCAAGCTGACCTCTAAAAAGAAGAGCCTTAATCTTGAATTAGAAGCCCTGGTAAGACAGGAATTTCACTACACATGCTGAAATACAGTATCTTAAATTATTCAAATCTTAATATCTGCATTAATGGCCCACTAGGAGTTCCACTCTGTTTTGGATGATGAATCTAAAGCAGGTATTTTGGGTTGTTCTAGAGAGCTGATTATGCCCACAGGTTTAGCATAGGGATTTTTGCCATATGTGGTGTAATCTGTCTCTGCTTTCTTTCCAGACTGACAAACATCAGCAGATCTCAGGCAGGTTGCAGGATATTCGTAGCAAAAAGCAAATGCGAAAAACTGAGCTGGAGGCTTTGGATAGGAAATATGACCAAGGAATCATGGAAGTCAAGCAACTACAGCAACAGCTTGAGGTGTGTAACTTTCTGTTAAGGTTGTGGTTTTCCCTTACCATATTTTGTGTTTCCGTAATGCTGTTGATAATACATCCCCCTGGGGAGGAATATGGAGTCAGTTGGATTGCAGTGGAGAGAGGAAATAGGCAAGACTGTCAGCATTGCAGAGGCTTTTAGTTTTGTGTGGTGTTAAAGAAATAATTATAGGTACTGAAATGAGCTGATAGTTGAACGAGAACAGCTGTGAAAACCTCAGCTATTCTTTTGTGAACCAATAATGGTGACTCCTCTTTAATTTTGAATTCTTTTATGGCTCCAGACTCAGATTTTTTATGAGGAATGTTGTCCTGTGTTGAGAGCAAGTTGGTGTTTAGGTTGAATTACCTTGCTGCTCTTTTATCTTCTTCTTTTCTCTATTTGAGTAACAAGACATTAATTATTTTGAATCTGTTGACTACCATAAATTATCCTCTGCTGTGTTTTTATGTGATGCTTCTGTTCATCAGGGAAACTTCTTATCATGTTGTTACTGTTTTGTGTTAGGCTTGTGGCAGTCACCTTAAATGGCCTTGTGATAATATTTACACTTTTAGCATGTTTGTTAAATATTTTTCCAGCTGTGTTAATGGTTTGGAGTCAAAGCTTTCAATCGTAATATTATTTCTATTAAGAGTACAGAAGTAGTATTTTTTTATCCAGTTATGTAGTAACTTGTTATGTTATGAAGTAACCAGTTATTTATGATCACTTGCATCCTGTTTCATTAACATGAGCTGAAATTATGTTCGAAAATTTACCAAGTTTTACTTAATGATTCATAAACAATATTTAAAATTTGTTACGTTCTCTTCAACATCTACAGGATTATCAGAATAAACTGATTTATTTAGTTCCTGAAAAGCAGTTGTTAAGTGAAAGGATAAAAAATGCTCAACTTGACAACACTCAGAGTAAGTGCCTGCACATGAGTTCTGTTCTTGATTGCTTTGCTGATTTCTCATCCCTCGTAATCAAGGCTGAAGGGTACAGAGGTGTTAATAATACCTTCACTTCTACATCTTTCCAGCTAGAGCCATTGTCTCATCTGCCTTCCATTATCTCCTTCATGTTCCAGATAAGGGGCAAACAAACATATTTTGGCAAGAAAGCACAGATTTTGCTTAAAACTTTATTTATACAGACTGTGTAGCTCCCAGATATTACTACAATTTGTCCTTTTTTTTGGTAGCGTAAACTCAAGGGAGTTCATTTATGTAATGTTTACACTGGTCTTTACTTCAAATTGTGCTGGAAGTCTTTATATAGAGAAGCTTGGTATGAATTGGTCTGATATAAAAAAAAAAAGAAACAAACTTGCAAATTATTCTGTATGTGTAACGTGGAATGCCTGTGTGCTTCAGTTCAGTGCTGGGGACATTTCTTCCTCTTGTTGTATATGAATAGAAAGGTAAATCAAGGAATTTTTCTAAGGCAGGAGGTTTGGATTGTGTATATAATAGGGAAATAACAAACTGATTAAAAACTGGGAAAAGAATTTGAAAAAAACCCCAGAAACCCGTGTAAAATCACTTGTCTTTCCTTATGCAGGTACAGGAGTCAATTCAGTGCACAAGACATCCCAAGAAAAGGAAGAATTATGCCAAAGACTTAAGGAACAGCTAGATGCCCTTGAGAAGGAAACTGCTTCTAAACTTGCTGAAATGGATGAATTTAACAGTCAGCTTAAGGTACTTGTGTTATCTAAATATCCTACAGCTGTAAGCACTGTATTTTATTTCTTCATCCAGTCATAAAGATTGGTGCCACTTTCACCAGACTTCCAAAAACTTTTTCCCAACTTCCAGTGTCAAGTAAGAATTACCAAAAGTCTTGGAGTAAACAATACAATGAAAATGCACTTAAACCTATTGCTAATGTACTAAAATATGAGTCTCTTGCTAACTATTGCTTTGCATGACTTAACTATTGCTCAATCTCACCTTTTGCCTTCATTTTGATTTAGAATTAAAATTTTTCAGGCCATTGTACATTCTGTCCTTACAGTATGAGATCATATTTGCTGCTATTTTTGAATTGTGTACTGAACACTTGACTTTAATTGATAGACCTACATAGTTTCATAGTACACTGTGCAAGATCTGGTAGCAGGTTTGGGTATGATCCTAAAAGTAAGTGTAGGCCACTTATTTGTTAATATTTGTTAATTTGTTGTAAGTTAAGAGTTGTTGACCAGTGGCCCTGAATTTTTGTGTCTGAGGCAACTCTTGACTTGACTAAAAACAGGGTAGCTCTCACAGGATAGCACATATCCATTTAACTTTATCTGCCAGCTTGCTCCAAGTGGCACTGATGGGAACTTTCCTTAAGTAATGGATTGATGCTGGGCCAGCACGAGGGCTCTGCACTTTCCAATAAAAAAAGCCACAAAAGTTTGTAAACATGTAAGGAATTTATTTTGTTTTTAAAAGTGGCTTCATGCAACGGCCATTTTCAGTTACTTGTTTATTGCATGGCTTGCTGTGTTCAGTGGCTGCACCCACAACTCAGTCTTCCCTAAAGTATGTTTTTCAAAATACAGTGCAAAGATTAATTGGCTTTTTATCTACCTTATCTTGCAGTGTGAGAATATGGATGATTCTGTTCTTCAGTGCCTTTTGTCTCTGCTAAGCTGTCTCAACAACCTCTTCCTCTTACTTAAGGTTATTTTCTAATCTTTGGCTTTTTTGGTTTTTAATTATTTCGCAGTTTTTCTCTGCTTACCCTTTCTGCTTGGATGTACTACTTCTCTTAAATACATTTTCCTAAAAGAAAACCAATAGGCTGTTTTTCTTTCTGCTAGCTTTTACATCCTCTTAATGACTTAACATTTTTTTACCTGCTTAGAAATCCAAACTGCAGAATATTGAGAGCAAAATGCTTACTTCTCATTTCTTAATGGACTGTTTTCTAAGTTGTTTCACCCAATTATTTTTCTTGTTAGTTAAGGTAACATGAACCAAAAAAGAAGTCTCAGATGGAAACAGTGTCTTCTCCCACTTTTCCATCTGTTGCTCTGTACCTGTATCCATACATCCTAAGCTGTGGTTCAGGTATATGAGTTCTTGTCCAAGTTTAAAAGTCTAGAAGTAGCATCAGAGTGCAGAATATGGTATGGCAAACACA
Organism: Corvus cornix cornix; assembly: GCF_000738735.6. Taxonomy (NCBI): domain Eukaryota; kingdom Metazoa; phylum Chordata; class Aves; order Passeriformes; family Corvidae; genus Corvus; species Corvus cornix. The sequence continues at coordinate 108,307,689 of NC_047056.1, read as the reverse complement.
ATGCTGTTAAGCCTCCAGATTAACCCAGTACTAAAACCTACTTGCTGTCTTTCCTCAACACTGCTTTTGTCTGCTGAGGTCAGAAATACTTTTAGAATAACTTATGAAGGAAAAAAAAATCAAAATTACCCAAGCTTTTCATTTTGCTTTGCATGAGGGTTTTTCTGTCCTTAAAGTTACGAGAGTTTTTCTAATGTAAGTTTGCTTCCATAGTGCTTCTGAAATTCGGTGCAAAATCAGCTGGGAATATTTTTCCTTCTTAATATATTTGAGGGAAAATTGTAGTCAATTGCTTGATTTAGTTTGTTGCTACAGACACTTTCAGTGACACAGCAATCTTGTTATCTTGCCTTTGTCATATAAATTGCACCATATCTCTTAGGCAACATGATTATTGGTGGAAGTGCATATTGTAGTGGGAATGATTCATTCTTAATTGCTTTATTTGTATTTGTGAGATCCGATACAAAAAGGGTTTACCTGTTGCATTGCTCAATGTATATCAGCAGGATTCCTAAGAAAAAAGACTGAAGTGTCCCAGAGGTGTTTTGCAACATGGTGAAGTACAATCTACAGTAATTCTATTATTGTTGATTTTTTTGTTCTGTAAATTTAATTATCCCAAAGATTCATGCTGATTTTTTGCTGTGATAAAAAGGTTGTTCTCAGAGGGAGGTGGAATAGGAATTGATGGATGTGTTCAAAAAGAAAAAGACTAAAATTGCAGAGTTTACAAGTACAGGAAAACTCCAGTCAGAGGTAGTGTCTTTAAGCTGTGGCTTCCCACAGGGGTAAGCCTGCTAGGTATTTTTATGAAGTTTTTCTGATTTAAACATGGGACTGATCACTCAGGAAGCATCAAGGGTGAGCACCCTTCTGCAGGATGCATTCTCAGGTTATGGTACAGCGTTGGCTTTCAGCTGAAATTTGCCTCCTTGTAGTTACTTGAAATACAATTCGCTGCCTTCAATGCCCCCAGTAATGTTGTGTTTGATCTGTTAATGTTGTATCTTCCCCTCTCCTCTGTCGTATTTGGCATTTCCAGCAGCTGTAGGACTGGAAGGGCTCTTTGAAAGCCCAAATTACGTCACTGACTTTGCAAACTTGCCATCTCCTTTTATACTTCCGTTGATTTGACTTTCTTTGCAGTGACCTCCAAGGACTATTAATAACTTAGTACTACTTTGGCCATTTGTATTAAAATTTGGTTCAAAAAGCATTAGATGCCTGGATGCTTTTCTCAAAGATTGGCTTTGTTCCCTTTGATGTATTCCATTTTTCCCTCCCTAGGACCTGAGGGAACGTTACAGCACACAGCAATTAGCCTTGGAGCAGCTCCACAGGATCAAACAGGACAAAATAAGAGAGGTACAAAAAAGAAGAGCTGAACTTGCACAGAAGAAGCGACTGGAAGATGAGGCTGCAAGGTAACCATGGCTGAGTGTATCAGTGTTGCAGTTCTTAAAACAAAATAATGCTGTGATGACTTCTAAGACAAGATGTATTTTTTAATGTAAAAATACATCCTATTGATTGCCTTAGAGGAAGCATTCTATATGGAGTACCACTTATGTAAGAGGGTTTGATTTTGAGATTTTCAATGATTTATATTTGATTTGACTAAAGAAATAGAGCTAATGACCTTGTAGTGTGGGTGATTCGTGGGCTTTGCTCATGACAGTGTTTTTCTGAGTGTGAGGAAGTTTCGTGACATTTGTGACAGTCTGTTTAAGAGAAGCATGTGCCATATGTGTGGTGATAGCGTGTTAATTTTTTGGTTGGACACAGTTGTGTGATGGAGTAACAGCATCACTGCACAGCTCCTACTGAATCCTGCCATGTGCTTGGAAACAGTAAAACGCCCAACAGAGGAGTGGAAGTCCTACAGGGAATAGGTGAAAAGGTACCATCTAGACATAGTCCCTCCTGAGAAGATGGCCCAAAGGGTTAGGTCCTCTCTCTTCTTGACAGCTAAAATATTAAGTATGTTGAATTGGATTCTGACTTCTTTAGACAGCTGAGGCACAGGATAACATCTGAATAATTTCAGAGAATACAGTCAGGTTTCCAGATCCTGCCTGCTGCAGTGTGGTCCTGGCAGGGATAAACACATTGGATAGATTACAACTGCTGAAGGCAGAAGTACCAAGCTGCCAAGATCAGTATGCAAAGGCTATTTTTATCTATGTACCTGTGTGAGATTAATCTGTTTGGAAGTCCTTGTTTCCAGTCAGGAGATTTGGATAATGCCTTGCTGGAGAGCTTAAATCCAGCTTGTTCAATTATCAGATCAGTTCCTGCTCATCAGGATGCTGGTGGGCAGAAGTGCTTGTGAAGGCACTGCACAGGTGATGGATTAAAAGTCAAGAATTTTAATCCATTTGTTATCTTTATGTGGAATACACTGGCACTCATGTTAATACATGGTCTCTGGGAGAGCTGATGACACTGAGGGCAGAGCAATCAATGTCATAAACTCAGTTTTGCTGACAAGTGTCACTGATTACTGTAGGAACATAATCTCATTCATTTTTGTGTCAGTGTTCCTGTCTCATTCCTTTCTTCCAGGAAAGCAAAACGGGAGAAGGAGAACCGATGGCAGGAAAATATCCGAAGGGAAGAGGAAGAGAAAAAGAAGCGACTGGAGGAAGAACGAATGCAGGAAAAAGTTCAAGAAAAGCTGAAAGCTGAAGAAGCAGCTGCCATGATGAGAGAAAGGGAAAACAAACAACAGCTTCTTGCAGAGGAGGAGAAAAATAGACAAGCTATGATCTTGAGGGAGGTGGAACAACAAAGGCAGAGGCAACTGGAAGAAGATAAAAGAAAGCAAGAACAAATAGCAAAGGAAGCTGAGGAGAGGCGCAAGCAGAATGAGGAGATAAAAAAGATAAAAGAAGCAACCAACTCTCAAGTGGTGGAGAAACACACTTCTAAAATAAACATTAATGAAAAGTTTGCAGATCTGTTGAAACCAACAGAGGGCAAAAGTCTTAAGCCACCCTGGAAAAATGAAGGTAACCTCAGTCTGTTAGATTTTGGGACTTTTATTTTCCTGAGTGTTATTTCACTCTTCAAGTGTACAATTATTAATGTGAGACAATGGCAGACTTACTGCCTAAGATATAATTTAAACAAAAAACCAAACCAGCAATGTTTCATGTCTTTTGTTACTTATAAATGATCCTATTAACGTAAGTTACCTCTGTCAGTTTTCAGCACCTATGACTGATGACTGATGACCTATGACTGGAGTGATCATGGTCAACAAATAGCAGTTGCTGGAAACTGTAATATTTTAGGTTTTTCATAAGACTTGCACTTTCTTTCATTAGCATAGAACGCTAACATGGAGGGGGTTTGCTCATTGATGAGAGATGGGCAGGTAATGCTCAGCGAAGTAGTTTATTAGCAGTGAAATGTGGTTTGTTTCTGCATCACTCAATGCCTCAGATGAAAAAACCAAAGGACTGAATGATGAGACCTAACTCTAGCTGTGGGACTTGGAAAAATAGTGCTTTAACAGTATTTTCACTAAAGGCATGTTTGATTTCATCCTTCATTAGTTCTTGTCAGTTTTTATTAGCCACTTTTCTCACTGAGCTCAGCAAGGATCAAATTAGAACAGGGCTGAAAGATACTTGCACACTTCAGCTAAACCTTGTAAAACATTTCCTGTTAGCAGCATCAGTCCCTGGCTTGGAGAACAGAGATGCAAAGAAAATCAAAATCGTGATATTTTGCTATTTTAGGTTTCTAAATAAAATCTTCACACATGCTGCTGAATACTTATTGTTGCAACAGTAGGATCTTCTCAACTTGGAACATTATAGTGGTGGTAAATGAGGCTTTATTAAAGCATTGGCTTAGCCAGAGCAATGTGGCAAGGAAAGAGGAGAAGATAAAAATGTCACTTTTAAGGATGTCTCGCGGAAGGTGTCCCTGCTTATGGTGGGGAGTTGGAACTAGAACCATCAAGGTCCCTTCCAACCAAACCCCTTCTATGTTTCTGTGATGTTTTCACTGCAGAAAACAATGCATTTTTACATTTCCATGATTGCCATGTTAAGCTGCTGCCCTGGTGATCTCCTCTGATGACCTGCTCAGTATCTGGGGCAAGAACCAATATTCCTACCCATTGCTTAGAATGATGGGGCTCCAGCTGAGTGCTTGTCTCTCAGCTGTGTCAGAGTGGTAACTGGGTTTCTTACCTTCCAGGCAATGCAGTTGGTGCTGCAGAGTCGAGGAATTCCATTGCCTTGGTAAATTACAGAGCTTTGTATCCATTTGAGGCAAGGAACCACGATGAGATGAGCTTTAATACTGGAGATGTAATTCAGGTAAGAGTTGCCCTTCACATTTAACTTGCAAAAATTAACCCTTTTCTCTAGCCTTGAGATGCAAAAAGTTTTAAGGGTCAAAAGCATTGCATTGATATATTTAAAGGTTTACTGAAAAATTAAATTGGATTGCTGCTTTAAATTTTTTTTTTTAAACAGGTGAAATTAGGATTAGTTCAGCCAAAATATTTCTCTGAATTTTACACATCCTAGATATGTTGAAAACATCTTTAAAAGTAAGAACAGTTAATGCTAAACATAAACTTTCTAAAATTAGTAGATCAGAAATGATGTAGTTGTTGCAGTTCATGGTACATGTACAAGTTGGCTTCTAAGTGTTTGCTTGAAATACGAGCATAGTAAATAGAAAAATGAATTATTAATTAATGACATTTGAATTAAAATCAAATTAGTCATTTAACAAGTAGATGTGAAAGGTTCTTTTGAATCTTAATACTGTTTTCCAGTGAATTCCTAACACAGATTTCTGCCTCTCTGAGCAACCTGATTTAGTGGAAGGCGTCCCTGCCCCTGGCAGAGGGAGTGGAACCCGGTGATCTTTGAGATCCCTTTTAACCAAAACCATCCTCTGAATGTGTGATTCTCTTTCTAACTGCTCTTTTATCAATCCTCGCTCAGGCAGACACTTAGAGTAATTTATTCTGTGTCCATTCGTTGTAGAACTTTTGTGAATTCAGCTGAATTTGCTGTCTGTAATATTACAGCAGGAGCATAAGATTGGAAATGCCTTGTGGCATCTCAGTTGAAATTTGTGTTATTTCATGTATATTAGTTATTAGCACTTGTTTGGAAGTCTTTGCCTGCAGGTGAATGTGTGAAAACTGATTTACAACCGTGGTAATACAGTTTCTAATGTCTAAGTATGTATGGTTCCTCCTCATTCAGACTGTAAGTGATACAAGTAGGTGATAAGGGAGAATTTATAAAGCAATGTGGTACAAAATATTAAAACACTTGACTAAATTAGCTTTCAGTTTGACAGTGTTAAAGCATTTATTTGCATTTTCATACCAATGAACCATGGAAGAGGGAACAAGGGAAGTAGGTTTTGCTTTGACTTCTTTCTCAGCTATAATTGTATCATTTAAACGCTGATAACTGATTTCAGAAATAGGCTAACAGCTGCCACCTCCTCCTCCTCTTACACCCCAAACCCCAGCTAAGCTAACTAGCTGATAGTATTTGACGGGCTGCTAATTTTTAGCCAATTTTCACTAACTGGCTAATTTGCAGCATAATGGAAGCTTCAGTATTGCTGTGAATGTTTAAGGATGCTCTATACTTAATCATTTAGTAAATAACAGAATTTTTGGACGTGTTTTGGATGCAGTCAGCTGACAGAGTTAATTATATCTGTGAGCAGAACAGCAGCAGTTGTTTCCTGCTCTGCTGGGCTCACCAGCCCCTGCCTCTTGGCTGCACATTCAGCAGAATCCAGCACAATGCACTGTCATTTTTGGCAGGACAGCATGGCTCAGATGCACTGCATGGTCCCCATGTGCTTGTCTGGGGCCTGTTTGAAGGAGCCCAGGGTCCCTGAGGTCTGTCTGTACCTGTGTCTGGAACCAGTGCAGCTGCATCATCACAGGGCAAAACCAGCTGAGTGCTGCCAGGGCAGAGTGAAACTGCTGATCCTGGTGTGGGCACTGCCCCCTGTCCAGGTCAGAGAGCCAGCAGGTGCTGACACACCAGGCTCCCTGCTTGCTTCACGCTGCTAATTCTGTTTCCTTTGTGTTTCTCCTCCTCTCCATAGGTTGATGAAAAAACTGTGGGAGAGCCTGGTTGGCTTTATGGGAGTTTTCAAGGACATTTTGGTTGGTTTCCGTGCAATTATGTAGAAAAAATACCAGAAGGAGAAAAAGCTTTATCTCCCAAGAAAGCCTTACTTCCTCCTACAGTATCTTTATCTACTACCTCAGCTGCTTCAGAGTGAGTTTTTGTTATGTTTGTGTTTAAATTGCTTTTTCTAAATTTAGCTAGCACATAATGTGCCGTATAGTTTCACTTGGTGTTTGTTTTTAAAATATAAAGGCAGAAAACTTATTGAAGAACCTTCTTTATAAAGAAAAATTTTAATTTTAATTTTAATTTTAAATCCTTCTTTAAAAAGAAAAAGAAAAATGGAAATTTTAAGTATTTGATAGTGTACTTTGCACTGTATAGAATATCAGTTTTATAGATGTTTTTAAAAAATTCTCTGTTTGAGGTACTTTCTAAATAAAAGTTATAATTTGATAAATATGCCTTGTGTTCAACTTGCAGACCACTTTCACCAAGTAAATCTGCAGAAGAATCTGATTACCAAAACATCCCCTTTTCCAGCCTGAATGTTAACACAGCCTGGCAGCAGAAATCAGCTTTTACTCGCACTGTGTCCCCTGGATCTGTTTCACCCATTCATGGACAGGTACCTTGTGCAGAATTTGCTGTATTTCAGATTCATGTTAATGAAAATAATTTAAAGAAAAACCAGAACACCACACAACTTTGCTAATGCTGGGGTGCACTAAACAGGCTGGAGGATAAAGATGCTCATCTAATTGTTCCACTCTAGTGTCCATTGATATCATTCCATATATTTCCAGGGAACACTGTGCAAGAAGACTCATCTTTCATAATTCTAAAATAATTTTCATCTATAATTAGACACAGAAGTTAATTCTAACAAATAAGAAACTGAGTTGTGTGCATGTATAAACGTAAGCAAAGTAATTCAGCCATCGCTTAGGAATGAAGTTGCTTACACCAGTGTTTGTTTTTAACAGTTAGACCAGTTTGGGGCAGTGTGGTCAACCAACATCACTTCTGTCTTACAGGGGCAGCCTATAGATAACCTAAAAGCACAAGCACTTTGCTCTTGGACTGCAAAAAAAGATAACCACTTGAATTTTTCAAAGAATGACATCATCACTGTCCTGGAGCAGCAGGAGAACTGGTGGTTCGGAGAGGTACATGGAGGAAGGGGTTGGTTTCCAAAGTCCTATGTCAAGCTCTTACCTGGGAGTGAAACCAAGAAAGAGGAGTAAGTGTGACTTTTGTTGTTTATTCAGCTGTTTGCAAAAAAAAGGTGGTTTAGAGTGCAAAATTCTTGCAGTGCTTTAGTGTGCAGAATATAAATGCCATTTACAATTTACACTGTGTCATTTTAGGTTTTTATTATTTCATTCTGGCAGGCCAAGTAATGTTGGGCTCACTGCTGTGTAGTTATAGACAGTCTTGCTAAGGCTGAGTGCTGTGAAACATCAGTGGTGTTTGATTATTCATCAAGGGCCAGGCTTTTTGTTCATTACTAAGTCCCCTCTCTTGCAGTGCAGTTGCATTCTGCCTCTAAAGGTGCCAACTTTTAAGTGACCCAGAACTAATTGTGAACTCTGCACATCTGACAGAAGTAGAATGTTTTTCTTCACTTGAAAAGATCATTATGTCTGTTCTAATCCTCCAGGGTAACTGTTCACGTAACAACCCAAAGTCTGGCTCCTGCTGGGGTGGCTGCACCATTGTGTATGAATTGTTCTGTTCATGCATTCTGCTAAAAGTTCTAAGAAATTCTGTAGAATAAGAGAATTTAGTCAAAATCTTTACTTCTTCTGGATAACATAATTTGTGAATGTATCTCTTGCCTTTTATCATGTGATTTTTTTTTTTAAGTGGCGTGCTCTTGAATGCCATAAATATATTAAATATCAGTAGTATCTGGCACTGTTTGATAGTCAGGGAAGTCTTTGCAGTTAATTCAGAGTCAATACAGCTCCAGTATAACCAAAGTGATCTTAGTCTCATGTGAAGTGAGAGATTTGTTCTTGAACAACCTCTTGGTTATAGAAACCTTGTTTTTTTTCTTCTTTCTGCAGACCAGAAGCAATTTATGCAGCTGTAAACAAAAGGCCTAATACCCAGAGTTACACAGCAGGAGAGGGTAAGACAGGATGAAAAATGCCAACTAATGCTACAGTCTGGTTCTGCTTAATGACATGTAAATATACTTTATTTGTGAGGAGTTTCTGAGCAGCACTTCGAGTGCTTGTCCAAAAGACACAGTCCAAATGTTCAGCTGTTGATACAAGAGTTCTAAAACAGGAACATAAGGTTATAAGTAATTCAGGCCTGGGGTATTTTAAGACTTTTGCTTGAGCATGAATATATTTCTGATAACCCATAAAGCAGAGTTCTCTTCATGCTGTTCTCTGCTGTGTTGTGCTGTTCTGTAAAGACATGAAATGGGATTTTTAATCTCCTGAGGATGGATCATTCTCTTATATTCAGCAAGGAGTAAGGAAAACAAAGATTACTGGAGAAAAATTTCTATTGTATCTCCATGCTTCCCCGATTATACTTTAATTTCACCTGTGTTTTTCCACTACAAAGTTCTGTACCTGTAAGAGTAAATGGGATTACAGTCAAGTAGGTAGACAGGTCAGTTCATAGACATGTGAAGGTATGGTCCCTGTTATGAACATACTGTTCTGATCCCTGTTATGAACACACTGGTGAATGCTGATCCCCCTTTATCTGCATCTGATGTTCCTTTATCCCCATCTGAAGCTGTTCCCTGCTCTGTGTGCTCTTTACACAGAGTACGTTGCGCTCTATTCATACTCAAGCTCTGAGCCCGGTGACTTGACGTTCACAGAAGGTGAGGAGATCCTGGTGACCCAGAAGGAAGGGGAATGGTGGACTGGGAGCATTGATAACAGAACCGGAATTTTCCCCTCCAACTACGTCAGACCAAAAGATCCAGATGTGAGTTCCTATTCTGACAATTAACACGATATTTTCTCTCAGTTTTATTCTGTTTGCACCCAGCTCTTAGACAGTGATTTTGAGCAGAGGTTAATGTGCTTGACAGAAAAGAAAATCAGTAGTAGCTTGAGTGCTAAATCAGAGCTGTAGCCAGTGTCACACTGCCTCTCTCTCTGTACAGGATGGTGTTTTGTTAAATATGGGTTTAAAGTTAAAATCTCCATGTGTTTTAGTGTAAACTGCACTAGTTTTTATTGCACATTAAAGGTGGCTGTTGTTGTGTCATTGTAGGCTTCTAGCTATGCTGGCAAAACTGGAACAATAAATAAGAAACCCGGTAAGTATGTGATAACTTTTTAAATGTTAAGGCTGTTTTTAAGTAACTCTGAGCATTTAGGTTCATAGCAGTGTTTAATGGTGGCTGATGTTCTTAGCTGCAAGTCATGTACCAGGATATATATGTGCATCCAGCTCTTAACTGCAGTGAAAAAATAACAAATGCAATTACTGTTTTCTTTCCAGAAATTGCTCAGGTTACTACTGCCTACACTGCATCAGGAACTGAACAGCTCAGTCTCGCTCCAGGACAGCTGATACTTATTCTGAAGAAAAATGCCAGTGGATGGTGGCAAGGAGAATTGCAGGTAGTGATTCAAGGAGAAATAATTGTGACTTCATGAATGGCAAGGAGGTGCTCTCGGGTTTAATTCAAAAAAACAACTGAGTATAAAGTTACATAAAGCTGGCCAGAAAGTTATTTTCATCTTGTATAAAACAAAGGGGAAAAAAGTTGTGTGGTGGATTTTTTTTGTTTGATTGGTTGGTTGGTTTTTTTAAACCTTGGGTTGCTGGGGGTTTTATGGTTTTTGTGGAGTGGATTTTCTTGGTCACATAAAATAGTAAAACTGTCAATTAACATGTGCATGGGAGGAGGAAGAGACAAGTGACAGTTACTTAATTGGTTAGGATTTAATTGGTGAAACATAACTGTAAAGTTATTCTAATGAAAGAACAGATGGGTTTGGAAGCTGGAGTTGGAAGCTTGTTTAATGCAAAGGTGGCTGTTCCCACTTTTCTCCTTTCCCTGCTTAGATTTAAGAAGAATGTGCTGTAAAAGTACCCTTAACCTCATTAGAGACTCTGGCTATGATGCATAGGTGGAATATTCATAGAACAAATTTTCAGCCCTACAACTGATGTACTCTGAATCTCACTTAAAAATTTTGGATGAACCTGTTTGCCAGAACATGTTAGGGTACAGCTTTATTTCAGTTGGATTGTTTTATCCTTTAGTCAGATTTTTTTATCTTCTGAAATTCACTTAGCAGGTGTTTGGAATCCTGACTTCTTGTCTTTTGTTGGCAAAACTCTGTGACATATTTGTTGCATTTTTTCCAGTCTACAGACCATTTAGTTTTTCAATTGTGTAATAACCATTGTAAATATTTGCAGGCAAGAGGGAAAAAGAGACAGAAGGGATGGTTCCCTGCCAGCCATGTGAAGCTTCTGGGTCCGAGCAGTGAAAGAACCACATCAGCTGCTCCCTCAGGTGAAAAAAAAGGCCTTTGCATTTCATTTAGAGTATTTAATGTACCTATTTCAACTGTTCATGTATCTGTGAGGGTCAGCATCTATCTTTTATGGCTTTTTAATTTTGCCCCAAAGAGTCACACTCCTCCCATCTGGAAATTCCATGTTTCCAAGTGCTAGCAAAAATCTCAGAGAGAGCTAGCAAACATTGGCAAACCACGTGGAATTATTTGCACTGCTCCTTACAAAGAGGGAGACTAAGCAAATTTTCAGGTTATTTCTAGGTTTTTCCATTTGAATGTTCAGGTACAAATGAGGTTATTTCACAGAAAAGGAGATTTTTTGCTTCTGCATGCTTAAATTATGCACAGCTATGAGTTGCTTATACAACAATTTCCTGGATTTTACTGGACAAAACTTCCCTGTGACTAAAGCAGCAGCCCATGATTAGCTAACGTGCATTTCCTCTTCCTCTGCCACATTTTCCCCACAAGTGTCTGCAATAAGATAATCAAGCTCACTCTCTTTTCAGCCAGTAAAATACAGAAGCATACTTGATTATATTTTGAAGTGTTTAGAAGGCCAATAGATGCAGTCCATTCATTATAAAAGTTCACAGATATGTATAGTGGAAAGAAGAATTACTGGCTGGCTCAATTTTAAAAAAGTAAAAGAAATGGGAAGACAATTCTCTATCAAGATAAAATCATGTGACATTTTTCTTATGCAACAGTGCATGTGAAATGGTTGTTTCTTTCCTGTGGTTTTGTAAAACACTAAGAAAACAGTTTTGATACTTGTATAACTCCATTCTACTCTTTTTTTTCCTTCACAGTGTGTCAAGTGATAGCCATGTATGATTACACGGCGAACAATGAGGACGAGCTCAGTTTCTCCAAGGGGCAGCTGATTAATGTGCTGAACAAAGATGATGCTGACTGGTGGCAAGGAGAAATCAATGGTGTGACAGGTCTCTTCCCCTCAAACTATGTGAAGATGACCACAGATTCTGATCCAAGTCAGCAGTGTAAGCAACCTCTATTTTTGATTAATTTTGTTGCTTCATTTCAAAGGTGCATTGCTGTTCTTCTGCTTTGTGCTTGGAATTTGGAGTTCCAGGCATCAGCTGAATTGATTAGTTCTTGAAATACTTTATTATAGTACAAGGTACTTTGAATCCTTTTCTAGTCAACTTACAAACAACCAGCACATTGCCAACCAGCCAATGTGGGACAGCAAGAGTGCTGTAGGGTGAGCTAAAAATACTGGATTTGGTAGGAGTTCTCCTTCCAATAAGATGCTGATAACTAACATGGACTGGGAAGCAGTGCAGACACGCTGCAATTATAGGACTTGCTTGAGTTTTGGAAAATAAGGAAAAGCGTCTGCTGTATTAATTTTAACATGCTTATCAGTTAAGTAAAAATACCCATAAAAAGGGCAGGAAAAAGGTTTTGGCCTTATCAGGTTGTCTGTTCTAAATATACTTGTCCTGGCTCCCAGCATTCCAGCTGTCATCCAATCCTAAGAAACAAGATGTATATCAGGAGAGAGGTTGAGGTGGAAGTTACCAGCAGCAGGCTGAGAACTGAATGCTAAACTATACACCTGACAGTCACCATCTTCTCTGCCTTTTGCACATGAACACAGTAAAGGTTTCTGGTGTTCCTTACACACACACCCTGGTTTTTGGCCCCTGTCCCCAGAGAAAATCCTTCTCCCAGAGAAATTTATCCCTCAGTTTTTTATCCTGTGATTAAGCCAACTTTTACATCAGCCCAGTGGGTTTGGGAATATACCATGATGCCAGAGTTGCTCCTTTGACATGACAGGCCTTGTTCCTTCGCTTTCTGGTTTTCTCTAGGCATCGTTTGGAGTTCTTTTGGGATAAAGACACCCATCTGGAAGCCTGGCTGAGCCTCACTCTTACTAGCCTATAGCTACTCTGCAGGATCAGTTTGTACTTAAGATTTGATCAACATAGTCGTGTTCTTACAGAAAAATTCACAAACTCATAATGAAGGTACAGCTTGGGTTGGAAAGTTAAAATATTTTCCCTGGGTAGCTTTTTATGGTTCCTGGGCGAAAGAGAGTGTGCACCATTCTTGAGGTTTTCTTTTTAGCCAAATTACTTCTGAGCTCACGTTTTTGGTAACACATTGTTCTGGCTTCTTTTTTTTTTTTTTAATGCCTCTGGCCAATATGGTTGAGATGTCAAAAACGTCTGCATTTAGATTGAATTTAGCCATAGCTAAATAATTAAAATGGTCCTTTGAAAGGTTTCATTTGTTTGCAAGTTGCACTTTTGAAGAAACAGTATTGACTGCACCAGATGGGCTATAAAATTAAGATTCTGGCTGGGTATTAAAACTTAGGAATTTTCAAAAATGATACAGGTAACAGCTTGTCACACCAGGTGTGTTGCCATTTCAAGTTATGTGGTTGAATGTGACAAGTGCAAGGTGATCATATAAACCACTGATTTTCAGCAAAAGCCATGCTAAGGCCACATGGTAATTGGAAACTTTCTGGATGATGAGTAAGTTTTTCTCATTGTATGCTGATACATCATTAGGCTTTCTCTCAGATTTCAGTGATGTGGAATAAGAGTATTTCCATCCGCATCAAACTGGCTTTTGACAAAGGTTAATCAAGTGAGCAGATGTGCACCAGGTCATCTGTACCTGGCCATTAAACTTTTGTCTAAGAACTACTCTATGAAGCAGATCTACAAAATCCACCTACTGGTGAATGAAGAGTATGTTGAATTTTCTATCTTTTAAAAAAAATTCTCTGAGTATTTCAAATAGGCAAAGTTACACACCAGTTTTGTGCTGGGCTTTGCCACTCTGTTGTGCCATTAAAACATGTGAATTTGGAAACTTAAGGAAAAATCCTGCCTCAAGCCCAGAGCCTGCACAAACCCAGCACAGCTCAGTAGCTCCAGCACAGCGCTGTGCAAATACAATTTCCCAGATTTCAGCTGGGCTGCTGCTGCTGGTCAGTTGGGTCAGCAGTAAGCCGCTGCTCTTTCCCTTTTCTGTAACCAGAGGAATGTTTAAATATGTCCTGAATTAACTTTCAAACTTCCTTGGGTTTCCTTACAATATTTTCGGCTCTCGATTAAACACAGTACAGAAACTATCTTGAGTATTCTTGAGAAATCACTAAGGAATTGTCCCACAGGAATGTTGATGTGGCCCTCTACAGAACAGCTTTGACATATGACAGAATGTAATTTTAAAAATGCATTGTTGCATTTTAAAGAACTGCTGATCTGAGTATTATAATGCCTCTGTTGAATAATAGCAGCTTTCCCCACTGTTTTTTCTAGATCAAGTATAATGACATTGGAAAGATAGATTTGGTTTACTGAAATAGGTTTGTGGCTTAGGAAAATTCTTGTTTTCCCTCAAATTTAAACACACTTGTATCCAAAGTCTTTTCTGGGAATCACTAGTTACAGCTGTAATGGCAACCTCCCCTAGCAAAGAAGGAACTGGGGTCAGTGAGATGTCCCTTCTCTTAAGTTGCTGACATAACTCTGGGAGCAAAAAAAGATCACTTTCTGTCTTGGGGTAGCTGCACATCCTGGCATAGGACCCCTGCAGGGAAAGAAAAAGAAAAGCAAAATGACTTCAGGGTGTTGTAGGTTTGAGTGTTTGTCTCTTAAACATGCAGTGATTGCAGAACGCAGAACATCTGAGTCGTGCTCCTGGGGACTGTGGTGGTGGTTAGACTTGCTCCTGTTTTAGTGACATTTTAATAGCCCTTTTTCTAATGTTTGCACAAAAGTAGTCATAAATAATAAATATGATACTCAGGAGGCTTCAAAATATAGATTTAAAATAAAGAATCAGTCTTCTGTTCTTCAAGTGCTTGCACAACCATTCAGGATCAGATCTTGTGTGTTGCCAGTACCTGTCTAGCGCCAGCATCTCTTCCCATTCTTTCCAAGGCGTGTGTAAGGGGGGTGGGCATGGTGCACTTACCACTTCACAGTTCTTCCCACTGGCCTGTTCTGGAGATAATTTTGTTGTTTTGGCCAGTCTTCATCTGCTTTGCACTTGGAAACTTGTTCTCTTATTATTTGTTGGCTTTTTCAGTGAGATACCTTTTAAAGTTTGTTATCTTATCCATGGGACCAGTGTGAGCCTTGTCCTTTTATTCTCTTTAGTTGTGATTTTCTCCCTTCAGGTAAATCTCAACCATTGCTTAAGGGTCAGGCACACAAGGGTCTGACAAGAACACATCTACCAGGTTGTCTTCCCATTCTTCCCAAGGGATGTTAAAGGTGGGGTAGGCAGGAGGGAAAGGTAAGGAGAGAAAACAGCTGCTCCAGCTGTGTCTTCACACTTGGTTGCTGGATGTCTTTTAGTGTTAGAGATCAGTTCATCCCTCAGAGATGCTCTTGCTGAGGGTTGGACAGCTCAGCCAGGTGGACACACCTGTGCTCAGTGTGCAGAGAGGCTTCTGGCTCATCCTGAGGTGTCTCATCTCTGTGAGACTCGCGAGCTGAATGTTGTGCCAGTTCTTTCTACTCTAATGTACATGTATTGACTGTTTTCTGTCCACTCTTTTTGCTTTCCCTAACTGCACTGCTGCAGTTCCTCACACACCAGAGTTACTCCTTCAGGTGCTCAAGTCTGAGCTCCAGGTTGTTGTCTGTAGTAATATCTCTACAGCTACCTCATTTTTGTCTTCCCCAAACCTTACTTGTAGATGTGACATGTTGGAGACAGAAGGCAAGTCCTGCAACAAGGATCTGTATTTCCAGAAGTTTATTTCCATGCTCAAAAGATCTTTAGTAACTCCTGTTCACACTGTCTGGTGGGTGAAGCCAACTCACTTTCTGGGGTGTTTATAGTGAAAAAACTTCTGAACTGACATGCTCGTGGCCAGTGCATTTCTGTGTCTGTGTATGGACAATACATTTTGAAGTTCTCTAGTTCTTGCCATGTAACTTCTCTTTGTGGAGTAACAGTTCATGGTAGTAGTGGCTTTGAGGTGTTGCCTGTTGCAGTTCCACATTTAATCTTTGTGTGTCAAAGTATCATGATTTATTCTAAGATTTTACTCAACAGCTCCAGAATTTTACCTCTTTTACCAAAGATCAAATATGAAATCAATCCCTTAGTTCATAGTGACATAGTGACTTTGTATTTCTAAAACTATTTGGTGAATGTCAGTCAGGCTTGATAACACTTCCAGGTTGTAATCCTGAGGTCTGGAATAGTCTCTGGATTGTCCACAAGGTGTGTCCCTCTTCAGACCACGTAGCCCTTGGATTCTGAGGGATGTGGTACATCTTTTCCATGGACACGTAAGACTAGAGGCAAGGTATTAATTTCTGTCCGGTTCAAACAGAATTGAACAGGTTAATTTTTATGTGCTGATATGAATAAATTCCAATAAGATTTTTCTTTACAAGTTTAGTTTTTGTCTGATTTTCTAATGTCCTATTAGAAGTTTCTCAGGAGCAATTCTGGTTTTGTTGAAATATCAGGGAATTCTGCCATTGCCTTTAAAAAACCCCTTAGGGCTTGACCTTGTGTTGAGTCCACATGACAGAAGTTTTCCTTGGGAAGAAACTTTTTCTTCAAATGAATGAGCTGCAGGGGTTTCCAGAGTCAGTGATGGCTGGTCATGAGTTCTTAAATCTGTGTGTTTATAAATATGAAACTGCAAGGGTGGAAGCTTGTGATGTCTGTTTTCAGAAAGTTGAATGTTCATCATTCCTTTCTGATCTTTGTGGTGTTGTTCTGTCTTTGTCCATAGAATTCATATGTTTCACTCTTCAAATTTATGTTCATTTTATCCTTCATTTTTTTTTTGTTTTTTTTAGGACCCAATGTTGTCTTCCAGTGTGAAAGCACCTCAGAGACCCACTATCCAAGTTTGACTAGCGTGGAGGCAGGGTGGCCAGCCCTGCTCACGTGTCTGACACAATCCTTTTGCTTCGTTTGAACGTTAGATCCAATCAAGAAATTAGGTTTTTGTGGGTTTTCTTCTAATCTACAGTTTCAGTTGATTTGTAAAAGCAGAAAGGATAGTGGGTCTTTGTGTGGCTTTCACTGCTGTTCATTTTTGTTTCCTTTAGTATTTCCTTTGGGATTGATAACTGTAGTCATTAGCATGCATATCAAGCTATCGTTTGCATGGTGGGATTGCAGACACACAAAGACCCACTATTTGCACAGTTTATCTGAGCTGTTTTGAACGGGCACTTGTGTTCTTTTAATGTTGTAATGTACATATTTTGCAGAATTAAAATGTTCATGAATTATTGTTCTAAGGGACTTGATTTAATCTCTTACATATTGAGCTTTTAAAATTGGCAGCCTTCATGGCTCATCCAGAAACAAACCCTACCTGTCTGCTGCTGATAGTCACTGTGATTACAAACGTACTACAAGATCTAAGGGTTAGATCTGGTGCAGTCCATCCAGCCTCTTAACACCCTTTTTAATGGGGGAAAGAACTATTAAGCATAGAGTGGAGGATATTTTAATTTTTTATCTTCCTTCACAGTACTACTATGGCAGGAATTCAGGTTGTTTTGGCTCAATACATTCTATCCCTAAACAACCTCCTTCCTTCAAATTCTGGTCATTCATATTTGCTTTCAGTTTTGGCAAACATGCTTAGTTGCTGCAGTAAGTACTTGCACAGCCTCTGTGTGACCAGGCCCTTCCCCTGCCCCTTCTCTGCATTAAATAGTTCATGGTACTGAATTGTTTGTCTCTGGCTGTGGTCTGCAGTGACTTTTAAAGTACTGTCTGAAAGCTGCTGCTTTTCCCCCGGTAAACAGAGAAGCAGCCTAATGCAAAGGTAACCTTGCTAAAGAGGTGTTGCCAGGAGAGAGACACTAAAGAGACACCTGGAGTGAGGGCAGAGCATTTGGGTTTAGGATGGAACTGTGCTCCTCCATCCACAGTCCTGGCCTGTTGGAGATATGGTGCAGTATGGGCTGCCCATGTCTTATTATAATTTTTGGAGGAAAGGAGGGACTTATAACCTTGATTCCCCTTTAAATAAAAGGATTAATTTGATCCCGGACTACTTCTCTGATTAAATAGTTCTGTGCTCTTGTAACAACAAGAGAGATCTCGTAGACAGTATTTAATTTAGTTGGTTTCCTGAACTTGGTTATGAAATAGCAAAGGTCACTTATGCAATCAGAAATGTTTACAAAGCAAACTGCTTGTTACTATATATATATATAGATGAATGTTGTGAAGGTACTATCAGGAAAAGGTTAATCCAATTGCAGAGATGTAAAAGCCTTTCTCCAAAATCCAATGTTATGTATTTAATATCCTTGATCAAATAATGTATATGTGCCCTTTAGTTCAGAGATGTATCTTCTGTGCAATACAGACTACGCAATGTGCCTACAGAAAACTACAAATGGATTTTTATTCTGGATGTATTTTGTCTGAACCAGTATTTTGTTATAGAATGAAATCATGTTGTAGGCAAATAATGTGCTAGATAATCCTTTGAGTATTCCAGATGACTTGATTTCCTTCTGAAACCACATTTTAAGTGTTTCTGCTAAAATACACTACTCACCCAGAATTGCCTTCTCTGAATATCTGTCTTGGAAAGCCTGTTTAATACAAGCTGAAATGTGTTGTGCTGCACCAGTGGTATCGAGCAGTCACTTACTGTAGTCTAAGAATTAGGTGATCTTTTAAATTACATAATTTCTAAAAGGCAAAAAGGCAGTGTTAACCTGTGGGATTTGAGCCACACTGACAATCAATGTTCAGTCAGTTTTCCTTGAATGTCAGATTACTACTGTCTTTGAAAAATTAAAAACAACTTCACATCTTCACTGGGGTATTTGAGGACATAATTATGGGGAATTTTCCAAAACCAACTGGCATTCTACTGATTTTTTTTTTTTTTTTTTACTGATACATTTGGAGATTATGGTACTGTTGGCAAAGTTTCACACAGGTAGCCCTGTGCTGGCTGTGTAGGTATGAGCATTGATAATTATTGAAAAAGCTGCCTCTAAGTCTGACCTGAAGAGTATTGAAGTGAAGCATTTTGTGCTTTCACAGCTACCTTTTCGTGTTTCAGTTACCTGAATATACTCTAAATTCTCTTTAAGTGTAATAATAAATATAATAATAATAAAAACACACCTTAATAATGCTGATTGAGAGAGACTTAGTCCCTGCCTTCAGTATTTATCTCTACTGCAAAATCTGCCTAGCACAGTTCCAGCACAGTTGCCTGAGAGTTCTGCTCTCCTGCACAGTGGTGAAGAAGGAGTGGGATACACGTCAGATTATCTGAAGGAAAGAGTATGCCAAGGATGTATTTACAGCAAGATTATTTTAAAATAATATTCTGTATCAGTGAAGCAGTGTGGCTATTGGAAGCTGGGTTAAAACCAGATTTTTACTTTTAAAAATGCTACTTTTTCTCTGGTTGTGTGCAATCCACCCCTTTGTTGATAAAAGCCATAGAGCTGAGTTCAGCTGGTCATCCCAGCCAGTCAAGTAGAATCACCCTTATTTGGGTGGAAAAGGTTGGCTGTGGAACTAAGGGCAAGGTGGAAAATAGAGTTCTTTGCTGAACCCATGGTTCCCAGGCAAGAGCTGAGAGTCTAAATGTTGTTCAGAACCATACAAGGTTAAAAAGTAAAACTGAAGCCAACATGGAAAGCAAAACATGCTGTTTGCTGTTGCTTTCAGTGTGGTACTTGCTAAATGTTGTTTCCTGTGGGCCAGCAGAGAACAGGGGCCCTGGTGTCATTCGGGGTGAGAACCAAGCAGTGCTGTAAATGCACAATAACAGGTACCAAAACACTTTCTATTTCTGTAACTGGTTTGCATAATGAACTAACAACCTACAACAGCCCAGTTTGTCACAAGCTTAGTTTCTGATCCAGAGCTGGATCCACCTAGGAAGTTCTTGTGCCACCACTGGAACCAGTGGCAGGGCTGGATATGTGAGGAGTCCATGGTGGTGAGGGCTGGGAGCATCCAAAGCGCTTTCTCCACGTGGTTAATGGTGCAGTCAGGAGAGCAGAAGGCACAAAGCTCCTTCAGAAAGTTACACACGAGTAACTGAAACGTCTCCCTCTGGTCACTGAACATTTCTGCCATCTCGAGGCTCTGTCAGACCATGTCCCTGTGTGATTCTCTTGGGCCGGGTTGGAAACACCTGTAAATAAGTCTGCTCGTAGGAATGCCGACAATCCTTGGCCTGCAGCAGCAGTGGGAGCTGCTGCAGGGTCGTGCTACTTCACTGTAATGAACCAATAAAACTGCTGCGTGCTGGTGTGTGCTGCCTTAAAACCCTTCGTTGTCCTTCCCAAGCTTGAGTGTCCACGTGTGGGGATGGGTGTTGAGACACGCGAATGCAGGCTGTGCTTAGCATGAGGCAATTGTTCACCTTTGGTTTTGAACAAAGTTGTAAGATAACTATGCAAATGTATTTTATTAAAGGGACACATAAAAGGATCTAGTTTGTCTGTTGTGGTTTTTTTGTCCATCTGGGGAGGATTTTTTTCCCAGCTGAATAGCTTGGAATGAGCATTGTGTTACCTGCAATGGAGTGACTTGATTTTGCTTTTTAGCTCTTGAAAACTGTTTCATAAATTTCCTCTGTTGTAGCAGAGTATCCTGTGTTTACTGATTAGGGGAGACTGGATAAAAGTGTTTATTATTTCTCCCAGGGCCTGATGGAAACTGCCATCTCCACAGTAGCAGATTTCTTGGATTAGTTCCTTTTGTGGGTTTCAGAGGCTGCTGACGGCTCCAGGAATGGCAGGAGTGTGTCCCAAGTGCATTGGCCTTGTGTGTGCCAGCAGAGCTTGTACCTGGCTGTGGTGGTGTCCCTGATGCCATCAGCTGCTCTCTGGCTGTACTGAAGGGACTGTTCTAATGCCAGCCCACAGCCCTTAAGGGGAGATGCAGCCTTTCTGTGCAGCATGGCAAAATAAAGGCAGGAGAAAAACCCCAACCCCTACCTGCTGTCCCCAGCCATGTCAGCTGGCTTCAGAGTTAAACAAACAATTAAAACAAACAACTCCCTCCAAGAAAACCCAAACAACCACCCCCCAACCCTAAACAAACCAAGATATTTCCTTTTAAAAAGCAGTTTATATAGAATCACAGGATCATTAAGGTTGGAAAAGACCTCTAAGATCATCAAGTCCAGTCATTAACCCAGCACCACTAAGCCACATCCTAAAGTCCCATATCCATATGTTTTTTGAACACTTCCAGGGATGGTGACTCCATCCCTTCCCTGGGCAGCCTGTTCCAATGCTTTATAACCCTTTCTATGAAGAAATTTTCCCTAATATCTAATCTAAACCTCCTTTCTACCCCTAAATAGTCTTCATTGGTGACCCAAAGCAGTTGGTGCCTCTGGTGTAGCTAGATCCTTCTGGACAAGTGCCTGAGCTCCTGTTGGAGGGTTAAGATGTCTTTTCAGAGCTGTCACTTTTAATGGGTGTTTTTCCCCTGTCCATTGAGTGGGGAACTCTTTGGGGAAATAGTGATAAGTGTTATTCATCTGTCTTTCATTGGAGGATTTCCTTTCTTCAGAAACTGCCCCTCTTCCCCTTGAACGTGCTTATTTCCAAAATATATCAGTAATTGGAAGGGTTTTCTCCCCCAGCCCCCATGTTTTTCAGGGATTTGAATCTCCTGCAGAGGAGAACATCTTTTGACTGTGGAACTCAGTAGTTTTCCATGCAGGAGTAGTTAACGTTAGTAGGAAAAAATATTCATTGTTCAGGTATATTTAGAAAATGTAATTTTAAATACAACTTTAGAGACTGGGATTTCCTGTTTATAAACTCTCTAGGTTGTTTTACCCTGGCCTGGTGAGGCAGCTGCTTCCTCAGCTCAGAGAGCAGGATTTAGCCCAAAGGGCACCACAGTCAGTGTAGGCATCTCTCTGTTGCTGTGCCCTGAGTTTCCAAGGTTCCAGACACCCCCTGCTCAATCTGGTGAATCTTCTGGAGAGGGAGATGGGCAGGCTGTGCCCCAGGCTGGCTGAAAGCCTGACACTGCCTGCTCTTGGTGGGAGAGGCAGGCTGGCTTCCCTTCCAGAGGTCAGGTATCCCTCTTGGTCAGCAGAGCAGGTGAGTAGCTGCAATTCCCTGCTGCAGACACTCCCAGAAATACCACTGCTCTCCTGAGCTGCCTGGGGAGCTTGGGATGAAGCTTCACCAGAGGGAAGTCAAGCCAAGAACCTTCTGCTGCCAAACAAGGCAGTTTTACTGCTTCCATGCATGTTCCTGGCTGTTAAACCAGCAGAAAACTGCTGGGTTTTTCCCCCCCTTGGGATTTGTTTGTTGCCAACATGTGAGCAGGGAGTCAGATAAGTGCCAGAATTGATGCAGGGAAAGGAGGGAAGAGCAGCATGGGAGGAGAAGGGGTAGAGATGTAGGTCCATCCTTTCTGTACCAGTGAGCCCATGGGTGGCTATGGCCACTTAGGAAAAACACTGGCAAATGCACTTGTTAGGCTGGTTTATTCTCTTTTCAGTTTTCTTCCCTTCAGACTCAAATGCCTGAATTCACACTCTAAAATCAAATGTGGGGATTGCATAATGTGTTTTTATGCCAGTATCATCAGACCTATCAAAATTGGGAGTGTTTTCACTAGTAAACACTAGTGTTTAAATAAAATTATATAAAATACTAAATACAAAATAGCACTTGTCCCTTCATCCCAGAAGCTGACAGTCAAAATAAAAAATTAGCACAGGAGCCAGTTAATATAACTGCATTTTTTGCATCTAATAGTGAATTTATAAACCAAATCTATTTTAATGCATAAATAATGCCCATTTCTCTCCCAGGCTTTGTCCCAACTTTCAGTGGTCAGCATCAGACAGACTCAAAGCCCAGCATGCAGGTTGTTCCAGCAGCTGGGACACAAGCTTCTGCCCATCCCTGCTTCTGTCACAGGATGTCACAGCACCTTGCAGTAGGAAAGGGAGCCACTGGTCAGAGCTGAGACTTCCAGACCTGGACAATTAACATCTGGTTACTGTGCAAGCCCTTGATTAACCTAAAATTTCATGTCTTAGTAACCAGGTAGGCTTAAACTCAGTCTTGTACAGACTGAAGAGTGACAAGAATCCAGAAGTAGCACACCAGTAGTAGTAGAATTGGCCACAGACTGTCTCAACGGACTAAGACGCCAAACTTTGCAAGAAACATTTTTATCTGTAACTTTACGCCTTTTTCTCATCTAATTTTGGCCTGGTTGTAGCTTTGGGGATAACTAAGGCCAGACGGAGCATTCTGTGTGATCAAAAGAACTGCAATCCCTCATCTCTTCTTAAAAAGTGGTGTTTTTTCAAATCTTGTCAGAAAGCTTAAGATCCGTGATCCTCCTTAGGGTGCAAAACAGAAGTGAAAAGTCCTGATTTTCAATCTAGCTGTTGTCTTGCTGTTTTACTTCTTTGTGTTGTTCAAAGGGTTTCCTTGTTAGAATACTTGGTATAGTGTCCTGAAATTTCACTTGGCAAGTTTCTCTTTTGCTGACAGTTGCTCTTTCAGAGCACCTTGATGCCCGTGCAGCAGGAAGCTCAGGAGCCTGTGAGGTTCCCATTAGGCCACTGTCACATCAAGTTCAGCCTAATATTTAAGTGTTTCTTGGTTGTTTTCCCCTCAAATTTATTACTAAGTCACTTTCCTATAAGCAGATCTATACCTTGGCAGTGAACAGTCACATCCTTGTGTGCCAGGAGTGTCAGGGTGACAAGGGAGACGCGGCTCTTCCTGCTGTAGGTCATTCTGCCTTTCACAACTCCTGTAAACCTTCATAAAGTATTGTTCCTCTAGAGCTGCCGGATCTCAGTGAGTCCCTGCGATGTCCTCTCTGCTATCCTGCAAAACCCACAGTTCACCTGGTACTGCAATCCGGTGCCATCAGCCCAGCGATAGATGGATGCTCTCAAACGCTCTGTAATTGTTCCTTTTTTTTCCTTTTCCCTCACCTGGCTGCTTTGCAATACTCTGCTGTGTGACGGCTGACAGAGGGATCAGATTGATTTTCTGTGCTCTCCTTTACCCAGCTAAACACATTCACCACTTTTGGTTCGGTTACTACAGTTTGTACACTGTTGTCTTGTTAACTAACATGCAGTAGAGACAGAGCCATGTGAAGCTGCAGGGTCTGCATGTTCTGACAGAAACTTGGGGTTTGTGTCATTGACTGTCGGTGTGTTCCTGTGCATGATTTGGATTCTTAATCCTTGATGCATAAAAATAATTCAATACATTTCCAGCTTATTTTGAAAAAAAAAGTTGTGCAGCTGTGAAGTTACACAACTACAATGTTATGTGTTACAGCTTTACAAATTGTTGGTGGTGGTTTGTATCATAAATTAATAACTAAGGCAGAGAACTTCAGAAATGGGGTGGGGAATTAAAGGTGTAATGTCCTAAATCAGGACCAGCCACATTTTCAATAACTTCATCTCACAAAAGACAACTTAGAATCATAGAATCGTTAAGGTTGGAAAAGACCTTTAAGATCATGAAGTCAAAAAAGACATTGCACAAGGTAAGAGAAAATCAGTTTCAAATCAGTGTTGCAGAAGAGATGAGAAAAGTTATGAGACAAATGGAGTGGCAAGAAGTCAGGAACTCTTACTCTGCATCACAATACAAGGGGTGTTCCAAGAAATAAAAAGGTGCAAACTGAAAAGTGACACAAAGAAGGGAGGGAGTCAATTGCTGCATCGCTTGATTTTGAAATCTGCTGCTGCTGCAGAGAGGGTTTTCCAGTGTCTTTGTAGTCTGAGCCATAGACTGCTGAGTGCTGGTGCAATTTTGTTAATTTGTCAGGTTTGATGCCTTGAGTGGAATCTAAACTCCTGACCTTACTTCCTGCAGGGTGTGCTGATCTCCAGAGCCTTGACACCATGCAGCCCATGGAAAGGAAAAGGCAGGGCTACATTCACGAGCTCATTCAGACAGAAGAAAGGTACATGGATGATCTGCAGCTCGTTGTAGAGGTGAGACATCTTGGATGTGAAAATGCATTTGGAAAAAGAACACCTCTGTCCTGAAAAATAACAATAAAAGGATTCTTACAAAGCGTGAGATGATGGAGGAAGAAAGGTGTGTGGGTACCTCCCTCTCCAGTGAATGTTATGTGGTTGCTCTCCAGGCAAAAGCACCACTTTGTGAAACCCATCAGCTTACAAGGACCTTCCTGTTTTCCAAATCCTGTTTGTAGGTGTTTGGGCTCAGTAAAAAGATGATGGGCTGGGGCCAGGTGTCGAGCAGAGCTGCATAGAGCTGTAGACACACCGTAAGAGCTTATCATGTGCCTTCTCCCCAGTTTATTTCCGGACACAAGATCATCTCCCTCGGCAGGGCAGGGACAGGCGAGCATTAAGTGCTCTTGGGCATCTAACGTGACTTCTTTGTATAAAACAATGGTGTGGTGAAGTGTGGCAGATGTTAAGTAGTCAAGTCACACAGGTGCTCTGCTCCCCATGGATGAGGTGCTGAGGGCCCCTGAGAGGAGCTGTGGTTCTGCACACAGGTGACCCTGAGTGCTCTGGATCAGGGGAGAGGAGCAGTGCCTGAGTGTAGTTTGTGTAGTGATTGAGTCTGAAATCACGGGAACGCTCTTCTGCTGAGCTCTCAGCCTGCAGGTCCCAGTGCTTGTCCTCGCTTTGCAAGTGCTGATGCTGGTGTCAGAATGGGGTCACACGCTCAGGGGAAACAGCTGTCACAAGTGCTAGTAAGGAATTGCTTTTAACTGCTGAGAAATTAGACACTGTGCATTCAAAAAAAGTCACTGCTGGGCTAAACAAGAGACTGAACTGTTTCTGTTCTCTGAAGAATTGCTCATTTTTTGGCTGCAGGTTTTCCAAAAACCAGTGGCTGATTCAGGCTGTCTCACAGAAGGAGAAATGGGGCTGATCTTTGTTAACTGGAAGGAACTCATCATGTCAAATACGAAGTTACTGAAGTGAGTACTTACCTGCAGTCTTACATTTTCCTTTTCATTATTCTGTCGTTCCTTTCCCCAGGAAGTTTTCTGGGTTTGCAGTCAATGTTCTGTCCTTGCTGATAATTTCCTGTGCATGCTTGCATTCAGAACAGCTAAATGCAGTCAGACTGCTTCAAAAGGAGTTGTATTAAGAGAGAGGGAGAAATAAACAGCAAGAACAGATGCACATTTGCTGTAATACCTTAGAAATAGAGCCTACACAAAAGTATGTGCATGGGAGGTTTTCTTCCCAGTTTTCTGCAAAACAACCTTTTATTCTCTAAAAATAATCTTTAGAAAGATAAAGTGGCTAATAAGTTACTGAATGGGACGCTGGTTGAATATAGAGATTGATGCTGACTCTCCCAGAAACCTCAAAGGAGAGTCCCAGTCCCCCAGGCCCCACCAGGCAGATTGTTCAGCTCAGGATGTTATGTCAGTGACTTCCTGGGGGTTCAGGCAGGACCCCGGCACCTCCTGGAAGCACCTGCGCTATGTAAGGAAATTCACCTCCCAGGTCTGTGTTCTTTCAGAGGTGGGTCTGTAAGGGTTGTGGTTTAGGCCTCACAGACTTGGCAGCAAAGTTGGATGGTGATTTCTTTCCTCGTCTGCAGAGCCTTGCGTGTGCGTAAGAAAACCGGGGGCGAGAAGATGCCGGTGCAGATGATCGGGGACATCCTGGCAGCAGAGCTGTCCCACATGCAGGCCTACATTCGGTTCTGCAGCTGCCAGCTCAACGGAGCGTCCCTGCTGCAGCAGAAAACTGATGAAGATGCTGATTTCAAAGACTACTTAAAGGTATTGGATTCAGTAGCTTTTGTGCCTTCTCCTTTCCTCAATGACAGGAGCCCATCTAACCAGCATTGACCAGATCAAAATAATCCAGAAGAATAAAATCCTGCAAAAATAGCTAAGAAGCTTCCAAGGCGTATTTATATGGTGACCATGGCTAACACTGTGTGTGCACTTTATTTACAACACTGTCTTTCTCTCTGGCTAATTTACTTAGGCCATAAAAGGAGAATTGCTAGAACAGTTGACATCAGGCATTTGTTTCTTTCATTGCTCTGTTCTTTTTCAACCTGAGTGGAGCTTGTGATGTCAAAATAAAATCTGGAACAGTTTTGAATGTAAGGATTCTGCATGAACAATGACCCTGTGATTTATGCTGGCGAAGCATCTGGGTGCAATGACACTGCCAGCTTTCCTGCTTTTTCTAGATACAAGTAGTGTTTGCTTACTGAAAAAATCCAGGATCTCTTCGAATGCCTGGAAAAATGAATCTGATGACAGAATTTTCAGTATTCAGTGTCAGTGATGCAACTGTTTTCTGATGATTAATGCAATGTCTCTGTTAAATCTCTGGGTTGCACCACAGAAACTTGCCCTGGACCCTCGCTGCAAAGGAATGCCCCTCTCCAGCTTCCTCCTGAAACCCATGCAAAGGATAACGCGCTACCCTCTGCTCATAAAGAGTGTGAGTACCCCAAGGGAGGTTTTGTAGCTGAATGCTTTGAGTTTGATCTCCATAGCAAAAGCCAAGATAAAGGCTTGTCCCTTTATGAGGATTTCTCCGACAAGCACTTGTGCTTACCTCTGCTTTATCTTGTTTTCTTCCCTCTTTGACCCCCACCAGATTCTAGAGAACACTCCAGAGAACCACCCAGATCACAGTAACCTCCGGCTCGCCTTGGAGCGTGCGGAGGAGTTGTGCTCCCAGGTGAACGAGGGCGTTCGTGAGAAGGAGAACTCGGACAGGCTGGAATGGATCCAGGCCCATGTCCAGTGTGAAGGCCTTGCTGAGGTACCTGCACTGATGCTCTTCAGGGCTGGGGCTTTTCAGTGTCATTTCAGAAAGGCTGGGGAGGGAATGGGGGTCCTTGCTCACATCCCTTATTGGAATGTGACCCACTGCTGAACTCTAGGCAGGGAATCTTTTCTTGAATTCTACTCACAGCCATAACGTGATGAACCACTGTTTTTGCATGATTTTAGTGGCAGAGAAATCTTGATTTATCAGCATAAAACCTGATACCATTTAGACTATTAAATGGACAGAAATAACTCTTCTCTCTGAACTCCTGATCATGCTGCCACTGGGCTAAGTCAGGTGTTCCTGTGGAGGATTTCACTTAGTGTGTGTTTCCCAGGGTTTTCTTCAAGCAGGAACAGAAGCCATCAGTGCTAGATCCTCCAGGATATGCGGTGTTCAGGCTCCTGTACCTTTCAGGACAGCCTTCAGACTGAGGTGTGTGTGACAGTTCTCCACTGTCTGCATAAGGAACCAGGGCTTGACAGGGCATGGTCTGTCCTGGTTCCATCACCTAATCATCTGTAAGAGGTGACCTGCCTGCAGCCTGTGCAGCCTCTTCTTAAACACAGCTTCTGGACTACACAGAAGTGGCCATGCAGTAAATGCCTTCATCTGGTCATCCCTCTGTGTTTTTGGTAAAGCTTAAATCTGCTCTGAGGTGGGAGTTGTGCTGTTGCCATGGCTGATTACATAACAGTTCCCTTCTCTTCATTTATAATGGCATTCATTAAACAAGAGAAGAGCATTTTGAGCAGCTTGATCAGTCTCCACAGTGAAGAGGAGCAGGAGCTGATGTCTGCACAGACTTGCTGCCGCTAATGGATTTTGTCTCTTCCCAGCAACCTGTGTTCAACTCCCTCACAAACTGCTTGGGACCACGGAAGCTCCTGCACAGTGGGAAGCTGTACAAGGCCAAGAGCAGTAAGGAGCTGTATGGATTCCTTTTCAACGACTTCCTGCTGCTCACCTACATGGTTAAACAGTTTGTGTCTTCCGGATCTGATAAACTGTTCAGCCCCAAATCCAACTCCCAGTTCAAAATGTACAAAATGGTGAGTGAGTCAAGGTGCTCCATGGTCATGTTGGTACAGTGGGTCCTGGCTTCTGATTAGGAATGCTGCTCTCCCACTGGGATTAGCTGTGTGGCCCCTTTTGGTGCCACACGGGCATGTTCCGGCAGACAACTTGAATGAATACCATTGGCTTAGTGCCTGGAAAAGGACAGACTTCTGTGTTTTGGTTTAACAAACACTTCCATCCACTTTGGGGGGAAAGGGCAGAAGTAGCATCATGCCTGAACAGCTGAGTGGGATGTTCAGAACCAGAAGCCTTGACTTCAGTTTGCACAGGTTCCTGCATCCACAAGAAAATTCCTGTCCTTCAGGAAACAGTAGAACATGCAAAATTTTAGTCTCTGTGCCCAGACAGTGTGTGTTCTCAAGATTTTGAAACTGGAGATGTAACTTTAAGTATCAGGGCTGCTTTCCCACAGACAACCTGAGAGATTCCTGGGATTTCCAAGATCCACATTGCAGCTCTGCTTACACAGTCCTGCCCCTTTCACAAAGCTCTTTGCCTAGGAAAACAGAATGGGGTGAATCGACAGAGTAGTTTTTCTCTCAGCCCTTTCTTGCATCCTTTACACAGTGATCTCATTGTTTGTCCTGTGTCCTACTTTCATTTTCCCTACCGTAAACCAGTGCATTTAAACATCCTTGTAGAATTTCTGCCACAGTGACGTTTGCTTTTCTTTCAGCCTGTTTTCCTTAATGAAGTCCTTGTGAAGCTGCCCACAGACCCTTCAAGTGATGAGCCAGTTTTCCACATATCACACATCGACAGAGTTTACACACTTAAAACTGACAACATTAATGAGCGGTGAGTAGTGAAAATGCAAATCTGAGTTTAAACTTGTTGATTGATGCTGCAGGCTGTGTTTCCAGTGAGCAGACACGGGCTCTGAGCTCAGGAACAGAGCTGGCTCTTGGTCAGGAAATAAACTCACTCGACTCTCATTTGAATGAGAAGTTTTCTCTGTTTTTGTTCTGCTTATGTGGCAGCTCTTGCAGCGGAATCCAGACATATCTGCTTCTCCTTGATGTTACAGTTGTATAGAAGAATAGTTTAGGGCTGCAAAATCCAATATCCCATAGACTCTTCCCCAGTCCTGGGCAGTCTTTATTGTGACCCAGCAGTCTTTAATAAAACAGCAGCTCCACGTCCATTTATTTAGGCTGATTTGGAATGTGGCATAAGATTGAATCCAAAAACTCCATCGCTTTAGTCCATGAACTGACTTGATTTGTGGTGCCTCTGAAACCTAGGGAGAGGAGAATGGCGAAAGAGAGTGGGGTAGAGTCACTGATACTGAAGACTTTGCTGCCTGTGGGATGACCCTGACTGTAGGGATTGCTCTTTACAGGACTGCCTGGGTCCAGAAAATCAAAGCAGCGTCAGAGCAATACATTGAAACAGAGAAGAAGAAACGTGAAAAGGCTTATCAAGGTACCCGCCGAGTTCTGTATTTTCCTCTCATCCACCTGGGTACAGGGGCAGGGCATTTCCTGGAGGATGCCAGTGTCTGTGTAGGATCTCCCTCTTCAGATCTATTGCCAGTTCTTAGAGTCCCAACCAATCCATTTATTTCTGACCTCTTTGTTCTCAGCTCGTTCACAGAAAACCTCAGGAATAGGACGCTTGATGGTGCACGTGATTGAAGCAACAGAACTAAAGGCCTGTAAGCCCAATGGTAAGTGAGGGAAACAGTCTCAGATCACTTTTATTCCTGTAACATTTGGAAAGGCTTGCTGAGAGGAGTTGGTCATTTGGAAAACACTGTGGTTTGTCTACAGTTTCTTTAAGAAATAAGCATTCTTTAGCTTCAGAGGACTGAGTGAAGAACCAGCTCTGTGCTGCTCTGGGATATAGGGATTGCCTGATCCCCATCTTCTGGCAGCAGCACTGATATGTATCCAAGCAGGCTCCAGATGGAGGGGGTGTTTCTGCACTGCAGTGGGGTTTCACTCCCTGTTCTGTGTTTAGGGAAGAGCAACCCGTACTGTGAGATCAGCATGGGCTCACAAAGCTACACTACCAGGACCCTGCAGGACACCCTAAACCCCAAGTGGAACTTCAACTGCCAGTTCTTCATCAAGGATCTTTATCAGGATGTCCTGTGTATCACCATGTTTGACAGGGATCAGTTCTCACCTGATGGTAAGTGTGAATATTTAGGAAAAGAATGGGTTTTTGTGAGCTGGGGTAGCCAGTTCCTCAGCAGCAGTTTCAAGAACCTGGAGGTCTGACTGCTGCCTGAGAAATGTCGGGTAAAAACAATGCCTTAGTACTCAGGAGGTTCAGTAGCCTTCCAGAGCCAGTAACTCCAGGCAGTCAGATTTGATCCCAGTCTGGCTTTTGCATCAGACACAGAATTACTTTCTTCTCAGACTGAGGAGACAGACAAGTTGAAAGCAGAAGTTCTACTCACAATAGGTGCTCAAAAATAAGGTCCTGGGTTATATTTGCACAGCAACAGCTTGATTGGCTTTCTTGTTGCTTGGAAACTGAGCACGTTTTTGGCAGTCAGTTGCTTCTCATATTCTCTAAAAGGTTAAGTGCTTTTTCAGGGCTCTGACACACAGTCAATTATTGCAAATTTGCAGGGAACTGCCTTGACCTGAGATGCCATGTGTGTAACTATAGCTCAGGCTTTTCTCCTGTGAGTTAACATGAGTATGACTGGCTGCTTCTTCCAGCTGGACAGCTGAGTCTTGTTCTTGGTCCATGGAACCTTTTAATGAACACACACACAAAGATGTCATATAAGAAATAGCCACACAGAAGGTGTATGATTTCTGAATGGGACTGTAAACCTACCAGTAGCAGTAATTGTTGAAGGTTGTTGTTCTTGTGAAAAGCACGGTATATAAGCATAATTAAAAGTTGGCTGAGCCAAAATAGTTGATTTTTTTATTGTCTTTGAGCACCTCAGCTGATTTGCAAACAGGTTCCATTACCTAACTCTGACCTACTAGCTCTGAAACTGAAGAACATTTGAAATTGTGTTTCCGAAAGGGTATTTTCTAAGAGTGTTTTTAAAGCCCTTAGCTCAAACTGTGATATCCTAATTCCATGGCATTTTTCTCTTCTAAAAAGGCCCTTTTTTATCACTGCTGGCTGGTTTACCCAGGGCTGGGGTCCAATCAAACCAGAACCCTGGAAGTAGTGCTGCGGAACTGAGCATGTACCATACAGCATTGCATTAACCTGAATCACTCAGATTTTCTAAGGTTAATGTCTTCACCTAATGAAATTTCTTATTCTTTTGCCCAACAGATTTTTTGGGTCGCACTGAAGTTCCCGTAGCAAAAATCAGAACAGAACAAGAGAGCAAAGGCCCCACAACTAAACACTTACTGCTGCATGAAGTTCCAACAGGAGAAGTGTGGGTGCGCTTTGACCTGCAGCTCTTTGATCAGAAAACACTCCTCTAAGAACATTTTTTTTTAATTTATGAAGGACAACTGAAGCTGACAACCTGAACATCTTTTGCTAAAAGACTCCTTGCCCCACGCTGGTTATGAAGCAAGAGTTCCTGCTGCTTCCCTATTTCCTCTTAGTTCCTGGTTGTGCTTAGTTCCTTGCAGTGTTCCGAGTTGTTGTTGATCTATGCAAACACAAATGTTACTGTAAATACAGTACTATAGCTCAGTGCCTTTTTATGATGTTGAAATATCTTGGTTTTGCCAATGTTTCCATTTTCAGGGCTATAAAAAGTATTATGTAGTAAATGTGGAACCAAGCTGTTTGTATATTTTACCACTTAGTCTGACAGACAGACTGAGGAATGGTTTAAGCTCAGCACTAGAACCATTCCATTTGAAATCTTAAAAGTGATACCCACTGGAATTTTCCCATCTCAGGATGATAGTTTTAACAGTTAAATGCTGAAGAAGCCTTAGCACTGGAGAAGTCTCCCATATATTGTATATTCTTTAAGAATCAAGTATAATTCTTTACTTGACTTTAGTTCTGCACTGGAATCAGTAACTGCTACTTGATTTTTCTTTCTGCTTCAGTTTGATTTATCATTCTCTGCTGAGACAATGTGGTTGTGAAGAATAACTAGAAAAAAAAATAATTTAAATACTGTGACCCACAACAATGTGGCAAAATACTCTTCAGCTCTTCGGGTTTTTTTCCTAAATATAAGTTATTTGTGTACATTTCCTTGGTCTTGCAGACCTCCATGTGAATCTTGAAGCTTTGACATTGCCAACATGTATATAGAGAGTAAAATATAAGTTTATTAATTTGTCTACAGATGTTTATTGATGCATAATGATTTTAAAAAAGTATATTTTATTGTACAGGGGAATGTGAAATAATGAGAAAAACTTATAGGATTTGTTCAAGAAAAGTTTATTACAAGTTTAAAAGGTTTGCTCTGGGGAACTGTCACCCCAATATAAACCTGTAAAATGAACTGGTTGAAAGCAAAAACTTTCTCTTGACACCAAATCAGGGATGGTTAAAAAAAAAAAAGAAAGTTTGTTTATAAATATTTTATACATTGTAACCATTTTACTGCCTCCTTAAACTGCTTTGTTGCAGAAGCACAGCATGTAGTTCTGAGCAGCCTGTGCCCTTGTTTGCCACGGGCGCAGAAATTCCTCCTGAAGTCTGGCAGTTTCCCACCCAGTTGCCATCTGTGCACCCTCCTGTTACTGAGTCAACCTCTATTACTTTTAACAGTTTTCTGTGGTTCAGTATTTCTAATCCTAAATAAAACTCAAATCTTGGCAACTCTTGAGAGATTGTGTCTGTACAGTGGGAGTTTGGAGGACAGAGAAATTCTGTTTCCAGGCTTTGAGCCCAGAGCTGCTGAGCAGCCACACCAGCAGGGAGATGGGACTGCACTGGCACAGGAGAGGGACTGGTTTGAAGGCACTGGCAGCAGCTGCTGCTCAGCACTGACTCCCCAAAAAGCACCAGATGTTTTGTACAGCATCACTTCCCCTCTCCTCTCCCCTACTTATTTCCTGCCTTCTCAAAACACCAGTGTATGTTAAAAGTTTGATTTACCTCTTGGACATTGTCTCCAGGAGAGAACACCAGCACTGTCTTTATTGAGCTCAGCCTAAGTTAAACCTCCTAAAAAGCAGGTTTTGGCCTGTAGAGCATTGAACTGGAGCTGGCAAGAAGAAGAGCAGCATCTCAGACATTTCTCTGGCTGCTGGGTAACAACATTTCAGAACTGCATGTTTGAGACAATTAGTTTATTGCAGTTTCCCCAAAGATCTGGCCTGTTCTCACTTGCTTTGGCAGTGCATGTGACCTATTTTGTAAAGGGTACCTTTGATGGCTGTGCTTGCTGCTCTGGTCAGCTGGAGGACAGGTGACATCATTGGCTCTGTCATTGTGCTGGTTGGTGACTTTCATCCTTGAAAGAGAAGGAAAAACTGTTGCCATGCTTCCGTAAAGATCAGCTGAGCTGTCAGGTTATTTCCTGCTACAGAGCACACACCGAGCTTGCCTGGGAACTCTCCAACCCTCCTAAGACAGGACACCCCCCATGCTGCCACAATGGATTTGAAATGAGGAAAACAAACCTCCCCCCTGCCTTTGTTAGTGTGCCTCAAAAACTGGGCTTAGTATGGATCCAGACTGTGTTCTTGGTGAAAACCATGCCCAAACACCCTTGGGCTTAAATGCAGTAGGAGCTAGTTAGTAAAACTAGAATGTGCTCCTCTACAGTAGCCTCCCAGCAGCACATCAGTAAACATGCTCTATTAACTTTCTGCTGCTCCAGTGGGACTCCAAACCTCCTCACACCTTCCAGCAGTCTGTGCACGTCTTCTGGAAGAATGGATCATACTCTGATGGGTCATAATGGTCCAAAAACACATAGCCCTGTGGGAGAAGCAAGTACTGGGTCAGTTCTCAGAAGCTATTGGTGGTACAACAGTGAGAGCAGCCAGGCTGGGCAGCCAGCTTCTGGGGTGGGACACAGCCAGGCATGGCATGAACACAGCACCAGAGGTGGTTGGAAAAAGGATTCCGAAATTTTCACACACTGCTCCTCAGAGAGAAGGTGGCTGAAGTGTAACAGGAAAATTCCTCTATCTATTTTAATTTATCACAGGCATAAATACATAATAAATTATTTCATGAAGCATCCAGAAATAATTACAGGCTAAAATGCTGACCTTAACTAGGACAGTCAAGACAATGGAAATTTTGTTTATTGGAAAATGTTTTTCCAGAGAAGGAAGCCCTGAGATTGGCTCAGTTGGTCAGAGCCTGGTGCTAATAATACCAAGGTTGTGGGTTTGATCCCAGATTGGGCCATTCACTTAAGAGTTGGACTTGATGATCCTTCTGGGTCGCTTCCAACTCAAAATATTCTGTGATTTCAGCAAAACAGATATTAAAAATAAAAGAAAAAACAGGAGCAAGTAAGCCCT
Source organism: Corvus cornix cornix (assembly GCF_000738735.6). Classification (NCBI taxonomy): domain Eukaryota; kingdom Metazoa; phylum Chordata; class Aves; order Passeriformes; family Corvidae; genus Corvus; species Corvus cornix. The sequence goes on along the minus strand of NC_047056.1, from coordinate 108,272,786 downwards.
CACTAGCCACAGTCTTAGACAGGTCATTGGTCTGCAAGATGCCAGGTCCAAGTCTGGGTTCATGAGGTGGCTTTTCCACCTATACATTAGAATAAAGACCTGAACCCACAGGTCATGGTCCAGGCTACAGCTCCATCTCATCAACAACCCTGCAACAGGATAAGGAGAAGCCTGATAACATGGAAGAGAGCATGAGAAAATGGACAAAAAGAAGGGAAGAAAGGAAAAACACATCCAGAATTAACCATATTAACTAACCCACACAAGTGTCTCAAGTTCTGCAAAATTTATCATATGCTGCCACAGTTAATGCAAACTTATGCAAGTAAGTTGTCCTGTAACTATGAAGGGCCTCAGCCTGCTTTTCAGACTTGCTGGTGACAGACCTGACACCACACAGCAAGGAGAAAAGGTAGAGGCTGATCACTGGTGCTGGTGCTCCCCTTCAGGCAGAACACATCCCAGTACATCAGCCATTGCTTCTGGAGGACACCCAGCAAATTCCTGACCTGACACAGAAGCTTGCAAGGTGAATTGATGCAGACCCAGGTATGTACAGTACACCCAAATATCCTAAATCCCAGGACTTCAGCAGTAGGACTGGTTCAGTTGTTATTCCACGCAGTTTAAATGCACGGGTCTGTCACATCAGGCCTTTGAAAAAGAGATCATTTGGTCTCATTAAAACAACACAACTCCCATGACGTTTTCATTTCTGGATGAGTAGCTTGCTTACAGTCTCACAACTCCACTGTGCAGTGGTTTCCACAGACAACAAATGCCTGCTCTTGACAAAATACCATTATTTTTGTGGCAGATTACATAACTACTTTTTCTTTTTTTCATTCCTGAGGTGCAGAAAGTTTAGTAGTGAGATCTGATACTCAAGAGTGGTGTGAAATTAAGAGCAAAATGAAGAAAACTAACAAGTATTTCTTACAGTGACTTCAATTTTTGTGAATACTGAAACACATGCACCTACAAAATCCATGGGTTGGGTCTATTACCTGCATGCAGACTTAAGAAAATTGTATTCCCCCATTCCCATACTTTTTTCTTTTATGAAGCTTCAACAGTAGCATCCAAGACCACAAAATCATTTCACTTGTGCTCTGCCAATGGAGAGCAGTACTGTGTAAGCTGAACTCCTGAGACATGAGAGTGCAGCCCACTCCCTGCTCACTCAGCCTTTGGTTTCAGCTGACAGCTCAAGGTTTTTCCACTAAATGGTCCAGCCCACAGAGGGAAACACACCCCAGTAGGGTGTGTCATCATATTCAGACCCCAGCACATGTTCACTGCACCAAGCAATGCTGCTGTTCATAGCTGATGGTGAACCTACACAGTTGTAACATCACCATTACAGAAGTCCTTGGGAAAAGTAAGTAACAGGCAAGGTGTATCTCAACTCCAGGTTACTCAACAGACAGAAGTAACAGCTAAACCCCTGATCTTATCTGCAACCCTCTGTATGCAACCCTCTCCATGACAGAAATGTGCTTCTCACTGATACCTTCTTTGTATGGTAGCTTAAATATTGAGAGAATTGTTCTTGTCTTCTCTTCCGCACTTCTTCCTCTGACTGGCTGTCCATTTGGTTCTTCATTTTCTGCATAAATGGCTCTGAAACATCCTCAATATATTTTTTGTAGAGGATCTCTGTCCTTCTCAGATCTAGGAAATCACTGTACTTCAAATACCTGTCCACCTCCTAAGTAAAAAATGGAAAATAAAAAGCATATGAACTATTGGCTGATGACATTAAAGATTCCACAGGTGAAGGTTTGCAGCTTGGCTGATCTGACTGCTCACTGCTCCAAGGCACCTGTTTTCCAGCCCTTCCTTCTGCTGCTCCCTCTCTCTACTTCCCACCACTTGCTTCCAAGCTCACCCTTTCAAGAGCTCTGGAATTCAGACCTTTAATTTTTGAAGCTGTGGTGCAACACTGGCAGAAAATGACTCACTTTTCCCCATCAGGTTATTGAGCTGAAATCACTGCAGAGCAGGGGGCTGCAAGCACCAGACTGTGCAAGACAGGCACCAGGAGAAGGACCTTCCCTGCAGCACTGGCAATCTGCTGGATCAGATCAGAGCAGCCCTCCTGCCCTCTGCTCACGGCACCACTGTCACCAAGTAACCACACCCACAGAACAAATATTAGGTGCAAACAGGCAGTTCAAGTCACCTGTGAGTCACATTTAGGGCTACTACTTCAGTCCTATCCAGAGGAGACTGAAAAGATCAGAAGCTCATACCTCCAGATTAGTTTTCCAAGAACACAGACAGCTAACATTTTCTCATGAATCACTGATTGGAAACCATAAGCATTGGCACGCAGGAAGGCACACAGCAAATTCTTACCCTCAGAGAATTTTCTCTGTCCAAGATGCACTGAACAGAAGCAATGATGTCTCGGCTTTGATCAGGTGCTGCCTAACAAAACAGCAAAAAAACCCAACATGAGGTGAAAGCAGGACTTAAGAGTAGGTGTTAGATTTACTTTTGAATTCAAAATAATTACTGTTGTCGTGATTAAAGGCATATTATACCACAACCCAGCTGGCAAATCCTTGCAAGATTTGCTCTGAACAGTTGGGTTAAATAGCAACAGAAGAGTGTTGGAAGAACTGGAAGGAGAACTGGAATGTACATGCTCAGACCATACACCTCCTTGGCTGTTCCTCACCATGACCAAACACCACTTGCTCCTTGCCACTGTTTCTCACCTGTGCCAAACAGGTGGCTCCTTAACTCCTGCACTCTAGACAAAGAGTACAGGCAATGCAGACCAAATCTATCATTTGGGGATGGAATGCATTTTATTACTAATTTCCACAGAATGGAATATTAGCCTGCTACTCCCTGTGCTTAATACTGATTTTTAATTCCAATATACAGTGTAGTTTTCAGTCATGTCTGCCTTGGCCCACTGACCAGCTCCACACTCCTAAAGGTTTATTACACTAAGATGAGCAGGACCTCATCAGAGCAAGCAAGTAAGAGAGAAATAGTACTAAAAAACCCACCAAAAACAAATGAGAAAGAGGAAATCTAAATTTCTGGCATGTTTTAAGACCCTTTCATCCTACTATTTGAAACAACTGGCATGTTGTATTATGCCTGATGAATTTACTTCACATAATCACAGATCCTTTCTAAAGCCAGCACTGCAACAGCAGCACAAAGACATGGCCAGCTAAGAACACTCCAGCTAAGAATCATCACTGGTGAACAAGATGAAAGTTTTCCTTCAAGATGATACATATTTGAAGAATCCCTAAGAATCGAAGGAGTTGGGTCTCCTTTGGCGAAAGGAATTAAGTCTCTTCTCCCTGGAAAAGCGCAGGCCCAGGGGGAGCCTCATCCCAGTACTACTTACAGGGCAGCTACAGAGAGGATGGAGGCTCTCACAAGCTGCAGGAAGAAGACAAGGGGTAAGAGGTACCAAGTTGCATTGGCAGATGTTTCATCTCAACATAAGAAATAAAATTTTAAGTGAGATCAATCATTCACTGAACAACCTCCCCAGGGATGTGGTGGAGTCCCCATCACTGAAGGTTTTCCAGGTGCAATTGGACAGGGAGCTAGATACTCTCATCTGCTGTCTCTTTCCCATGAAAGGCTGGACCAGATGATCTTTCAAGGTCCCTTCCAGCCTGGGCTGTTCCTTGAGTCCATGATTCTAACTAGTCACAAGCTTGTTTCAGGTTTTATGGGAAACTTTTCCACATACCAAACTGCAAGTAACTCAATAAAGCTGCCTCAAAAGGATTCAAGAGCTCAATAAAACCCACTGAATCTGCTGCTATTTCCAGAGTTCTCTGTTTTTCTTCTCCATGACAAACACCTCTCAGATTTTACAGAACTTTGCAAACAACAATTTTTCATTCTTCCCTTCATAACTTCGTTTCCTTCCTCCACTCACACCTTCACATGACAGAAGCCCTTCCTTCTGTGTTAGCCAATCTTTGGCAATATTTTCCTTCCCAAAATGTCTGCTGCAATCAAAAGTATTGGCTGTGCCACTCTGCTGGTGCTGAGGAGAACCTCTGGATAAATGTGGATAAATGTAAAGAAAGGAAAAGGTCAGCATAAAAAGGCAACCTTCTTTACAAAGATCAGGTTCTCATCCAGGTTCCACAACCAAGCCACAAACTGGGATGGAATGGTAACAAGTAATACAACTGCAATAGCCATTTCTGAGGGTGCTGTGGAGGGACAAACTGAAGCACAAAGCTCCTGCTCAGGGCTCACACACGAGTTCAGGCACATGCCAGGGATGGCAGTCTGGGAGCACAAACAGCAAACACTGTCCAGGATTTCAGTGAGACTAAGTGGTCAGTTCCAATACAGGTCCCAATTACACACAAATACCAGTTACAGATACTGGTTTTCTGTGTTCTTCACAGTAGAACCTACAGCTGAAGGAATGCTGGGGGTCACTCACCTTCCAAGGCTGTTGCCGACTGGGTTTTCTCACGGGTTTCCCATTTGCAAATCTTTGTAGCCAGGGACCCTCTGGGCTATTCACACTACCCATGGCTAGATTACTCTGGGAAACACAATAAACAGTCAAAACCATATAAAACTATTGTATTAACAGCAAAAACTTAGTTTTCTTACAATTCCTACCAATCAGTGAAACAAATCTCTAAAGGAATTCTAATTGCTGATACCAGCAGCATTTTCCTGTCACAGTAAGAGAGATGAAGTATCAGGTTTACAGACAGATACTGCCTCTTGTGGGACTGTCTGTCCTCATCTCCACAAACCATGGACAGTACATTTTGTTTCAAAGAACACTGATTGATAAATTATTTGAAAATGCCTGTCAGCTTTGGAAACATTTCAGAGTTATCAAATTTCACCTCTGGACTTATTATTTCTTTCCTTTGTGCCTTTTTCAATCACACTAAAGTCCCTTTCAAGTAATTGCTGCATCCCACTCCAGGGATGGCTACATTTTAGTGGTTTTTGAAGTTAGTTCTACCAGATGAAGCTTATGCTGAAGTGCTAACTCAGCTCCAGCCAGAAAATTCCATCTTCTCTCTTGTATGTGCATCAGGATATCTGGGCTGATTTGTAACAGAGACAGTGGAACCACAGAGGCAAAATGCCCCTTACAGGAACCTCCATTTAAACCCCTATTTATTTCAGATTCACTGGAGACACACTGCTTCCAGGAAATAATGGATTCACAACATTACTTAGGTAAAGAGTGGAACAAAAGAAAAGATTATTTCTGCAGAGATACTGACCCCAAGTCTTCAGCCAGATCTTCCAGTTATTAAAAAAAAAAAAAAATCTGGTCTTCAGTTAATTTTTGCAGCACCTACTTAAAAGAATCCACAAAACCTCTCGGAATCGGGTATTCATAAAACAACATTTTTTGTACAAGACAACATTTAAGAGTTTATTCTGTCTAATCCAGCACTTTAATGAGAATATCTGACTCCCAGCTGACCTCTCTTGAGTGCAGATTCAAATTTCTTACCATCAATTCAAGGTAAAGTCTGTAATCCAGATCTTTATTTGTTTCTGTTCATACTCCCTGTTCTTGTGCACTGACAGAAATATCTGCTGGGATATTCCTGCATACTCACAGAAGTGCTTTCCTGTCTTTTCTGACTGAAAGGGTCAGAAACCACAGGAAAGCATATGTTGAAAGGGACTTCAGGAGGTTACCTGGTCCCAGTGCCAGCTTGAAGAAGAGCAAACCTCACAGAACCAATTTCTGATACAAAATTAACAGCAAACAGCAAGGACTGAAGAGCATCCGGGTACCTGAAGTGCTACAGATTTGGCATTACACAAATCCAACACATCTTCCTATGAGCAATACACCCCCCCTACATGTGCAGGTGCTACGGGCTCCTACATCATGCCACCATTTACGGATTTCCTTCCACTCCAAGCAGTTTTGTTCTCCTGAGACAGGGACACTGTAAATCCCTAGACAAGCTTGAGATAAGGAAAATACATATTTTGGTATTTCTAAGCTTGTAAAACAAGTAAAACAAATAAAAACCCAACCATTACCCTCCTTTCTCTGTTTTTAGTAGCTAGTATTAAGACTCCATCCATCTCACAAAGAAAGTCTGAGCACAAAGCAAAGGAGGTGTTTGACCTCCTCAGAGAATTGGGGCCCCAGGGGAGACAGAACAGAGCAAACACAGAAAATCTGCCTCTGCAGCAATCTGCCTTCCAGAGCCCACAAGTGGTAAAGACTCTAGCTGCAGATTCCACCCTCCTCCCACACCCCTCGCCCCCCCACCCTTCATAACTCAAGCTGCTACTGAAAATCCTTTCTTTTTCTGCTGTCTTTGGAGTCTTGCTAGGAGATGCCAACTCTCCTCTCTGCAAAGGCAGGGCTCACTGATACGAGACAGCAGCTGTTTTGCAGGTCTTGAAACTAAAGGCTTAATCACAGGCTTAGACAGAAATAGAGCAAAGGATTTTCCAAAATCTGAGTGGATAAAACAAGCATTTAGTTTGCAGTCTGCAATGATGCAGTCTGCAGATGCCAAATCCCATGAGCAGGTTGGCTGTTCTGTATTAAGACATTCGTTTCACTGTGCCAGATCCCTGGAAGTGTTCAAGGCCAGGCTGGGCCAGGCTTTGAGCAACCTGGTCTAGGGGAAGGTGCCCCTGCCCATGGCAGGCAGTTGGAACGAGATTATCATTAAGGTCTCTTCCAATCCAGACTATTCTGTGGTGATCAAACCTGAGAATAACCTTGCCTAAAAATTCTTGCTAGGCAAACACGCACCCTTCTGTGCTGCCAGCAGTTTAACTCTGCAAGTTTTAAAGACAGGTTTCTCTTCTTTCCTCAGTAGTAAAGCAAAAGGTTCTCCTCCAAACACCCACCTGCTTAAATTCACACTCTCTGTGCCCAAACACGAGTCTTTGCAGCAGCTTTGAGGAAACACACTAACCACTCTGTGACAAATGTAAGCACCCTCACACATGCTTCAGTCCTCTCAAAAGCCCCGTTCAGCCATGTAGGCTCACGTGTCACTGCACGATGTCACCCTGCATAAGCACAGCTGGCTGCCTTTACTGGTGCCTTGGTCCCCTCCGATTGCCTCAGGTGCAGGGAGAGAACAGTAAGAGAACCAGTCTCTAGTGAGAGCAGGGCAGCTCTGTGAACACAACCTCAGACTGTGAATGCTGAGCTAACAGATAAGGCGTGTATGCCCGGAGGGTCCTGGCGTGGTCCTGCAGTTCGGAGGCAGCGAAGGCCTCAAGACCGGCGAAAGGGAAAGGGCGAGACCCCTCTAGGCCGAGCTTGCCCCGCACCCTGCTGAGGCGGGTCCCGCAGGCCTCAGGGACGAGGAGGCAAAGCTCCACTCCCACCACCCCCGTGCCGGGATCCCTCATTGGGACCGGTGGGCACGGCCTCGGTACGCCCCAGAGCTGCGACTGAAGCCACAACCACCCCACAAGACCCCGCCCCGCTGACGGAAAAATGGTGGCGCGGCGCGCCTTGGCGGAACCTCACAGAAGTCGAAACGCCCCTCTGTGACCTTCCGCCGGAAAAAATAGTCCCGCATCCATCACCCACACCCCCTCGAGACGACGAGACGCCGCCCATGAAGACACGGACCCGGATACCCGTGGGGACAGGGACACAGCACCCGTGGGGACAACGGCACGGCAGCCCTGATCTGGCTCCTAAGAGAGACGGGGCGGAGGCACGGCCGGATCCCTCCGCGCCCGGCGGCGCAGCGTCCCGCGCTGCCATGGCAACGCCAAAGCGCGCGCTCCCGCCGGCAGGGCTTCCCACCAATCAGAGAGGGAGCGCGCGGTGAGTGAGCCAATCAGCAGCGAGGACAGCTCAGCCGAGCCGAGCGGGGCCGAGCCGGGCTCCCTGGTTTATACAGAGTTCATTAAATTGTATTGTAAGATTTCACACATCATCCTGCAGTGCTGACCATGACACTAAATTTGAAACTGGAATCAGCCAGCGATACCATCAGGTGAGGGGAAAATGTCAGGGTTTTTTCCCCCAGCAGTGCTCTGGTCTCACCATAGAGACACGCAGCTCTCACTGTAACTGTGAGACCACGTAGAGGGGATGTTTCCTCGAGCCCTTTATACTTGATTTTCAAAATGTATTATTATGATGGATTTTTCAGTGCCCCAAGCAACACAGGACTCTGTGCCCTACCAGCCTGCCAGTGCCCTGGAATGGGGATCCCCCTGCACAGCCCAGCGTGGGTCCATTAACCTGTCCAGGGACCTTGTGACAGCAGCGCATCAGAGTCAAATCCCTCACTTCAGTCTGGAAACAGAGACCCCCTCCTGGCTCACCTATGCTCTCAGTCTCTGTGTTATTAATTTAGTCATTTTTATCCACTGCCAGTGTCTGCCAGCACCCTTGAAGGACTCAGGCTGAGCAGTTTAAGGAATAACACACTTTATTAACACATACACTGGTCACAGAAGACTGTCACAGAGTCGGGGCAGAGATTGTCACTGACAGTGCACTGACTGCAAGAACAAGTTTGACGCAATGCACAAACAGGCTCTGATCACCAGTGAAAGTCTGAGATAATCAATCAGCATGCATAGAGTAGGGATCCTACCCAACAGGTCTGCCCACGGGGGAAAAACCAGGATCAGCCCATCAACTAATCCTAGAAGTTATGTGGAGCCTTTCCTAACTTCTCCCTCTCTTAACTCACTGTTACACTTAGGTGAAGGCTGAGTGACTCTAGTCACACATACTTTTGTTCCCTCTCGGTGTAAAATTCCCTCACTTTGCTCCTAAAGCTATAGTTAATAAAATAGAGAGCATGTGCTCAGGGAGGGGTGGTCATACTTTGAAGGTGGGTAATTTTGGGATGGGGGTGTGCGACCCCACAGTTGCTGGTTCAGGAACAGGACATCTTCTCCTCTATCCTTTGGTTGGCAGCTGCTGTGCAGTTTGTCAACTACGCGGTACCACCAAGTTCCCATTCCTGCAGGGATTACAACAGAGCCTGGCCATGGGGTCTCCACCCCACTCCACCTTAGTTTCATCCCTCCTTAGCATCTGCTTCAGGCTGCAGGGGGTGTTGCATGGGGAACTATCATGGAATGAATTCCGTGCTTGCTCACATTCCCTCCTAGAAGTAGCAACTGCATTTTACCCTAAAATTTCCTAATGTTACACCTTCTCTTAGAATGTGACTATAGTCTCAAGACTTTTTCCCCAGATGTCTCTATAATTTTCCCCCATTTTGCCACTTAATCCATCCCGTGACTGTAATCATTCAAGCTTTACAATATCCAAATGGAATTGAAGAATGTGTCATGCATTTGTATTGCATGGATCATCTGATGTTTGTAGGGGTGGCCAATAGGCTAAATGCCTCATAATAATACAAACTTTAACATACAATACCTTTATCAAGACAAAAAGCAAAAGGGTTAGTATCAATAAAACCAATTCCTGTAGCAATTGGTGATCATCCAAAGAGGGTATCCCACCAATTATGTCCTGCATCTTTCTTGGCTGTTTCCAAAACATGATGTATTTTCTCCACATCATCATGGACAGGGATCAGAGTCCTTTGTCCATTTGATTGAGCTTGTTTCAGCAATTGTTTTAGATCTTCATGTTGTACCAGTTTTCTGCTCAAGATGAGATTCATTCCAACAGGGGTGGGCAGCAGCTCTTGAATCAGCATTTAGTAAAACCATAACAATTGGTAAGATGTGACAGGAGATGGGTAAATAAAATCACATCCTGTAATTTCAATGAACTCCCAAACACAAAAATGAGTGGTTACTTGTATCTACACTAACATCTATGAGTACGGAATCACAAAGACTTCTCATGCTTCTGTCACCAATGTGTACAACTAAAAACGTTTTCAGCGATTTCACTGGGATGTGTCTCAAAATGACAAACATTTTTGTTCAGTGTCAAGACAAATGTCTTGAGCTTTGAGCGTGTTACTTTCAAAAATGACTCCAAGTTGCTCTTGCACAGTGACATCAATACCTTGCCATTTTTTTTCCATCCTTTTGGGCCCATAGACTATGCTCCAGGAGACAGAGTATGGTCCCACTGTGATTTAACCCTCACACAATGATTGGGTAAATAATACATACCCAAGCATGGTGTACAGTTAACACAAAAGCTGTGGCTGTGCTGTCAGTGGTATCAATGGTAAAATTGACTAAATACCACCAGGACTGGAATTTCTCTCCAAACTCAATTGCATTATCCCAAATCACTTTTAGAATTTTAATGGATAAGGTACCTTCTTCACTCCCCCTTTTAATTGTGGCTGTCATCAATTGCATCCACAGTTGGGCTTGGATACAACTAAGACCAAAGAAGCATTGTTTTGTTCTACACCAAGTTCACCTATGATCAACAGGTTTTTTGCCCTCCTGCTGAATTAATACATCCAATAAAAGTCATTGGTTACTTCCCAGAGCCAGATCGTGGAGGGTGTTTCAATTTGTTCAGATCATTAGTTACCATGAATAGTTTGTTCATTAATCCTTCAGAGTCTATGCTATTCTGAACTCCCAATCCTGTTCCCAAGATGCCAGGCACATCAATTTTTGCCCACTTTTGAGGAAAGAGGGTTCAGTTATGCAACCATGCTGTCCATTCTGCATAAGAGGTCCTCAGGAATGGGGAATAAACTGGTTGGATTGTAGAAATATTAGTTTGCTTCAACAATTTAACTTGAGAGACTATGGCAGGTCAAACAACAGCTGTTGTTGACCTGTATTTTTTATCACATATGGTCCAATATCAGAGACTTATGGATTGCTCAGGGTTGGATGGCTGGGTTGCAGGACTACATTTCATGACATTTATTTTAAACTCCCCCAGAAATCTGAATTTCCTGTTTCACACATCACTCTAACAGATTAGATTAAGCAAACAATCCTGACACTTGCTTTCACATGACACTATAAATTGTTCTGGTCCAGTTCCATAGCTACAGGTGCATTTAACTGATTGATCTACACTTCCCAGTAAGGTCAGGACCAGGCACTGTGGTAAGAAGGGTATGTCTCCATCACCAATGGTCAGGGTGAGGAAGTACTTTCCTGTGTGGTTGTTATGTGACTATGAATGAAGGTAAGTTGCAGTGTCAGGGTACAGAATGATGGCACAAGTCTGGCCTGTATTACAGCTAAGATTAATGACAGTATTCCTTGTACACATTTAAGAGTAGTGTGGGCTAATTCATCCATCCATGTGCAATTCATCCAAAGTTCCTGTCAAAAGAGAAAAGAAAGGAAACATGCTCGCTTGAAAAGGCAACCAGCGGGCTTAAGTAAAAGGACTGTGAAATCCATTGAGAACTGATTCAGTGCATTTTTCCTGAGCAATCTCCAGCTTCCCATGCATAGAGGTTCTTGGGGGTGACTTGGGGGTGACACTGGCACTTTTCCAGTTTGAGGCATTTGTACCAATACAGGTCGTCCAGCATAAAACCCAGTAGGGTATTTCCAGGCTTAGTGTGGACCTCTGGAACAGTTTTGTTAATGGATGTGCAGGAGGGTTCCATCTGTTGTTCAGTCAGTAAATGGTGTCAGACAATCCCAGAATCATGGGTTTTATCAAATCACTGAACCAACCCATTAGTACATTTAACAATACCATTGGGATTATATGGATTGTGAAATATGCAGCAGATTCATTCTTCTTTGGCCCAGTCTTGCACTATTGTACCTGTAAACTGGGTCCCTTTATCCTCTGGAAGGAGAGATGTACTGAACCTTGAGACACACCTTGAGATTACTCTTTTAGCAGAGGTGCCTCCAGAATATGGAATGGTTGACTGGGTGTAGGTAAAAACAACAGCACACCATCAATGTCCTTTTGTAATTTAGATACTTTAACATTCCCTGCAGTGATTGGCATGATGTCATTAATGCCTTCAGCATGCCTGCAACTGGCACTGAACCTTTACAGGCTGCATCTGGAAAGCTGAATGATCTCATTCTGTCCTCTCCTCATCTGTTCTGCTTGTTTCACCACTTGCACCAAGGATAGAAAACCTTTGCAAAGATCTGAATATCTCATTTTGGTGTCACTGAAAGAGTGGGTCAGCCAAGTGGACAGGACCAAGCTGTTGGAATAATCTTTTGTTAATAATTCTAATGCATTCATATGATGGTCAGCCCATTCCCATGGTTTTCCCTTTTTTAGCAAATTGTAATCAGGAAATATGGTTGCACCAATAATGCAAAGCTCCTAAAACTTGTGCAGCTCTTTTGCACTAGATGGATTCTGTCCATGTTCTAAGTTTTCTAGGGTATCCTGGTGATGCCGAGGCAACAACATAATGCTTGAGCTATGCAAAAAGCTGTAGCCATGCAGAAAAAAGTATTTACTTTGTAACAGGGTATGTGAATGAAGCACTTTTTAGAAATCAGCAAATTTAGCAGAACAAGCTAACTGCAAAAGCTAACCACTGGCTATTTGAGCAGACAATGTTATAGAGCCTGTGCAGGAAACAGGGGTGAAAAATTCAAGCCCAAGGAAGACTTATGAGCCTTCATGAGAAACGACCACCAGGAGTTCGATGACACCTTGTGCAGAAATCACACATGTGCTACAAGGGCTGACATAACCATGTGATTGGAAAATACATTGCAATATGAAGGTCAGGAAAGTATAATGTGCACATTAAGTAAAAAAAGTATAAAAGCTAGTGCTGTGCGAAGAATGGACGAGTGAGTTTGTGGTGGAGTTCTCCCCCTCACTCCCGGCGTCGAATAAACAAATACCTGCCCTACAGGCCTTATAGTATGGAGTAGTCTTTTCTTGCCTTGTTTTCAGGCACCAGTCTGGAGACCCTGTGGCAGGACGGGACTCTCTGCCCAGCTGCAAGATCCATTGGAGTTGGGGACTCCCTTGGCGCTCCCCGAGAATTTCTCGGAGGGACTCCATGCTTCACCAGCTCTCTGCGGGGGTAGACGAGGACCAACTGCAGGAAATTTAAGGCATTTGTTGATTGTTCTTGAATTTTGTTTCTGTTCTTGGTTAAGTAACTCCCATAAGATGTGGGAGGTGTTCCATGCAGGGCACTGTATCACAGGTGAAATTCCTGAAGCTGATACAAGGGGTTAGAGTCCCCAAAAGAAGTCTAATGACTTCTGATAATGGCCTTGGAATTTTGGGTTTGATTGTGGTATATTTTGTATTGTAAGGGTAGTAGTTGTTTCCCTTGTATGTTTTAAGAAGCTCATTTTGTGTCCTATCGTACCCAAATTCCTTGTGGATTGTGTAGAACATGTAACCCATTTGTTTACACTGCTTGTTGGTAGTGTAAAAGAGAATATTGGTGCCAGGTGACTCAGAGACACCCACTGTGTGTTAAGTGTAGTATAAAGGGAATAAAGATAAAAGAAAGGAGAAGAAGTACTAATGCATACTGATAAGTGTGGAAATTGGATAACATTAAGAATAGGTAACACAGGAAGTAAAGATGTTATTAAAAGGAGTTCAATAGGATGTATTTTAGCACATTGGAAAGATCTGGGAGGAATCCCAGGGGGTAATTTGAAGAAAAGTAATCTGATTAAATACTGTAACCAATGGTGGCCTTTGTATAAATTAGAAAGTGGTGAAAAGTGGCCCCCTAATGGAACTTTAAATTATAATACAGTGTTACAGTTGATGTTATTTTTAAGAAGGAAAGAAAAATGGGATCGCGTGATATATGCAGACATGCTTTTTACCCGGAGGAATAAACCTGAGTGGCAGAAGGAATGTGGCATTAATTTGGCCCCACATGATCCATTGGTCCTAGCTTTGGAAAGAGATTACAGGGGGAAAATAAAGAGATGTTGTTCAGCATGTAGTACAGGGCAGAGATGTTTGAAGTTGGCAGAAAAGCATAAGGAAGACAGTGTTACAGATGTCCAAGACTTACAGCCGAGTTACCCCAGGCCAGCTGTACACTCCCACCCGCTGCTCCTCCCCCTCAATTAAGCCCAAGTGGTAGTGAGGATGAGATGGATGATCCTGGTGAGGGGACAAGTTCAGGGACGCCCAGTGACAGCACGCACAAGGAGTAAAACCAAGAAAGCTCTGCCTTTAGTCGCCCCCTTAAGACAAGCAGTGGTTCCCACAGGAGAAGCTGTGCGGGTGAAGGTCTCCTTTTCTACTAGTGACCTGAATAGCTGGTTAAGAAGTTAAGAATTATAGAGAAGACCCTAGCAAAGTAGCAAAAAGGTTTGAGCTAATAGTCAAGACTCAAGACCCAGACTGGGGTGATACTGATTTAACATTGACAGAGCTAAGAGAAACAGAAAAAGAGTTAGTGATAAAGATGGTCAGAACACATGTGCAGGGACAAACTGCTAGTGCAGCCTTACAAGGTACAGTGGACCAGTTGTTCCCTACTGTAAACCTTTTGTGGGACCCAAATGATGCAGGCAGCTATGCAATGTTAACTAGATTCCAGGAACTAGTCAAATTTGGATTAGAAAATGCCATTCCAAAAGCAGTAAATTGGTTGGTAATATATAATGTTAAACAGGGACAGCATGAGTCACCCACTGACTTTGTGGACAGGCTCCAGGCAGCCATGCATAAATACACAACCCTAGATCCCTTGTCAGGTATGGGAAAGCAACAGCTAGTTTCCCTGATGTTAAGGCAATCTAGCCCAGATATCAGGCAGAAACTTCAGAAGCTGAAGGAGCCTGTAAATAGAGACTTAGAGGCATTAATGGGAGAAGCATGGAGTGTGTACAATAATAGGGATAAACAAAAGAGGAGAGAACTCACTACAGCCATAGTGGCAGCTGTAGATCAGCACCAGAGGGGAGGACATGGGTATGGACAAGGCAGAGGCAGGGGTGGAAATACCAGAGGCAGAGGAGGTTCAAACCAGCTGCAGGCTAAGTTGGGGCCAAATCAATGTGCATATTGTAAGAATGAAGGATACTGGAAACTCCAGTGCCCAGAGTTAGCAGACAAAGTGCAAGAAACTATTGTAGCCACTCTAGATGATAATGAGTGACAAGGACCAGCAGGTCTTACCCTAGCAGACCCACTGGTTAAAATACAGCTAGGGAATGATAAATAAGTTGAATTTTTAGTAGATACTAGAGCCACATTTTCGGTCTTGAATCAAGCATTGATACCTAAAAGTGAAAAACATATTCAAGTAATAGGAGCCACTTGCCAGACAGAAAATGCATTCTTCCTGAAACCACTTAAATATAAAATCGGGAGGAAGATGGGAATACACCAGTTTCTTTATTTACCTAACTCACTCAAATCTCTGCTATGTAGGGATTTGCTTGAAAATTTAGAAGTAACAATTGAGCTTAAAGAAGGAAAAATGAAATTTTAAGGTACCTGAAGACAAATTGATCTTAGCATTAAGACTGACAATTGACACAGAACCAACAAACAAAAAGAACTACTTAGAGCAAATATTGAATCAGTACCCAGGAGTATTGGATCCTGATACCCCAGGAAGATCAAAACGGGCAGACCCAATTAAAATCAAGCTACAGACAGGAGTTAGGCCAGTAGTCAGAAAGCAATACCCTTTAAGGTTAGAAGATAGAAAAGGAATAGAGCCAATAATCAATAAATTCCTGATATTAGGATTGTTGAAAGAATGTGAGTCAGAATTTAAAACTCCTATATTACCAGTAAAGAAACCTAATGGAATTTATAGACTAGTGCAAGATTTATGGGCAGTTAATGGAATTGCTAAAAGTATTCACCCAGTAGTTGCAAATCCCTATACCTTGCTAACTGAACTTCGAGATGATTTTATTTGGTTTTCAGTGATAGATCTTAAAGAAGCTTTCTTCTGTCTGCCACTTGCAGAAGAAAGTCAAAATATATTTGCTTTTGAATGGGAGAACCCTAGAACAGGCAGGAAAAACCAGCTTACCTGGACAGTATTACCTCAGAGGTTCAAAAACAGTGCCACAATTTTTGGGAATCAATTGACTAAAGAATTAGAGCAATGGCAGTCTCCGCCTGGAGAAGGAACACTCCTAAAATATGCAGATGATTTGTTAATTGCTACTGAAACTACTAAAGAATATTTTGAACGGACAGATAGCCTTTTGAATTTTCTTGGACTGAATGATTATCAAATATCTCAATAGAAAGCACAGCTGGTGCAGCAACAAGTGACCTACCTCGGATATGAGGTCTCCAGAGGACAATGGTCCTTGGGAACTGCCTGGAAGGAAGCAATTTGCCAGATACCTAGACCACAGACCATAAGAAAACTCCCTGCTTTCCTTGGAATGACAGGTTGGTGCTGACTGTGGATATACAACTATGGCTTGATTGTGAAACCTTTATATGAGCTCATGAAAATTTCTAAAAATACCATGATATGGACCCCCAAAGCAAACAGGGCCTTTGAAAAATTGAAGCGTGAACTCATGAGGGCCCCTACTTTGGGGCTTCCTGACATGAGTAAGCCATTTTGGTTATTCTCACATGAGAAACAGGGAATAGCTTTAGGAGTTCTGGCACAACATTTGTGTCCTTACAAAAGGGCAGTAGCCTATTTTTCTAAACAACTAGATACTGTGAGCAAAGGCTGGCCCGCCTGCCTTAGGGCAGCAGCAGCAGCAGTAATCGGGAACATTGAAGAAGCAAGGAAGTTTACACTAGGACACTAAATGACTGTCTTAGTGTCACACACGGTGTCAGCTGTTTGAGAACAGAAAGGGAACCACTGGCTGTCTCCCTCGAGGTTTCTAAAATACCAAGCAATCCTGGCCAAATCTGATGATATTGAAATTCAAGTGACCAATATCATTAATCCTGCCTCTTTTCTGCACAGAAAGTCTGAAGCTGAACCGGTAGTACACGACTGCCTAGAGACCATGAAAGCTGAGTACTCCAGCCATCCAGATCTAAAAGAGGAGCTGCTCCCAGATGCCGTGAAGTGGTTCACTGATGGCAGCAATTTTGTGAGACAGGGAGTGCGAATGGCAGGGTATGCTGTGACTATGGTCTCAGAGGTAATTGAGTCAAACCCATTACCAGCAGGAACTTCAGCACAAAAGGCCGAGCTGATAACCCTCATTCAAGCATTAGAACTGGCAAAAGGAAAGAAAAATAATATTTGGACTGATTCCAAATATGCCTGTGGAATTGTTTATGCCCACTGAGCCATATGGAGGGAAAGAGGACTCCTTATTGCACAAAAGAAGATCATCAAGTATGCAACTGAAATCCTCAGGCTCCTTGAGGCAGTGAAACTCCCATTGCAAGTGGCAATTATACATTGCCAAGGGCACTCTAAAGGTAACACTCTCCTGGAAGCAGGTAACAAATTTGCAGATTATGAAGCTAGAATCACTGCTGAAATAAATGAACCAATTGTGGCAGCTTTAATACCTACTGCAATATCAACTAAGCAGCCTGTAAAATACCAACCTTATGATTATAAATGGATTAATGAAAATAAAGGAAAACTTTTAGAAAATGGTTGGAGACAATTAGAAACATGTTAACTAATAATATCAGAAAAGGTAATGAGACATTATGTAAAATCTGAACATGAAAAGACTCACTGGGGAGCAGAACCCTTACCCCAATACCTAAAGGAACAAATTGCAACCCCAGGCTTGCAGGACATTGTTAAAGAAGTAACATCACAGTGTATGACTTGTTTGAAGAATAATCCAAATACAACAGTTAGGCTAGAACAAGGAGTTATTAGCAGAAGAGCTTTTCCTGGAGATTTATGACAGATAGACTTTTCTGAACTTCCAAGGAAGGGGGGGTTTTTATATTTGCTGGTACTGATACTTTCTCTGGGTGGCCAGAAGCGTTCCCTTGTAGGACAAAGAAAGCTAGAGAAGTGATAAAAGTATTGTTGAATGAGATCATACCTAGGTTTGGTGTACCTAGAGAAATATCCTCTGATAGAGGATCACATCTCCATGCACAAATTGTGCAAGCTGTCAGCAAAGCGTTAGGAATTCAATGGCAGCTTCACACACCCTACAGACCACAAGCTAGTAGTCAAGTAGAAAAGATGAATCATATGATCAAACAACAGATAGGTAAAATCTGTCAAGAAACGAATTTATATTGGTATCAAGCTTTACCTATTGCCCTTATCAGACTCAGAATAAAACCTAGGTCTAAAGAAAAAGTTAGCCCATTTGAAATTCTTTATGGCAGACCTTATGGATTAAATGTTACTCATGATGAAAACTTGGCTCAAGTTGGTAATCAATATATCTATTAATATTTAATGGCTATAAACAAACAATTGCACTGGAAGTTTAATACCGTGTTTGAGAATCAACCTAAGCAGCCAGATCATAAATTGCATACAATTGATCCTGGTAACTGGGTGTATGTTAAGAATTTTACAGGTGATCCTCTGCAAGAGAAGTGGGACGGACCGTTCCAAGTGCCCCTGACTACCTTTACATCTGTTTGAGTAAAGGAAAGGTTTGGGGCATTTACTTGTGAGTCACTTACTGCTAATACCTGGGCAGGGTGGCTCGTTGCTCTCCCCAGGAATCTGGGGGTTTTGCCATGGATTCCATCATATCAATTAAATCCTGTCTTGCTGAGGAAGGCACATGCTCTTTCTGATACAAAAACTTCTCCTGAGGTTGTTTTTCCTCATTCCTGCTATTTTTCCTCGTTGCAGTTAGAGACTGAACCAGCTTATGGATGTCATCCCTGGAAGCACCACATAACCAGCACTTAGGTACTCCCAGCTCTAGGGCCTGGCGCCACAGGTCACACTGGTCTTTATCGAATTTGGGTCTCTCATTAAACCTTTCATTAAATTTGGACTGTGGAGTGTTAAACTGGCAGACTCACCATGCACAGTCCATCGGCTTCTCCACAGAGGAACTGATCCAGCCTATTCAGTGCCCATAACTCACCAGTTCTTGTACAAACTCATACCAGGAGCTTTGCTGACCGGGAGCCCAACCACAACTGGTGTTTGCATTATTCAGAGCATGAGCAGCGTGCAAGTGGTCTTGGACCTTGGCAGCAAATATCTCAAGAGTATCAGGGAGGCTTCGGATGAGAAGAGTTAACTGGGCTGGGTCAATGGGAGCCTGCATGGGAGATTTCCTGCTGGGGTCTCTCTCATACATGGTCTGTATGCAGGCTGCGTTCTGCACTGAGGCTGCCAAGCCAGAGATGCTCATAGTTTGAGTTACCAGTGGCTGTCCTCTGGCCTGAGGCTCTGCACTTCCTGCCCAGTACACAGCCCGCACAGTTAAGGAGTAATCATCATCTCCTGGCAGGATAGTGAGGGATACTCCTGGTCCCCAATAGCCTCGTGCTTCCTCCTCATTCAAAATCCTGTCTCCCCCTGTAAGGGACACTCGCCACACATATTCAACTTCAGATTCTTCCTCTCACCTTGAGTATTTTTCCTGCAGCTGCACTAATTCCTCTGGCAACCAGAGGTTTGTATGTGCAGGACTGCAAATTTCACTGTCAGCACTGATCTTGGTCTTAACTAATGGTCTCAGGGAGACCAGACAAGAGTCAGGATCAGAGGTCTCCACAATTTCAACATCATTACCAGCACACCAAATGTCCCCATCACAAGGCTCAAGGTCTGTACACTGTACCGGCTTGTGGAGCCATCTATCTGAAACAGGAGCCTGTTTTTCCAGCGACTGTTTCTCTCCGCGTTCAGCTGCAGTGAGCAGAGTTCTAAGGTGATCAACCTCGGTTTTAAGACGGTTATTCTGAATCACAAGTTGATCAGCTTGGGTTCCCAGTTTTTCTCCTGCCTCCCTCTCAAAGGCTAAGGACGACTTTAATACCTCATTTTCGGATTTCAACACAGTATATTCTACAGCCGAAATTTGTCTGGAAACACAGGTATGCTTAGATTCTTTTGATGCATGAGAAAAACATGCTCCTAAAACTGAACAAATGGCATCATTATCTTTTCCCACTCTAGATTTTTGCTCAGCTTTACATTGTTCAATGTATTCTACTATTTTCTCTTCATCTTTCCAAAACTTTTGAGCCTGCTCCTTCCCAGCCTGGGAAGGGACATATTTTTGTTTTCACAGCAGCCTATCCATGGCAATCCTACTGACCATGCCAATTTTCTGTCAGGTAAAGGCAAGGGGAGGGTTTCCTTGAGTCTTTTATATTTGATCAGTCTGTCAGGACCCCGGGAAAGATGAGAGCCTTGTGCCCCACCAGCCTGTCAGTGCCCTGGAATAGGGACCCTACTGCAGACCACTGTATTGAAGGGTGGGTTGAGTAACCTCTTCAGAGTCAAAATGCCAATTTCAATTTAGAGAGGCCCTTGCTGGATTCCCCCTTCTCTTAGTCAGTATGTTATCAGTTTTGTGAAGTATGCTACCCATGCCAGGGCCCTTGAAGGACTCACACTAACAGTTTATGGAATAACACAGTTTATAAATATAACAGAAAATTGTGACAGGTTGAGGTTTGAGGATTGCCAGTGATAGTAACTGGCTGCAAAAACTTACTCAAAGCAACACACGGACAATCACTGTAACAAAAGCTGTCTTGAGATAATCAATCAACATGCAGAGAATATGGTTCTCACCCAACAGATGTGCCTGCAGGGAAGAAGACAGGTTCAGCCTGACAGCTGATCCCTGAAGTTACAAAGGAGACTTCCTGAACTTCTCCCCTTTCTTTACATTTAGGTGGAACTTGAGTGACTCCAGACAGCAAGGGCTGGTCATACCTTGGGACAGAGGAATGCTCAGTGTTACATACAAGGAGTGATTTGCCAACAGCAAGACATCTTCTCCTGTTTCCCTCAGTTTGTTGGAAATGGTGCAACTTTTAATATTTTTTTTCATATAACTTTAGTGAGGGGTGTACTAGTTTGAAAACAAACTAGTGGGAGACACCAAGTCAGAATAACAATTTAATAGGGAAATAAAAGGAGAGGGGAAGAAAAAATAAAGGCGGATAACATTGGGATAAACTGACAGAGTTAGGATACAACCTGGCACCCTGTTAGTCAGGGTGGTGGTAGCAGTCTGGTAGAACGGTGGCTGCAGTCCTCTGAAGCAGTGATCCTGTAGAAAAAGGGTCTGCTCCTCCTCAGAAGGTCCAGTGGTGGCCGTGTAGCTCCTGTCCTCTGGAAATCCAGTGGAAAGGGTTGTCTCTGGTGTTCAGAGTCTCAGATTATATCCACGATGGGATGCTTGGTTCCTCCCTCTGGGTGGAGCATCTCACAGTGGGGTAATGAGTCATGAGGCCAGGTGTTGATTAGGCTCATTAACAGAAGATAGGCCGGAGGGAGTTATCTCTGAGTCAGGCAGCAGGACAATGATGGGCCATTAACAGCAAGATAGTCTGGGGGGAGGAGGCAAGGAAACACTGCCCCACCTGGTTTCAACAGCTCATGAGGATGGTAATGGAATACACTGCAACCCAGGACAAGGGGTTTGTTCATCTTTGCCCAGGGGGAGGAGAACTGAAGTTTCTCTTCAAAAGACTGTTCACCAGCTAAGGCCTGATGAGCTTAAGATCTACAGATTTGGAGTAAGAAGAGACAGAGGAGATAAACGAGCATTAACAAACATCACCCTCTGGGGTGGTAGGAGACACCTGGTCTGGGAAAAGATTGATAAGAGAACCAAAGAATAAGGACCTAATTAGCATCAAAGGTGAAGGGATCAATAACCAATAGGAGATCGAACACTAAGAATTGTGTAATTTAAGACCAATGAATGTGAATTTCTTTAGGTTTGTATGTATAAATGTGTGAAAAATCTAGTAAAGAACCATGTGTGATGGAATGATTTTCACAGCACAACCCGGGCATGTGTGAATGAAATAATTTCTATTGCACATCATAATATCCTGGCCAGAATAAAGTAATGCCTTGATTTTCTAACACTGAAAAGATGTTGTTGGAGAGTTTCTGTTCTTCCTGTAGTTTCAGTGACAATGTGACTATAACTTTAGCCTCAAGATTCTTCCCAGTTTTCTTTAACTTTCTGCCAGTCATTTTCCCACACTGTGCTAGTGCTGACCACGTAAAAAGAAAATAATTTTTGGTTTGGGTCAAGCCCAGGCCAGAAAACACCCTCAACCCCTTCTTTCTGCTCTGATCTGGTTGTAGGAAGTTTAACCTCACTTCTTAGTGTTTTCACTGTGGACTGTTCTGTCAGCAAGATGAAAATGTAATACCAGGAAAAAAAAAAAAAAAGCAGAAATACTTACACTATAAAAATGTAACTGGACTTTTATGGCCTTTCTGGGAAAGAGGACCATTTTCCTGCTGGTCAATTCTGGTGCCTTTTTATTTTGTCCTTTTGCTTATCTGAGGCCTTCTATTTCTTCTGCTGAAACTCCTGAATTTCACAAGGAGGAAAATATGTTTTCCAAAATAAAAGGGAAGGGGAATGAACATTTATACATCTATCTTTTTACGGAACAGAAGGAAAATGAACCAACTGCAGGCTTTGCTGAGTGACAGCCTCGTCAGCTCAAAAAGTATGTGGAAAACAGTTATCATCAGTATAAAGGAAAGACAGGTCTGTGCATCGACCTTTGGCTTTAATGTGAGAGACCAAGAGCTTCCTGGGAAGTGACAGCAAAAGTAGAAACTCTGTGAACCCAGAGCAAAAAGCAGCAATAATGGCAGGGAGCACAGCACTCTACTAAATCTACTTGTTCTCTCAGCCTCAGAGCCCAGTGCCAGAGTACAGCCCAGCTGACTTGCAAGGGTGATTGCTAATTTCACATCTTCAATTTTTGGAACAAAGATGCCATTTAAGTGGCATTTTGAAGGAGTCCTTTTTAACCACTTTGTGCTCAGTGATTCTGCCGGTAAAGCAGATGGAGGTAGGTAGGTCCATTCTCTGGCCTGAGACGTGCAGAATGGAATGTGCTGTGCCCATGCTATAACCCCAAAGCTGTGGTTGTACCAGGATGCCTGTGGGGAGCATAGATCTAGATTCAATACCAGGAATCAATATAAAAGTATTTTCCACCTAATTCTGGAGAAACAATGCCAGTGAAACTACCTGTAGCTACCAAGTTACTATTACTGATACAGCACATGAAACAAGCCCATTCTTCTATCCAATGACAGCTCTGTCTCTGCCCAGAATCACAGAAGCACAGAATTATTTAGGCTGGAAAAGACCTAAAGATCATCAAGTCCTACACCATGTCTGTCAGTGCCACGTTACACATCTTTTAAATACCTCCAGGGATGGTGACTCCACCACTGCCCTGGGCAGCCTATTTCAGTGCTTCACAACCCTTTTTGTGAAGAAATTGTTCCTAATACCCAATCTGAACCTCCCCTTATGCAACTTGAGGCCGTTTCATCTTGTTCTATCACTTGTAACTTGAGAGAAGAGCCCGACCCCCACCAGGCTTCACCCTCCTGTCAGGGAGCTGTAGAGAGTGGTGTGTTCCCCCCTGAGCCTCCTTTTTCCAGGTTAAACACTCCCAGCTCCTTCAGCTGCTCCTCATCAGACTTGTGCTCCAGACCCTTCCCCAGCTCCCTTCCCTTCTCTGGACATGCTCCAGCCCCTCAATGTCCTTCCTGGACACAATGTCCAGAACTGGACACAGCACTTGAGGTGTGGCCTCAGCAGTGTCCAGCACAGAGGGATGGTCACTGCCCTGGTCTCACTGGCCACACTATTGCTGGTACAGCCCAGGTGCAACTGGTCACCTTGGCCACCTGGGCACACCTGGCTCATGTCCAGCTGCTGCCACCAGCACCCCCAGGTCCTTCTTCACTGGGCAGTTTTCCAGCCACTCTGCCCCCAGCCTAAGGCAGTGCAGGGGTTGTTGTGACCCAAGGGCAGGACCCAGCACTTGGCCTCGTTGAACCTCAAACAATTGACCTCAGCCTATCAATCCAGCCTATCCAGATCCCTCTGCAGAGCCTTCCCACTCTCCAGCAGATCAGCACTCAAGCCCAAACTGGTGCTGTCTGGGCACCTACTGCAGGTGCACTCAGTCCCCTCATCCAAACCATCAATAAAGACATTAAACAGAGCTGGCCCCAGAGGTGAGCCTTGGGGAATGAAATTTATTTAATCTAACAACTAAGCCTTCCCCTTTAAACTAACCTCAGACTAATTCTGTGCTAGTGTTTTCTGCAGAACTACAGAGCTGAAGCAGGTCCAAAAGGTGCCATTGTGTTATTTAGCCCCAAGTGTGCCTGGCTGGCTCAGTAATAAATTCAGGAGCCATATAATATTTGATATGAGCTTTTTTATCTGCTACACGAGGAAGGCAGAAAGTGTAAAGCTGGAAGATTGCAAAAAATGCCAACACTTTCGAAATCCTGTAACAATATCCATACATTATTTGTTCTTGCAAATAGTCACATTGTTCATACCTGGCCACTGTTCCTAGCAAAGACTAACACTAAGTTTTTCCAGGGCCAGATTTGCAGTAGGTATTCTCTGGGGTTTGCCCCTGTTGTTCTGGATGATTTCTTTGTGGAAAAAAAAAAAAAAAAGAAGTAACTTTTCTGTGCATTTTACAAGAAATTTCTGAAAATTATTTGAAGTGCTCAGTGTGTATTCTTTAGAACAGCTAATACTTCATGAGTATAGGTATTAGTATCTTTAATTTTCAGATAGAAATAGCACTGTTGTCATTTGAGTGCAGTATAGTGTGAGGGGGATTTGAACTTGAAAAAAAGCATCTCCATTATAGCAATTCTATATATGATTTTTATAATAATTGATTTAATTTTTTAATTTATGCCCTTGTGTTATTATAGCAGACTACTTTAGAGAGAAAGGTAGGCGAATCAGCAGAAAACTTGGACTTCATCAACCTAAAGAGTGCTCATTAGGAAATAAAGTATAGAAGTTTGAAACTTTAAAGTTAAATAAGAAACTGCTGCTTTACCACATTCCAGCTGCTGAGTTCCCTTCAGTTCCTTCAAGAACACTTGTGGGCTTGCTGCTCATAAAAGGACTACCCTATGTATCTGCCCTCTAAGTTTCTTAACTGAATTGAAAGTAACGTCTTCAATATTTGGTTTAAGATGCTCTGCTTTATCTTTCTAATGCTGTCATCCAAGGGACAAAGGAAATTGCTACATTAACACATTTTCAGGCTGTCCTGTACATCTTTGAGTAATAAAATATATTTTTATCATGTGAATTTGCATTGTCAATGACTGCAATAGAAAGTTATTTTAAACTGCAGTGGATTGCAAAGTTGTCTGGTGACAGTGGAGGAGGGACAACATCACTACCAGGACTGAATCAGGCTGAGTGTACCATAGACCAGGCTTCATGATCTTTTCATCTTCAGAAACACATCAACTATTAGCTCTTCAAGTCACATGAGAACAAAAGAATTTTTAGCTATACTTGATTCTAAATTTGCTCAGTTTCGAAGAAGAGTTTAAAAGCATGAATCCAAAAATCTCATTATTACTGGAAAAAAATCCACAGAAAAATCCTACACATATGAGTTACCATTTTTGAACAATCTGAAGTGTCACTTTTATTCCCTGACAGCTCAAACACTCAAGAGCTGGTGACTAGGACACAGAGAAAGGCGTGATCTGATCCTTCTGCAAACCTCATGGAGATGCCATCGGGCTTTTAGAACAGTAATGATTCTGATGCCAAACCATCAGGTAGAAAGGCAGAGAGCTGGCAGATGTGAACCAGCGAGCTCCGAACGCCGCTGTCCCCCAGGAAGGAAGCCCAGAGCAGCCTCCCCAGTGGGTTTGTGGTATCAGGGCTGGCACAGCTCCCACACCCTCAGTGCCAGTGGAGTAAATCGGGTCTGAGACACTCAGTATTCTGAAATCAAAGCATCTGCTCAGCTGGAGCACACCCCATCCCACACACTGGCACAGCCACGGGCAGTAGGCCAAGCTTCCCCATGTGCTGGGGCAGCAGCTGATCTCTGCTGCAAGGCCAAGCGGGACAGCAGATTTCTGTGCCAACCCGTGGAATAATCCAGGTCGTTCACAGAAATAATGGTGAGCCCTGCTAATATTTCTGACTCCTCATATCTGTCACTCCAAAGTAAAACAGCCTCGCCCTGTTCCTCCCCTTGTCTGCTGGGGAGTAGCCGAGTGCAAGGGCAGAGCTGGGAGAGGAGGAGCTGGGATCGGACTCTGTTCCCGAGGACATGCTGGGTTTGTTCCGGGGCACAGAGTGTCCCTCCTTCTTTATAGGAAAAAGGTGAGGTCGGGGGTTTGCTCGGGAGCCACACAGCTTCTTAAAATTGTTGTTTTCGGCCACTGCTGGCAGATCTGAGAGCTTGAAATGGTTGGAAACTCGTGTTTCAGTTCCTGTGGTTTTCTGTGCATATTTGAGAGTAATGTAAATATTCAGGTCCTCTCGGGTTTTTTGGTTGGTTGGCTTGTTTTGGTTTTTGTTGTTTGTTTGGTTTTTTTTTTTTACATTTTTGTGGGCCTGCTTCTAGCAGCAGTGACAATAATTTATAAAAACACAGGTTAATGAACTCTGATGGAAGAGAGACAAAAGCTTCTTTCACATCTTATTTTTAATTGACTAAATTTGGAACCAATTAAGACAGCAGAAACAATTGTTATGGGCTGTATCAGGTGGGCTTCCCATTGAATTTTATTGCTGATACAGGCAAATTTTGTGGGATTGGATTAAATGGTTCATCTGAAAACAACGAATAGACAGCCAGCCTCAGAAAGAAAAGCCTTTAAACTGCATTTTATATGAATAATTGGAAGTGTTTATTCACCATAAAATAGCCATAGAGCACCACCCTGTGGGGATTGCCATTCCTGAGGTTTCAAATTGTTTATCACTCCACATTTGCAGTCTTACCACAAATAATTAGGTATGCACTTAGCTTTCCCTGTGCAGACATCAGTGATTTTTACAGAGGGCAGGGTGGTCTGTCACTCAGTCCTGGTTACTTGGAAAGGCTCTGGCCTGCAGCCCATCCTGAGCTGCATTCAGTGTAGTACCAGCTCTCAAAAACTAACATAGTTGTTCCCGTTGTGGTTCCCTCTCCTTCTCATCTCCTTCCACCCAGTACCCAGGGAGCAGAGAGAAAACTGTTCCACATTTGATTTTACCAGGCAGGAAGAGGCTTGACAGCTCAGCCCACCTCAACAGCTGCTGGTGCCAAAAGGATCCCAGGAATAGCATCTGAGAAGGTACCTGAAAGACTGCTGCAGCAGTGAGATCCTCTACCATAGCAAATCAGGCACACAGGAATTACCTCCTGAGGCAAGGGAAATAAATAGGAATTTTTAATAGCGTTTGTTACCTTTCATTACTGAGATTTTTCCACTGCACGTAAGTGTGCCTGCATTCATGCAAGGTTTTCTCAGGTTTGTTTTGGGTTTTTTTTTTAGAGAAAATGTTTGCAGCCTATTTTGATTGCCCAGGAGGCCCAGAAAATCTCTATATGAAAGAAGTGATGAAACCAGATCCAGGAGAAGGAGAAGTTCTTGTGAAGGTCTCTGCCAGTGCTCTGAATCGGGCTGATTTACTCCAGGTAAATGTATGTTAAGCAGATCTATGCACCTAAAAACAACACAGATTTTTCAAGCCCCTCTGTGAAGTCTTGACAGATCTAATGAGCTAAAAGAGTGTGGACCTGGTGAGCATTTGGATGGGAGAGTCCATAGGGTTGAAAGAAGACATGTTTGTTGATTCAGCAGATAAATGTTTTTGTCTCAGAGCAGTGCTGGGCTGGCATGGAAAGGCAGCTGCCTTTCAAAAAAACATGTAAAACCCAAACTCTGGTCTTTCTAGATCTTAGACCCTTTTCTGGGCATTTGGGATGAAAAGGAAGTGTTCCAATGGCACAGTTCCAGTGGGAGAAAATCATTCAGATTCACATTCAAGTTATTATTTTGAGCTGCAAGCCATGCTCTGCAAATGGAGAGCAAAGTACCTCCACAGTAGGGATTGGCCTGGACAAAGGAGACTCACAAATATTTCAATTTATTCTTATTTTAAGAATAAAACTTAGGAAGAATAATACTTAGGAAGCAAGAAGTGTTTCCAGAGGATAGAATATCCTCAAATTACTGCAACATTTGCACAGTGCAAAACCAGGATGAAACAAATAGGAATTTAGGCTGGTGACATGTGAATGAAATATTGCGAGTCATTACACTCACTGATGTTTGGCTTTTCCTTCCTTGCCTTCTCTTTTTATTTTAGAGGAGAGGGAAGTACCCTCCCCCCAAAGGAGCAAGTGATATTTTAGGCCTAGAAGCAGCTGGGAGCGTGGCTGGGCTGGGTCCTGGCTGCTCAGGCCAGTGGAAGATCGGCGATGCAGTGATGGCTCTGCTCTCCGGGGGAGGCCAGGCACAATACGTGACAGTGCCCGAAGGCCTCCTGATGCCAATTCCCAAAGATATGACTTTTACTCAGGCTGCAGCCATTCCTGAAGCCTGGCTAACAGCATTTCAGCTGCTCCATTTTGTAGGTGAGAGGCGCATTTGCCCATTTATCCCACCGAAACAGCTCATCTTCCTTTCTGTTACAAAATCCTCTCTTTGTTGCCTCCATCTGAATGTTGTTTGCTCTCAAAGAACCTTTTCACTGTCACTTTGTCCCTATGGGTCAGAATCTGGTATGCCAGACACAAATCCTTGAATCTCGACCACCTCTCCCCAGTCGCAACTTACCCTGCTGATTGCATATTTACAAGGAAGGATATGGAAAGATGGTCAGGTTTCTTTTCGTCTGTATTTTTCAGCTTGAATCACTGAATGGTTTGTGTTGAAAAGGATCTTAAAGATCATCTAATTCTACCCCCCTGCCATGGGCAGGGACACCTTCCATTAAGCCTAAACCCTGAAATTATTCATGTTCTCCACACACCTGAAAATACATCTTATTTCTAAGGATTTGGCTTTACTGCATGCATGACCGTATCATGAAGTTTATCACTAATTGCCTGTGGGTCTGCAGTAGCCAACATCTTGTACCTGGTTTAACAGAGATATTAATTGTAGGTAATTGTAGGTAAAATTCACTCTGAGCTGATTTAAAACAGACAGAAGCTCACATTCTTAATTTTAAAAATGCGCTGCCAAGGTAATAAACAGTAGCACTTCCCAGGGTTTTCCTCAGATGAGAAATATCCTTCTTCTACACTCTTCAGCAGTAGCATCTAAAAGATCCAATCAGGAACAACAGTTCCAAACATCCCTGCAGATTTGCTTTGAGAAGTGTTGCTTCCTAGGGGTTAGTGGGAGGCTACTTGGTGCCTCACTTTCAGTAGCAATCAGTGGAACACAAATTAATGCAACTGATAGATGGTAAAATGATTGGCAGGACTGGTCCTTAATATTAGCCAGCATTTCTGGTATTTCTCCATTGCTGAGTGCCTGATTTCTGAGTGTGAACATCCTCCAAGTGTGTTTTTTTCTGATGATATAAAAAAGCTGTGAGTGCACTTCATTAAGCATCTTGGTCACAGATGCCCAGAACTGCACAGGGCCAAGACAAAGTCCTTCCACTGAGGCTGGTTAAATGATGTCCTGTCAGCACACTGAGACCTCTGCTACTTCTGGATTTGTCTCTTTTGTGAAGGCTATGAAGATGTAAACAAAGCCCAACCAAGGGCATCTCTTTCAACCTCCTCTTCAGTATCTTCCAGACTGTTCATGTTTTAATCCAAAGGTGATGCCAAAGGGTGACCACTTTCCTTATGGCCTCCTCCAGGTAAAGTACAGGAGGGCGAGACAGTGCTGATCCACGCTGGAGCCAGCGGGGTTGGCATGGCAGCCATTCAGCTGGTGAGACTGGCAAAGGCTATTCCCATTGTGACAGCCGGAACTCAGGAGAAACTGGAAGCAACAGCAAATGCTGGAGCAGCTGCAGGGTTCAACTACAAGATTGAAGACTTCAGTGAAAAGGTCTTGGAGTTCACCCAAGGTAAAAATCTCTCTGTGAGAGGTGTGAATGAACCTCCCAATGTGTGCACACACAGTTTCAGCTGTCTCTTGGTGAGGGAGCAGACAGTAGCGACCCTGTTAGCACAACCTGACATCCTGTTCAGCCCAGAATGGGCCTTGCCTTTGTTTAATTGTGGTGTTTTCTGCATGGGCTCTCTTTGTCTGTGTTCATTTGGGCATAAATGTTGTGCCTTGTTATTGCTGCTTCCCAAGGAACTGTGGGACCAAATCCTCACACTTCGTGTTTGAATCATTACAGAATCATAGAATGGCCTGGGTTGGAAAGGATTTTAAAGATCATCCCGTTCCAACCCCCTGCCATGGGCAAGGACACTTTCCACTCAACCGGGTTGCTCAGAGTCCCATCCAAGCTGGCCTTGAACATTTCCAGGGATGGGAATCCACAGGTTCTCTGGGCAACCTGTGCCAAGGCCTCACCACGCTTAATTATTGAACAGTTAGAAAAATGTAGCTTTTCTAAGTATTTGGGGTGGTTTCTGCCTGAGTCTGCTTCTGGGTAACTGATGATTCTTTTTTTTGTGCCTGATTCTGTAATTTCTTACAAATCACTGTGCCAATTCCTAATTTCAGTAGAAAGACTTAAATAAGAATTGCAGGGTTGATTCTGCAATAAACCTATAAATAACAAGGTCTTAGTTTTGCCTGAAATTATCCTACACTGAATGCAGCTTGACTTCACTGCTGAAATCTCTTCTGTTTCTACTTGAGGTTCTGGAGTAGATATTATCTTAGATTGTGTTGGTGGCTCATACTGGGAGAAGAATCTCAACTGTCTGAATACTGATGGCCGGTGGATTATTTATGGACTGCTGAGTGGAGGTGAAGTCCATGGGGATTTGCTGGCAAGGCTGCTTTCCAAAAGAGCCAGCATCCACACGAGCCTGTTACGGTCCCGAGACAAGGAGGCAAGTAGTGGCCATAAGCAGTGTGTGCAGTTTGATCTTAAAATCATTCATAGTTTTGAGAGCTTTCTTTTAAAACCAGTGTTAAACACATCCTTGCCAAAAAAGCCCCACCTTGAACTGTTACTACATACTTTGGAAAATGTCACAAAACTAAGTTAAAATGTCCTTTTTTCTATTTTTATCAAACTCCTCCCTGAATGAGAGTAATGACACCCAGGATTTCTTAATGTGCTTCATGAGTACCATCGTTTAGATATTTGGCCTAAGAAAAAATAAAGGTCCAGTGATTGGGCAGATTCTGTGCATGGTTTAAGACAGAATATTTACAAGAACTTTATATCAGTTTGATTTAAATGGCTCTGCACTGAGCTTACAACACTTGCTTTGGAGAATTTCATTCAACTAAGATGCAATAAATCTAAAAGCTTTCTTCTTGTTTGCAATTTAGACCGGTCAGGTGTTTTTATCTCCATTTCACTATGAGAATGTCAGAAGGTGTCTCCTTGAGGGCTGTGTACGTTTTAAACGCCGCGCTCAAAGACACCTCAGTCAGTGAAATGATGGGAAATAACCCTGAAGGTGTTTTCTCTCCCCAGTACAAGGAGCGGCTGGTCAGAGCCTTCACAGAGGAGGTGCTGCCCCATTTTTCCGGAGGGGCTTCCCCGCGTCTCCAGCCCCTCGTGGACAGCGTTTACCCCCTGCACGCCATCGCCGAGGCACACAGGGCGATGGAGGAAAACAGGAACATCGGCAAAATCGTCATCGAAATTCCCGTTTGCTTCAAGAAAGGGCCGCTGCAGTAGCTGCTCTGGGACAGTCACTGCGGGGACTGCACTGCGGTCATCCTGCCGCTCCTGCTCCAAACCAGACCGATTCGTGTGGGGGGCGAGGAAGGGGAAAGGCTATGGAAGCGTTTATTAAAGATGTATCTGTCGCAATTCTGGCACCGCGGATGGAAGGCGCGGGGCCGGGACGGGGCCGGGCCTGAGGCACGGGGGGGGCGGGGCCGGGGCCGGGGTCACGTGGGGCTAGCTGCCGGGGTCACGTGGGGCTAGCTGCCGGGGTCACGTGGGGCTAGCTGCCGGGGTCACGTGGGGATAGCTGCCGGGGTCACGTGGGGATAGCTGCCGGGGTCACGTGGGATAGTTGCCGGGGTCACGTGGGGCTAGCTGCCGGGGTCACGTGGGGTTAGCTGCCGGGGTCACGTGGGATGCCGGTCACGTGGGCTAGCTGCCGGGGTCACGTGGGATAGTTGCCGGGGTCACGTGGGCCGGTGCACGCCGGGATAGATCCGGTTCCGTGAGGGGAGCGCGCGCTGCCCGCCGGGATTGATCCGGGTCTCCTGCCCGCCGCTCCTGGTCCCTGCCGCTCTCTCCGTTCCAGGCTCGGTCCCCGCCGTTGTCTCCGCTCCAGCCTTCTTCCCCGCCGCTGTTTCCGTCCCAGGCCGCGGCCCCCACCCACCGCCCGCCGCCATGGCGATGCAAGCAGCCAAACGAGCCAACGTGAGTGCCCTGCCCTGTCCCGTCCCTGCCGGGGTGGGCTCCTGCTTCGTCCCGCTTCAGGCACCCCGCTGCTCTGACGGGAACCCGGCAGGGGGGTGGAACTGGGTGATGTTTAAGGCTCCTTCCAGTCCCAACCATTCCGTGGTTCAGTGATTCCATGATTTAACCCGTAGGCTGCTGGGTTTAAGGTTTGTAATACGTGCCTTGGGTCTAACACACCGCCTGTCCTTCCCCCATCAGATCCGGCTCCCTCCGGAGGTCAACCGGATCCTGTACATCAGGAACCTGCCGTACAAAATCACGGCCGAGGAGATGTACGACATTTTTGGGAAGTACGGGCCCATCCGGCAGATCAGAGTGTGAGTATTTCAGGTTTTTTGGGCCGTGAAGGGTTTCACGTGCTCCAGTGTCAGTGTTCTTGCCGCGGTGGTGGCAGCTGGGTTCCACAGCTGGAAAGGTTCAATGCCCTGGAGCAGCGCCCCGAGTGCCCGAGTGGGATGTGATGATGCTCTTAACAAATGAATTTGTTAGAAAATTACTGTGCTGGGAGGTGGGGAGAAGGAGCTTAAATTTGAAATGAACTTGGGGATGTTGATAAAATATGAGAGACTAGTTTGCTTAAGTTTCAAATACAGCTGAGGTTTTACCTTGATTTGGGGTAAAAATAGGAAAGGCAGAAGTAGAGCACAAACAGTATTCCTGCTTTATGAGTATCCAATAATTGATCAGTGGGAAAACAGAGATGCTGCTCTTGCTGGACCAGTGAACTAGAAACAAATACTAGGAGCGGCCCATGTGGGCCACAGAGGATGTCCTCGAGCCAAACCGGGTCTGGATAGTGGAGATGTGACTGTGCCTTTGGTTCTGAAATGCATGGAGATTGTACATGCCTGCAGCAGCTCTGAGGTTTTTCTCCTGGTTAGTTCCAATGTTTAGGACCTGAGCTTTGATCATCACAGGAGGGTTGGCTGGGACCTTAAAGACCAGCTCATTCCAATCCCCTGCCATGGGCAGGGACACCTTCCACTAGACCAGGTTGCTCTGAGCCTCATCCAACACTTCTAGGGATGGAGCATCCACAGCCTCTCTGGGCAGCCTGTTTGAGTGTTCACTGTGTAAAGTGAGTGTTACAGATTTGCCCTCAGTAAGCAAAGGACACCAAGGGGACATGTGCTGCTGGTGCCATGCTAGGAAGTGACACTGGACAGACCCTTCTTGTGCAGAGAAGCGCAGACTGGAGAAGTGGCTGAAGGAACAACGGGCAGTGTAAACACTGCCTGACTAAATAGGTGGAATTCTTTGCTAATGAGCATGAAGAAGAGCTAGTACTTGAGTTTTCTGAAAACATGTGGGCTGGAACAGCATGACAGTGGGACCTATTGAGAATTAGGACTTACCAAGAGTTTTCCATTGAAGCAACGTGCTAGCTTGTGCATCCAGTGGTTTGTTCAGAGCTACTAATTAACATTGCTTCCCACAGAAATCCCAACGTCATCAGTGACAAGGCATAACGTGTAAGCCCCTTTGTGAAGGCTTTTGTGCTTTGTGCAGTTTTTATCCCATTCTCCTCCTCACTTTTGCACACACCTCAGTGTGGATATGTGTGATACCATTTGTCCTCAGGAGTTCTCAGAAGCACCTTAGAGACAGTTGTTCTGATTTTAAGTCTCTGTAGGTGTCTTTTAGTCGAGACTTTTGGGATCTGTAAACTCTGCAGCCCCTGTGGGCTCATTACTGTTACGTGTCCAGACCTGTGTCCCATCCTTCAGGCAAAGGGCATGGAACTGCTCCCATGGGTGATGGCTGTGCCTTGGCTTGCACCAGCAGGGCTGTTCTGAACCTCTTAAATTGACTTTGTGATATGCCAGGAGCCCTGTTCTATCCTAGGGCCACATCTGATTCAGCCAGCCACTAACTGACAGCCAGGTCTTGTAACATTAAGTAAAAGCTAATTGCTATAATAAAGACTGAAATTGCTTCCAGACATATGACAGCCCTGACAAAAGCTACTGATAGTTGTTGCGGAGAGGTGCATTTCCCTTATGGAGCTCATTTTCCTGTTGTCTCTGGCTCTGAACTGTTTGGTGTGGAAAGCAGGGATGTAGTTTAACACCTAGAAAAAAATAAAAAATCGTTTTTAGTGAAGTTGCATTAGTTCAGCTAATCTCAGTCACTGTGAAATAAACAAACTATTTCTTGTTCATTTTATGTAACCTTGAATCTAACCTTTGCTCTGCAGTGGAAATACCCCTGAGACCAGAGGAACAGCCTACGTGGTCTATGAGGACATCTTCGATGCCAAGAACGCCTGTGACCACCTGTCGGGGTTCAACGTGTGCAACAGATACCTTGTGGTTCTGTACTACAATGCCAACAGGGTACGTGCACCTGGGCTGGGGAAGTCACCTCTCAACAGAGCTGTCACAAAAAACCAACCCCAACATCAGTTTGTAAATGCAGTTGTGTGGGTATTTCTAAGAAATAAAACCCAAACTGTTAGAGGGAGTGAATGGGATACATGGTCAGTTTCACATTTACTTGGTGACTTGTGTGCAAAAAAAGTACTTTTGGACAAAGGGAGTGAAAAACATGTTTGTGAGCGATGTACTCTGGAGAAGAGGGTGCAGAAGCTCCACAACTGCACAGCTGCAGCAAGAGGTGAGATCTTGCTTATGGGTAAAAAGTCTGCAGTTCTCGTCCCTGTCACTGACGGTGTCCAGGGCCCTGTGACATTCTCCAGGGCAAGAATCAAACAGCGCTCTCTGTGTGTGTGATGGTGGTGGGAGTTCACAGTGATGTCTGCGGTACAGGGAAATAACTTGTCATAAGATGAGACTTCTTTTGTCTTCTGACATTTTTTATTTTCCTAATTACAGGCATTCCAAAAGATGGACACAAAGAAGAAAGAAGAACAGCTTAAGCTTCTCAAGGAAAAATACGGAATTAACACAGACCCACCAAAATAAACTGATCTTTTTTGGAAAACTGTTTTCAAACACTGCCGTCGAGTTCTTGGCCTAAACATAGGAATTTTTAACAAAGTGTAATTTTTTCTCTTACAAATTTGATAAGCTGCAATATGAGTCTTTGTATCTTCAGATTAGAATTAAATTAATGTAGAACATGGGGAGATCTGCTTTAATATTAAATCCCCCAAGGCAACATGCCTTCTCTGTTCTGAGGGTGACCTGGTAAAGGCTGCATTGACCTGTTTTGAGCAGGAGCTTTCAGAAACAGACCGAGCAGGTTCTGTGACTGAACAAAGCAAGCCCAAGCCCATGTTTGTAACAAAGTTTCTTTCACAAACTGTAGAAGACGAACAGCCTTTTAAAAGGATCCAGCTGATATGGGGACTCCAGACCAAGTACCTTGTTCCCAGGGATGGTGCCAGCTTTGATCAGCTGCAGTGGAACAACCCAGCTCTCACAATACAAAAAAAAGTGTCTGGGGGCTTTGTGGTGTGTCCCAGGTTTGACTGAGGATTTGGTGTGAATTGAAGAACACATGACCAAAATGAGGCAGTAGATGAAGGTTTTCATTTTGATACCTGTAGTGCAATTGTTTTCTACTTGGCATGGTTGAGCTGTAACACATTTTCTGTACATACCGTTTTAGGTGTAGCACCTGGTGGAAGAAAAACAAATTTACCTTTTTTTTGGCTCTTTTTTTAGTACTCATGTCCTGTGTATAAAGATAAGTGTGATCCACAGTGTGCATAACTAGTATCTCAGAATTGGGAAAGAATAACGTCTGTCTGTGTTCTGAACCAGCTGGAACATGTGTGAACATGAGCAGTATCCTGCCTTGGGAGGATTTATTTGCATGAATGTAATGTTTCGCTCCCTGACCAGACAACTTCCAGCCAGTGCAGAACCAGGACAGATGCAAACATACTTTGCTTGAGATTTGTAATTCAGTTTTGTTTTTCAGTATATCGTACTGTGATAAAGAAATGCTCCCATTTTCTGAAATTAGGTTTTTGTTGGATTCTGTCACTTGAGGAACAATGCTGTGTCCATTTGATGAAAAAATAAATGCATATTTTGCTTTTTTTCATCAAGGCTTGCTTCATGCTGCACTCCTCCTGCATGTAACCTGTCCTGTTAGAAGGGAGTCATTCATCACCCGAGTGTTTGGTGCAGGTAGGAGCTGTGGCACTTCTGTCTCCGTGTGTACAGGGGTGTCCGTGTGTGTCACGGGTGACGGGAGGGTGCCCAGCTGTGGGAACAATGTCCAGATCTCACCTGGAGGAGATCCCTGGCAGCTGCCCTATGCTGTGCCCCTTGTTTAGCAGCTGGAAGGGGCTCACAGCAATATTCACATTTACTGTCTGGAACCAAGACAAACTAAACACTTGTCATTTTGTACTGAATTGTCCTATTTTCTTTGTTCTTAAAGAAGCTATTACAAATTAATAAATCAGATGCTACAAAGAAAAGTTCAGTAATGGCTCATGGAGAGTGAGCCCCAAGCCAGCTCTGGGGGAAGGCAGCCACGGTGGCTCCCGTGTGATTTCAGCTTGGGGTGGGTGCTCAAAGTCCCATCTTGTGCCTGACCCAGGAGCATCCCACTGGAGCAGATCTGCCCTTGCACACAGGCTTTGGGGATGTGAGCCAGAGCCACTCTTGGTGTGTGATTCCTCCATCCCTGCATCCTTCCCTTAAAACTGATGCTGCCTTTTGCAGCAAGAAACCTTGCAGGCCGCAGTGACCCTGGCTGAGGTCGGGAACAGGTACTGGGAGACCTGGAGCTGGGAAGCTGGGTTAGGTGAGCAGTCCCTCCATGGCCAGCCTGGCTGCCAGGTCCTGCCTATCAGATTAACACAAACTGAGAGTTCTCAGGCAAGAACTAGATTGCATTAAAAATGTTAAAATTAATGAAATCCTACTGGGGAATTTGCTTCTATGTGAACATCCACAGCTTTTCAAGGGTTACAAACTGCTCTGCTCCCAAATATATATCTTCTACATATATAAATATATCTATTTATATGAGCCATGTATATATGTACACATCCATGTACCAAACACTTGGATAACTGAAATCATTTACACCAACTGCTGGGCATTGAGAAGACTCCTTGCTGTAACAGGAACTGGAGGTGCTTGTTGCCATGCTGGATTTATGGTTCTAATAAATAATGAACACTGATAATAAATATCAGAGTGACAATAATGGTGCTGGGTGCTGCCAGCCTTGTTTTAAATCATATGCAAATACCACATTGCTTCTGTCAATAGCAGAGAGCATGGTGCTTGCACTGCAGTGTCTGTTTTGATGAGGATTTGGTGCTGTTTGAAAAACACATATAAAAAGCAATTCTTTAGGGTAATAGGATTAATAAAAATTCCTTCAATGAATCCTCAAGATCAGCAGCTTTTGATTTCTCTGAGAGCTCAGCTGCTGCCTTTCATTAAATATTCCATTTCATAGTTTTTCTTCTAGTGCCTGTTCAGGGCTTTCAATGTCCCTGCACATGTAAAATGAAATAATAATTTGTACCTGCAAGACGGGGGAATGGAAATGGAATGCCCGGAGGACTGTTTTGATGAGATCTGCTCAAGATTTTGTTTGAAATGTAATATCAAAGAACAGGGAAATGAGTTCAGCTCACGAATGGCAGAGGGGCAGTAAATAAAGCAGATGTTACCAGCCTCGGCACTCTGCATCTGTGCTGGCTTTGTGTGTGCTCACTTCCCGTTTAATTTTTCAGGAAGTAGGACATGAAATTAAGACTGGAAGGTCATTTTTTTTTCCACTGATGCTGTTTAGAAATAAGTAACAAGAGTATATCTGATTACACAAGCAATGACAGTAAATTTTTTCCAATCTATTATATAGGGGTAATAATTATATGTACTGTGTTGATTGATGATACAATCAAATAAATTAACGCATTTGCAGTCAAATAAAGAGCTGAAGATTACATTTCCTTGAAGACTTAATTTCCCTAAGTATCACAAAGCACAATTAGTTTTCCTTTCAGATTTTTTCTTTTTAATGAAATTGGCATGAAAAATGTAATAATCCCTGTTTCCAACCAAGGTCTCTGCAGAGAGGAGGCGATGAGGGAGAGCTTCATCAGCCAGCTGTAATAAGGATTTTACAGAGTGGGTAATGGCTGGTTGTACTGTGAAGGCAGAGGGGAAGAGCATAGCAGCAGCTCTGCAGATAGAGGGGATAAGATTGAGTACAATCAGCTCTCAGAGCCCAGCAGGAACGTGGTTTCCCTGGTAAGGAACTTGGAAGGGCAGAGCCGTGCCCTGCCTGTTGCCTCAGATGCAGCAGAAGCTCCCAAACAGCAAGGCCAAGTGGGGATGGAGGGAGCACAGGGCCATTCCAGGGTCACTCACACAATCCCTGGCATCGCCATTCACCGTTGGGGCTTTTCAGGAAAGGGCCCAAACCAGGTGCCAGTCTCTGGTGAGACCCCACCTGCAGCGCTGTGTCCAGCCCTGGGGTTCCCAGCACAGGGAGGATGTGGACCTGTTGGAGCCACTCGAGAGATGGGACACCAGGATGATCAGAGGGATGGAGCATCTCTCCCATGAGGAAAGGCTGGGAGAATTGGGATTGTTCAGCCTGGGAAAGAGAAGCTTTGGGGTGACCTAATTGTGGCATTCCAGTACCTGAAGGGTGCTGACAAGAAAAATAGACTATTTACAAGAACATGTAGTGACAGGACAAGGGGGAATGGCTTCAAACTAGCAGAAGGTAGGGTTAGATCATGTATTAGGAAAAAACTGTACTGTCAGGATGGTTAGACACTGGAACAGGATGCCCATGGAAGCTGTGGATGTCCCATCCCTGGAAGTGTTCAAGGCCAGGTTGGATGGGGCTTTGAACAACCTCATCTAGTGGAAAGTGTCCCAGCCCATGGCAGAGGGGTTGGAATAAGATGACCTTTAAAGTCTCTTCCAACCCAAACCATTCTGTGATTCTGTGATACTTTGGATTTTTTTCTATTTTGTAATAAGCAACTAACTTAAACTGGACCATTGAGAGGAACAGCTTAGACCAATGTGCTGAATCAAACTGTGTTTGACAAGCACAACAGGCCACACCACCTTTAACCAAGACTTTAGGAGGTGCAGTCTGTGACCCAGTGGTGAAAGGAAGGCCAGCAACAGAGGCCAGGGCAGTGGCAAAGGAGAGAGGGACCTTTTCAAATGATTTGGGAAAGCTGGTGGACATCAGATCCTGACAGATCTAATTACGAATTTTTTAACAGGAAATTACCCTGTCCTAAATAAAAGAACTATTAGTGGACGTTGTAACACAGCTGCTGCAGTGACCTGAGATTTCCACCAAAAAAAGGGTTCTGAAAATCCTTTCATTTCTTTATGGAATGCAGAGAAAAAAAAAATTACACTGCTCAGTGTATAACAACCTGTAAGATACGGATTTATGGGTTTATTAATTAACAAGCTGAAATAAATGCAGCTCTGTGGGTAAAATGAACATCTGGAAAGAGAAGACCACAGGCCATGGTCCCTGGCCAGATCATCAGTCTTGCTGCTCTGTGCTCATTCCCTCTCCCATCTCCAGGAGGTGGCACCTGGGGTCACCTCTGTAGCTTGCTGTCTGAGTGCTGGAGTGTTCTCCTTACACAGATAAAAGAACACAGCACAACTGTTTGAAATATTCCCATCAAAACATCCATTAGTAGAAAACCATGCAAATAGTCTATAGTCAAGTTAAAGAAAAGTAACATCAGGACCCAGTGATGCTCTGGTTTTTTACAGCAGAGAGGAAAAATGAGCCTAATGGAAAGAAATCAGACTTAGACAAGGCAAAATAACAGCACAGAGAAAGCTTCACTGATCAGGTCCTGCTCCCAAATCCAGGTGAATTACAGCCTACACATCTTCCTGTCCCCAGAGGAGAAACCAGCATTTCATGAACTCATATAACCAGCAAATGAAATAAATATTGCTGAGTCTCAAGTGCCAGAGGCCCGGTGCACAGTAAGTTTGCAGGCTTTGTAAACAGCAGCAGCTGATGCAGCCCAAAACCCCCAGAGTGTTCAGTGGCCACATCATCCCACAGATTTCTGTTGAAAGGTGGATGCACAAAATCCTGCTCTTTTCTAGCCTTGCTCAGCTCCAGTAGAAAATATTACAGTAGTTTTAGTGTTGTAAAGGCACAGAATTAGACCAGCACTGCATCTCTTTGACAAGCAGCACCTTCCACCTCTTCAGCAACCAGATTTTGGCCAGAGTTGCGGGGCCAGAGAGGCAGGGGAAATGGAGAGTCAGGAAACCTCTCTGTCCCAGCAGCCCTTACTTGCATGTACCTCTGGTCCCACAGAGATCTTCCACTGGGCCATCTCTAATAGAAGCAGTGCATGGAGCTACATGTACTTCATATAAGAGGAATAACTAACCAAAGATGGGTTGATGGTTGAAGAACTTCCTGTACAGCAAAAAGTATCCTGGTGGCCGGAAGAGAAAAACAGGAAGAGAAACTGTAAAGTATCAAGATTTTATTGTTTTATATATATACTTATAATTCTTAAATGAGACAGTATTTTTTAAAACAGCAGCAAGCAGAACGTACAAGTTGAGAAAAGTGGCAGCGCAGGTAACTCTGTTTGGCTAATGCCCGTTCATGTACAAGGTGTACATTGGATTTTTTTTTTTTGAGCACCTTTTGTGGTTTTTATTTTTTCTTGGTTTAAGTGTACAGTAAGGCAGTGGTTTTTTCAATAAGGAATATATATATATATTTATATTTATATATATTTTCAGTCATCACCGTGAATTCTTCGTACATGCAAATTAAATAAAATGTACAACTTGAAAATGTTACACCGGGAGACGTTTTTCCTCAGAGCAGAGCTTCTATTAAAAGGCAAATACGGACACCACAAAGTTATAAAAGAGAAGGAAGGCAGAGGAAATCAAGCGTCAGGTGCTACTGACAGGACAGCTCGAGCAGGGAAGGTTGGGATTCCAGTGAAGATTCCTCCCACCGCTGGCAAGGCAGGAAGGAACGGATGGTTATTAACAGATGTCTCCAGCCAACTCCCTCGGGAAGGTTCACTCTAACCTGAGAAGCTCCACGTCAAAGAGGAGGGTGGCATTGGGAGGTATGACCCCAGGGTGGCCTGTGGCTCCATAGGCCATCTCAGGTGTGCAGGTCAACTTTGCTCTTTGTCCTAAGCTCATCTGGGTTTTGGATGGCAGAGAAAGGAAAAGAGAAGACAAAAAAAAACCAGGATTAGGAGGAAAACAAAATAAAACTCCCACTACTTGGCAGATTTACAGAATCAAGGAGGGTTGGCATCACCAGATTCACAGAATTGTTTAGTTTGGAAAAGACCTTTAAGATTATTGAGTCTGGGGCTTGGAAGGAGAAGATCTTTAAGGTCCCTTCCAGCCCAAGCCACTCTATGATTCTGAATCCAAACGGGTTTGCTTCAAGCTGAAGCTGCCACAAACAGCTCAGACATGGGCCTCATAACTGCTCTGGCCTCTCACAGCAGTTATTTAAACTGCCAGAACCGCCTGGAAGTGACACAAAGTCTTTTTAACACGGTGTTTGGTCCATCCTGCCTAAACTGGGGCCGGCTGAGTTCCTTCTGCAGAGTGCAGGGTACAAGGAACACCATCAGCAGGCACTAGGAAAAGGCCCTCAGAGCTCTCAGACATCAGTGCCAAACACAGCCAGGTTCAGCACTTACTTCTCTAAACTCAGTCCAAGCCCCTGGGCAGGCATCTCACTTATGCTGCTTATCCAGGCAGAGAGCCCTTGTCCCTGGGATGGGCAGGAATGCTGATTTCCCTCACTCCAGGCTCGCTCTGAAGGGAACTGCTCACTGAGATCTGGAGTTATCTTCTGGGAATTTTGGAACATTTTCAAACTTCTGTTCATGCACCTTACACTGGTGATGGAATATTTACTGGCCTTGAAGCAGTGATTTTAACTCAGACCTCTCTCCCAAGATCGGGCACATCACTGGACTACAGATTATGTGATAGCTCCTCCTGAGTATTTTCAGGTTCTATAAAATATACCAAAGCTAGAGAGTCGATTACTTTGGGTAGAAGAAATATGTGAATATTAACTTTCCCACATTCAAGGAGTATTCATGGCATGGGGCTGAGAATGTCCAAGCCGATGACCTCCCCTGGTCCCCACAGAGATTCTGCATGGGGCTCTGTCCAGTGCTTGGATGTATCCCTGCAAACCAGGCAGCTGGTAGGTCGTGCCTGGGGCTTTAGGGATGAGGCAAACTTGAACTGTCAGAAGCTGAGCAGAGGAATGCAGACCCTGCTGACATCTGACAGTCATTACACCAAGGCTTGCAAAATCCACATGCTGGATATAGGGAACTGCCTTGTTCCAAGAGAGTCTGTCCATCACACTCCCCAAATCCCTCAACCCCTGGGGTGGAAGGAGACAGCCACGAGCTCGACTTGTGTCAGTGATCCACTAGGAGGAGCAGCAGGGCAGCGTGTGGCCACACAGGTTTCTGGAATGGCTATCAGCCACTCATTTTCTAAGGGACAGGAGCCGAGTGAGAGCGGTCAAGGAAGGGATGAACTGATTCACCCAGTGCTTGATGCTGCTGCTTTATCTGTACTGGCTTCTGGTTCCTACAGCTCTACAGTCCTGAGCTCTCTTAGGCCTTTCTGCAAAGCAAATAATAAACAGTCCAACTCAAATCCTTCAGAAGAAGGTGGTATTTTTCACAGTCTAGGATTCCTCAAATGGACTTCTCTAGCTGGAGGGAAGGGAATG
The DNA here is from genome assembly GCF_000738735.6 of Corvus cornix cornix. Lineage (NCBI taxonomy): Eukaryota > Metazoa > Chordata > Aves > Passeriformes > Corvidae > Corvus > Corvus cornix. The sequence continues at coordinate 108,229,754 of NC_047056.1, read as the reverse complement.
TTTGCTTCTCTCTTCCACCTCCCTCTGGAAAAGCATGGTTGCATCATTCCTCAGTGGATTGTTTCTCATTTTGCATTCTTCCCTTCTCTATTTATGCATCACAAGTTGTTCCTGTTGAAGCTGTTCCTATGAGAGTATTTGAGCAGTTGCCTCCTACACTGAGCTTTTGGATCCTGAAATGGGAAGTCAGGAGGAATTTGCACCCTGATCTCATTCACTCATGCACTTGAGCACCCTGATCACACTCCTCACGTGAGGGGAGCCCTCACAGCACTGCACAAAAAGCAAGACCTGGCAGTGAATTGTATTGTGGGGCTTTTATTGTGCTGGCACTCAAAACTGTAATTAATGCAGGGCAGTCTTCTTTCTCTCAGCATAGGGTTGGCCAGTGAATGTTTTGTAGCTGTGAGTCTGAAGTCATAAAAATGTTAGCAGTGCAGTTTGGTACCTCATTGAGTAAGGGTCAGAATCTGTAGCTGGGTCATGGATGTCATCAAAAACAGCCGCTTGGACTTTTATGGAGTAGCTGAATAGAGGTCATCCCATAAAGAGCTGCCACCTCAACATTTTAAAGGCCACTGCTGTCTGTTTGTGGAGCTGCCCACAGGAGAGAGACGGGGCTTATAGGGCACCTGGGGAGGGGACTTCACCTCTCCCCTCCCAAATGCATACCATGGGGAAAGGCTCATGAGCAGAGGATAGCTGTGGGTGGATGGATGGATGGATGGATGGATGGATGGATGGATGGATGGATGGAAACTACAGGAAATGCTGTGCTCAAATGCACCACACTTTCACAAAAACACTCCATGTCCTACACTGTGATTTCCACTTGGTCTTGTCACCACTGCCCTGGACATTGCTGAGCTCACACACTCTTCAGCCAGCTCCAGGTTCAACCAGAACAATTTATTAGTACCTGGGTAACCCCTTCTTCAAATCCTTTAATGACTTCTTGCCTGCCAATCTTGAACCTGAAAGGCTTGTTTCTGTCTCTGGAGGAATCAAACTTCTTTCCATTCTGTAGCATTCCTGCCAAAACAAGACACACAGTTTCAGTCTGAGTTACATCTAAATTCAAGTGCTGGAGGAGAGGGAAGGAGTGAAAAATTGATGTCTTGGTCACATCAGCTGCTCATTTTCATTTTCACTTTGAAGCCTCATTCAAAATGGCTAAGCCAGAAGAGGCAACTGCAGTGGTACCCTATTGTTACCTTTGCCTTCCTGTAATTTAGGGTCTAACATGGAAATACATTATTTTTATTATTCTCAATGCAACAGATTATAACCCATACTGCACCAAACATTGCACAGACATACAGAAGAGCTGTTGTTTGCACAGTGGAGCTCCCTGCCTAAGCAGATAAAAGCAGGCAAGGAACAAGTGGGAGGCAGCAGAAGAGAGAATCCCAAGGCAGATGCCTGATCCAGGGCTGCCCCTAATAACATGTGTTACACAAACGGGGTCATCCCACACCATGTGTGTGAAACTTCCACACAACGTGACAAGTGCATGTCTCCTCCTCATACAGAAGGAACAGAAGAGACTCTGCATTCACAAACATGAAAACAGCAAAGACATTTATATGAATGTTCTACTACCCTGGTTCTTCGTGTTTTCATTCAGCCACAAGAGACGGTCACAGAACACGTTACTCGTTCCTTTGGATGGGCACAGTTTCAATCCATGGGTTTTGAACACATGCCCAGATTCCTCAGCAAATGGACAAACCTTCACAGAGCACTACATGATTGGCTATTCTTCTCTTTTCAAATGGTGGGTAACTATGGTAGCTTTCAATTTATAAGTACCTGGTACTTAAAATGCTTTTCTCTGGATATTGCAAGGTTGGGCTGATATTTATGTATTAGAATCAATCCTTTCTTTGTAGTGCTGTAGTGCCAGTGTTGTGGGCATACATCATGACTCTCCTATGCAAGGGCTTGTACAAAGAGAAGTTCATTCATCTGAGAAAGACTCTGGTTGAAAAAAACATTAACAAGTCCAGCTTGGAAAAAAAAGCTGAGAAAAAGTGTCTTTAAGATCCAATATCAAAGATACAGTCTTACTAGTTTCTTTCCATTGAAGCAGCTATCTTAACAGTTCAGCTTGATGCACAAATTTTATTTTTCAGTGAAAACCATCAGTTATTGTCCAATAACAAAGAGGCGTATTTTGCTTGCCTAAAAAGTCTGTACTACGAATCAAAGGTAAATATGAAGAGATGTGCCAGAATGAAAAACAGAGACTAAAAAGGTAGGACTCACTTTACCAACTTTTAGGCTTCTAAGATGTAGCCAGCTATTTCTGAGCTAATTACTCAAGTCAGAGAAAATAGATAATCAAGTCAGAGAAAAATGAACTTTCAGGGAGCAATTCATCTAACCAGATCTAGGGATGTACATTAGGACATAATGAATCACATCCTAGCAGTGCCTATTTCTGTGCAATGAATAAAGGGAAGTCCAAACAACAGCTCAGACACAGATGTCTCCAAATTCATTAGCAGTTAAATCAGTGGCAATGGAGTTCTGGACTTGCACTTATGAGCACACAGTGTTTGATTATTCAGTGGGGTTCTCTGTCCAGATATTTTACATCAATATTAAAACCAAATGCTACATTAAAGCAAATTAGCCATTAGCCGAGTTCAACATTTGTCCAGGTTGGTCCTTCAGACACACCTATGTGTGTGCCTAAGGCCTTAGAAAGAAAACTGTGGAATAACCTGCCCATAAGGAATGTTTCATAACCATTACCATTAGTGCCTGACACAATCCTTTAGTTTTTCACAGTAAAATAATGAAGTACTGTATGCGTGCTCTGATGCAAGTGCATAGAATCACAGAATCAATGAGGTTGGACAAGACCTCTGAGATCATCATGTCCAACATAAGACTCAATGGCCACCTTGCCAAATAGAGCATGGCACTCAGTGCCACATCCAGGTGACTCCACCACCTCCCTGGGCAGCTCATTCCAATATCTAATCACCCCTTCTGTGAAGAAATTCCTCCTAATGTCCAACCTAAACCTCCCCTGGCACAGTTTGAGGCCATCTCCTCTTGTTCTGTCACTTGTTACTTGGGAGCAGAGCCTGACCCCCACCTGGCTGCACTCTCCTGTCAGGGAGCTGTAGAGAGCCATAAGGTCCCCCCTGAGCCTCCTTTTCTCCAGACTAAACACTCCCAGCTCCCTCAGCCACTCCTCATAGAATTTACCCTCAAGACCCTTCCCCAGCTCCACTGCCCTTCTCTGGACTCACTCCAGCCCCTCAATGTCCCTCCCAAATTGAGGGGCCAGAACTGGACATAGAACTCAAGGTGTGGCCTCACCAATACAGGGGGAAATTCATGTATTATGCAATGTATCAGCTCAGTGATATCCACAAACACCTCCAGGCAGGCTGGGAAACCACAGCAGGTCCTGCACAAGGTTTTCCAGCTACAGACTGAGATGGATTCATTTGTAATACAGAAATTCAGCATGTACTGGGGGAGGGCAGGCAGGGAGAAGCAGCTCAGGGGGAACTCTCAGGCATATCATATAATCCTTTTTGAAGTATTTGATCTTAAATTTAAGTGACAGTCCTTCCTCACAGCACTTTTATTTTTAAACACATCATAAAACCTTATGATTCTATGAAATGGAAGGAGACTATTACAGAATCCCAGCATTTAATAGTTTTAATACTAAAACTTAGTACTGTCATTACAGTTCGCATGTTCAAAGCAATATGCAAACATTAATTATTCATCACATTAACCCAAGGAGGTAAAGAAAATATTTATTATAAAATAGCCTCAATCTGGAAGTTCAGATTCAGATGCAAAGTTCCACAACACTTTAGTATGCATTCATTTCATTTTGTAACTAAATCCTATTAAAACTCTTAGCTTAAAGCTCTGATGGTTTACTAAACAGCCCACATCAAACCAGTGGCAGAATCAGAATTAACTCTTCAGAGATTCTGACAACAGCTCCTGGACAATGTTTCCAATTTAAAATAATGTTTCCATCTGCCCATGAGCTTGCTAGTTTGATACACCATTTAAAAACAAATTCATTTCACTGGAAAATGCCCAGAGAAGATGTGTTAGGCCTTGTGTCATGGTTTAGCACTACACCTTGTAGAAGAAATCAGGCTTTTCTGTATTTACGGCAACATCCTATTTTCAGCAACAGCTGAAAATTCATGAGGTTATGGATTCATAAATGTAACTTCCTCTGTCATCACCTTACTGCTTTTGGAGGGCAAAGCGGGATGCAAAGAGTCAAATGTGTCTGTATTCACTGGAGGTCTGGCAGGAGGGTCAATTTTTATGTGAGTGCCCTTTAAATGCACATCCAGTCTAGAAATGAGTCAGAGACTCCACATGCCCTGAAGAAGTTCCGATACGGATTTAGACGTGAACTTCAGATCTTTTTAATCTCTGTTTCTGAGTGTTAGCGTTGGCTATGCGGACTCCTGGGAGCTAAAACAGCACAATGCTGTGTTTTCTCTCTTGCTAATGCACCAATCGATTTTTTTTTTTTGGTGAAAAAATTGATTTAGTTAATATTCTTCAACAAGGATGGATGCCCATCTTCAGCCTGCATCTTTATTTATCTAGCTAACAGCAAGGAGGAAAAAACACACAATCTGGAACTCAGCAATGACATTGTTTTGCAAGTCAGAACAATCAATAAGAGTTTTGACTGAGCAAGGACATCTACATACCCATATGGTTACTTGTTAAAAAACCCTTAGGTTTTTGAAAGGGAACAATCATTGTATTAACATAATTACTTGTACAAACTTGGTTATCAGAATATGGCATGGATTTGAAAACATTCTGATCTACAAGGCATCCTAATTGAAAACCAGGTTTTAAAAACTGAGTGAGTGTAGAAAAGGAGACATTTCAGATCATGGGTCCTACTGAATCACTGATGTTCAGCTCACTGATGCTGCAGATTAGAGGGTAGATGGATCCTTTTGTTAAGGAACATGACCACGGATCCATCTAACTGCCAGGACTACAGTGCCATTTGGGCTAAACTGGCACTGAAAACACAACTTCAGGTTCAAACACAAGTTATTACTTCTTATTAAAACACAGGTGTGTCTGCAGCTGTGTCTGCAGTACTTTTAACACTGCACTACTTTAGCTAAGATCCCATCACTGAAGTCTGTTTCCTAAGGGGAGAGCTCTAATGAAATGACACTGTCTGCACTTGCCTAATAACTTCTGAGTATTTGAGCCAATTTCAACCCCATTTGGCAGAGGAATAGGGATCATACCAACATTAGGATCCTATGCATGCAATGAAAAAAATCTGCGTAGAAAGAAGAGCCTGCAAGAGCTCAATCTTTATCAGAGAAACTCTTATTATTGAGGAGAGGCCAGGAATGGAAAGGCTGGACCACAGACTAAGTTTCTTTTTGCTTCCTTTTCCTCCTTCTGAGAATGATTCATCTGGGAATATAGGCAATCACATAGCACAAATCCACAGAGCCAGCCCAGCTATTAGACACCTAATACACCTACTGTCCCAACAAAACCCTGCCCCAAATCAAGGCCAAATTATTATCCATACAAAGGATGGATGGAGAGAGAACACTGAAGGCCATTCACGGGTAGTCTGTCAAGCTTCTGCCTGAACCTGGAAAATTCATGTGTAAATTCCACTGCTAATGTTATCCAATTCAAAGGTAGAAACTGTGTCTCAACCTGTCATCTAGGCTACTCCTATGGTTAATGGAGAAAGAGAGGTATCTCCAAGAATGATTCATCCCACCTAGATTTAGATGTTAGGGCTGAAATAATCACCTGGAACTGTTTATCATTCTCAGTCAACTACCTTACAAAAGTTAAACCAAGTGCTAGGCTGCCAGGTTTTTATAGGGCCCTAGTGAGGCAGTATTAACTCAGCCATCCATCCCTAAATGAAGGAGGCAAAATTGCATCCCAGGCTTCATTGACTTCAGTGTTTACTAACTTATTTGTCTCTGCAGTGTTGACAAATTCTGGGAATCAGAAGACAAGATCCTAATCCAGGACAAATCCCTTGATTTCACTAGCTGCTCTCTTTTTATCCTGTACAATGGGATTCACTTACAAGTATTGATGGGACAAACTGAACTAAATAGGTGACTTTCAAAAAACAGCATCATTCATCTATAAAGTATTCCCTTTTCAAACAGTAGTTACCTATGGAATATAAAGGCAATACATATGCTTGAAGACAGCTACTTCCTGAACACTTTTCGGCAGCAGAAAGAGGGGCAGATATTCAGAAGGTGTTTCTAGGACACTATCCTGTTTCATTTTATGTAGACCAAAGGCTCTTCAGGACAAGGACTATATTCTGATGCTCCTCACTGCCATCACCTTTCCAATTATGCCCTGTAATAAATCTGTGCTGTTAGGAACATGTCATTGGGTTTGGTTCCTAGGACTTTCCGAGGAGTTAATGCTGCTGTGGATTAGGAATTTTTCATCTCAAGTGTTTCTTTTTTTTCCATATAAATTATATTGTTTCTATGTCAAGATATGCCCATATTCTGTCAGGAGAATATCACAAAGGCTAGAAAGTCTGATCTTCCCCCATTTACAACATGCAACTATTACTAATATCCACTTCTAGCCTGGAAAATATATTATCAGGAAGGTTCTAGTAACTGCACGAAGTCCTTGTGTCAACATTGATGCCTTCCCAATGTATAGAGGAAGGCACAGTTCAGCACAATTGCATAGGAGTGGTGGGAGAAACACATCCATAAAGTCACAAATCACATCCCAGGCTGATTCATACCAGCAGAACTCCACTGTGGTGTTGCTTGCATTTTACATTAGATAGATCAGTTCTCTTCAGGATTCAGTTCTGACATACTGTGGCAAAGCACTCCCTGCATTCAGTGGTTGTTCCCACCTTAGCTTGTGGCTGAGTCTCAAGCTAACACACCTGAAAAACATGTGGTTTCCCATCAGGAACAAAAACAATTCCCCTGTGTCTTGCTGTTAAACGCAGAGATCTGGGCAACAGTTTTCTAAGCAAATACAGTCAGTGCCTTGTGTTTCTGCTTCCCAGTTACCTAACTCAGCTCTCCAACTCATTCCATCAGAATCTAGATGTGCATCAGACATCTGATACTTCTTCCATCTTAATTTCGTTATTATCTCAAAATGCAATTCACTGTTTTACACATTTTTTTCCTGACAACAGCTCCCTGTAACCTGGCCACGAGCCTCCTCCTGCCACAACACAGTGAGTAGCACACACCGCTGATTTCCTTGATTTGACTTCCAAAACAAACTCTTCTGGATAGATTTGTCATCTCATCAATTTTTCTGATGGCCATTGTAATGGAAACAAAGAGTGTTGAATGGGAGCTGGAAGATGCTTTCATTCCCTATGCTATGTTGGAATAGGGGCCATCTTACTGTGCCCTCTCTGGGGACTTTGGCAACTGAACAGTTTTATCCTGCTAACATTTCCTCTGCATAATATAAACAAAGTCTTATGTGGAGAAAAGTACTTACTGCCTTAGACTGCATTTTCCTGACAGTTTGCAGCCACTTAAGAAAAAATTATTAATATCTTAAGGGAATTTTCAGTCTAGAGGGATAATTGTTGAAGAAAAGTGGGGAAGGGGAGATGCACAACTCTGCATCATATCAGCTCTTTACCACAATTATTTTGTTTTGTCTAGAAAGGCAACAGCAAGGACTTGAATGTGCCATTTGTTGCCATGACAAACAGACTCAAAGTGAAGAAGTGGGAAATGGATAGCAGTGGTGGGCACTTTCCAGTTCCTGCTACCACAGCACACTTCAGTAATGCTTCAGCTTTTGAACACAGGCAGCCTTGCTGCTTCATTTTCTTTGTGTATTAGATACTCATATATCTTTAATGTGGAGTAAGAGCAGCACCATCAATTATTTATTATGCAGCTGACAGCATGCAATGAAGACGCAACAGACAACTCTTCAATAATGCATCACCGTGGGCTATGAATCACTGTTGCGTACAACCACAAGACAATATGAAAGAACCTTGCACTTAGCTCGACTTCACAGCCAGGAAAATTACCTGCAATTGTCTAGTTAACTCTGCTGAAAGGCATTATTCTGTCCTAGTGGCTTTAGGGATTTGCATACTTTTAAGAGAAGGAAAAGTAGATTTACCTTCAAGGGAGGTATGAGGCTCACTACGCATATTCTACATAAGTTGTAAAGAGACCAAAACAATTCCTCTGGTATCCCATCACCTTAAAACAGTCATTGTATTTTAGAGTTTGATTCTGTTACTGTTACAAAGTTCAGCTGGTAAAATATACAAGTACTGCAGCATAAGGCAAATTTCATTTGAATAAGCATGGCAGAATCAGGTCAGTGTGGGCATGCTAATGAGGGAGATAGATGTCTAAAGCAGCGTTTTGGAGAGAATATTAATACAGAAATACTTTGCATCTCTTGTGTCTCTATCCCTAAACACCATGTCCTGTAACACAGGGTCTACAGGGAAAGGGAATGTTCCTCACTGGTTTGGGTCTTTCTGTCCCTGCCCCCGGTAGCAGCCCAAAAGCACAAAGAACAGTTCAGGCATGGCTGTAATACAAAGAAGAGTCGGCCAGATTTCCCACACAAACACAAGCAGCAGAGCTTGCCCAAAGAATTCTGAGCACCTAGTGTACCATTAGAACAGGGCATTACAATAATCTCTCTTTTTTTAATCACGGTTTCATTCTTGGTCTCATCCTATGCCACATGTATTCCCTTCCCTCCTCCCTTTTTGTTTCATGGTTGCCTATGTTCTGGGGGTATGGATTTGACATTTTAGCCTGTGGCACATACACAACTGTGCAGGTGACCTCCCACTGGGAAGTTACACACTTCTGTATGAGGTTAAACCTCACTGAACTAGGTGTGAATGTGACAGCCACTGTCTATCAGGTCACGGCACAAGAACAGCCCAGGGTGGGACTCCAGAGCTTCTCAACACAGAACTGGGTGCAGGGAGCACAGAAAAACACCAAAAAAGCATCTTCAGAGGTTTCTTGTGAAAGCTCTGAGCATGGCTCTGAGATCACATGAGAGGGGATTTGGGGTAAAAGGACTAGGTTCTTAATTCCTCCTCTGCTCAGGGAAGAAACTGCCAGAGGAAACACCTTCCCAGCCCAACATGACAATACTCATCAGCAGTCAGGTGTGCTTTAATGATAAGCTGTTCTCAGATTGGGCATTCTTTGGTTTTCAACTGTCTAGACTTGTAGTATGTTTCCTTCTAAATAAATTTGTGCTAAAAATCTTAAATTAAGTGAAATGCTTCTGATTCCCTTGGCTTAAGCTAGCAACAGCCTGGTGACAGATCTACCTACCCCTAGTAGGGCACTGAATTAAGAGGTTATGCAAAGAATCATAGAATGGTTTGGGTTGGAAGGAACATTAAAGATCATCTCATTCCAACTCCCTGCCATAGAGATTCCACTAGATCAGGTTGCTCTGGGCCCCATCCAGCCTGGTCTTAAACATTTCCAGAGGTAAGGGAATCCACAGCTTCTCTGGCCATACCCAAAGACAATAAATTTGAGCATGAAAAAGTATATTATTTATGTGTTACCACTTAACACCAAGATGTTAAAATGGTATGTTAGCTTTTAGGGCATTTGGAACTGAAAAATAATGTTTGTCCCCACATCCCTGGTAAATGAATGCTCTTTCTTTCCCATAGGTCCTTGTTTACATGGTTCTTTATTAAATCCAACTTTCTGAATGCTCAGCATGGCTACAGCTCCTTCACAGAGGAGTGTTTTACTGAGACCCATCTTGACAAACACAGCAATCATCTAACATCGTGCAAAGGACCTAGCAGCTACTCTGTTTTTAAATAAGATGGAGAAAAGGAAAAACATTCTTGGAAAAAGAGAGAGACACACAGGACACAACCAGAGAAGTAAACAGTTTATATAATGGGTGTTTACTGAACCATGTAAGAAGGCACAGTCAATATGCCAAGATTACATATACTCTAAGTCAGAGGCAGACACTGCTGTTCCACCATGATCTCATATGTACATAAAACATACATAATGCACAAGTCCAATGCTTTTCATCCAGAGTGTCCAACATTTTGAACTAGACTGGTCAGATATCCCTGTAATATGTCTTATTTCAGAGATGTGGTATAACCTTCCTGGCTGGCATTATGCAACAGCCCCTCCCTTCTCAAGTGTTTGGAGAATTCCTGGGGAGTCATCTCCTCTGCCTGCAACTCCATGCAGAAAAATGAGACATTACTTCACTGACACCATTTGAGGCCACCATGGGGCCTCACTCCAGCATAACACACAGAGTTTCCAGGGTGATCAGGTAAAACACACTGCTGGGATGAGTCCCTTGCTGGGATGGAAAAGGCATCTTGATGCTGCACTCTCTCCATTGACATGGACAGACTGTAGACTTCTAGGTAGCTAAAGACAGTCAAGCTTAATTCCACCCAAGATTACTTGATGACAGTCAAGATTAGCAGCCTAAAACCAAGCTGGTTTTGATTTGTCCACCAAATGCCTTCTAGTGGATTATGCTGCCTGAGGTTCTCTAGACTCAGTGACCACAGACCTAGCCAGTCACTTAGAGTGCACCAATACACACAGCAACCCTGCTGTACGAATCACAGAAGAGAAGAGCCCCTTCTAGTCTTTGATGAACTCTGAGATGGGCTCATTAACAAGTTACGTATGGGGAAACTCTTACTGTTTTGTCAGAAGTTCAGCCTACCATTAACATCAGACAAACCCAGTACTTTGCTGAGCAGAAGCTTTGTCATTTTCTGCAGCACTCCAGTGGAGGAATATCTTATTTTACTTTTCTAGACCATCATTTTAAAAGGTATATGAGATACACTCATCAAAGGGACAAATCTTTCCATGGATGTATAGTTTGCTCTTCCCACTTACTATGAATGCAACCGCTTTCATTAAAAAAGGGTATTTTTGCAGTATTGTTTTCAATGTAAACAGTGTTTTACGTGCTCCAAGGCAGACCCTGTCAGTGTCATAAATATCATTCTGCCCGTAAACTTTGAGTTGGTTCTGAAATAATATTAGTATGAGATTAATTTTTTTGCCTCATTTGTTTCCTATTTTTGTTCATCATTCCTGATGTTGCAGATTCTCTTTGTTGTGAACTGGCACAGTTCCCCTGATATTAATGAAAGCACAAAAACATATGTAGCAGTTTGAGACTTGGATCTCAGTAATTTAAATCTGTGTTGAATCACGCACTCAGCACTATTCTCCAGAGCAGAATCCTGCAAGAATATGGAATAGAGTAGATTTGTGATCAGAGGAAAAAGCTGGATGTCAAAAAGAATAGGTTGTGTCACCAGACGGCTGCGTAAGTATAACTCACCTTCATTTTATTCCCTATGAAACAAGCATTGCAGTTTCACCAAGGTCAGCCAGTCAATAGCATATCCAGCAATAATATTATTAACTAATATACTTTGCCTTGGATATCCTGAAAGGTTTCATTCAGTAAGCCTTTAAAGTACCTTCTGAGCCACAGCAGAAAGGAGCTATTAACAGCACAGTTTAGTTCTTATAAATAGGTCTTTTCCATCTCTAAGTTTTGATCTCAGTGATCTTATAAACAAAGTATGGAAAAAGTGGCAGCTGTTATCTTGACAGATGGGTCTCAGGCATTGCTCTGCTGGAAAACAGAGCTGTCTCTCTGAAGAACAATAGGAATTTCCAAGTGCCTGTATCTATTTCCATCTCCTTAATAAGCTACTCATGTCTTGGGCAGTGAAGAAGCAAGAATGCAAAATAAACATTTTAGGGGACACATCTCAGAGACAGGGGTAAGAAGAGGGGTTTTACCTATTAGGGACCTTCCCCTTGCATTTTACGGAAGTGAGAGACAGAAAAAGAATCAGAAGTTTCTTACAGAGGCGATAGGGACAAACAGGCACTTCCAGAAGGTGAGATACAGAAAGCCTGGGCACCAAGTGAAGTGCAGCTGATAGTCAGGTAGCAGGACACAGTAAGTACAAGGATGAACCTCAATTTTAATCCCTTTCTAAAATTTAGCATCATCATCCATTTAGGATGTAGAGCTTTGAATCCAGTTTTAAGCACAGAAACAAGGCTGAGAAAGTTCATCCATTTTCAAGGGTGGTTGGGAGAGATGGCACTGCCACCCACCTTTCCTATCATAAACACTTATCAAGGCACTAAGAGTTCACCTCCACCTTAACCCTGAATTTAAAATCATGTTCTTCACCTTTTCTGATAGTATTCTCATCATCAGACAACCAACCACTCAGTGGGATCACCCCCTATGCTCCCTCCTTGAATATGTATGGTAGCTGGAAATGGAGAACAATGGAATTAGGAGAAAACTAAACAGGCAGTAATTACAGAGGTCAGTGGCATGAGCAGAGATCTGGATCTCAGTTCACAGACTCATGGAACCATAGAATGGTTTGTGTTGGAAGGGGCCTTACTTAGATCACCTCATTCCAATCCCTCTGCTATGGGCACCTCTCACTAGTCCAGGATGCTCCAAGCCCCATCCAACCTGGCCTGGAACACTTCCAGGGATGGAGGCAAACAACAACCTCTCTGGGCAACCAATCCTTGCTCCCAAGACCTTTTAGATCAGCAGTGCCTGATGTGCAGGGTTTGTCCCTACATTGTCCTCACTGCCTTTAGTGGGAGTTTGAGGATGGACTGCACAGACCGTAACATTTTCCCAAAAGCAAAAGTATTTCCACACTCAGGACTGCTGCAAATAAAAGATATTGTAAATTAAGCCAGTGTAGATACTACAAATAGAAATAGCAGTCAGTCCATAGACACAAACAACAGAAATAAACATTGCCCAAAATACCTCAACAGCACAACAGAGTGGAGAGCAACACAAGTTGAGTGTGGACAAAACAGCAAAGCACTACATAAACAAATGTATTACTACACCAACAATGAAAAGCTTGAAGATTTCAGACTCTACAGTGAAATGTGCAATATTATAATCTGTAAAAGCAAAGACTGAGATAGTGCATACATTGCATAACTCACAGGGACTGCTGTAGACCAGACTGTGCTCTCTCCCAGGTCACACTATCTTTTATAATCCCAGCATGTGTAACTGAAGAAGTAGCATCTATATGAGCAAATTACTATGTGAAGTCAATAAAAATATGTTCCTAGCAGTCAAATGGCAAAAACATTCAAACCACAGTATCAAAATTTTTCTGTGGAAAAGATAATCAATGCCCTGTTCAGTTCAAAACTCCAGAGAAAATACAGTTCAGGGCTGAATGGAATGAAACATTTTGCTTTAGAAAATAATAAAAAGAAAAGGCTTATGCTCATCTGAAATTCATTCTAGTGAGAGTCCATTCCTTAGTTTTCCGATTACTAGTATTTAATCTATATTAATCTATTTAAAATTCAGCTTTGATGAGGTCTAAGGAGTTCTTGAGCATCACCACCTTTCCAATTACATAACACCAAGTATTGTTTAGCTACATCCAAAGTAAAAGACACCAGAGTTATTAAGGAGCAAATACAAAAGGAAAACAGAAAAGTCTAAATTCCTAAGAAGCTTGCTGAAGTGGAGGCATATCAGATAAAATTCAAGTATCCAGACAGCCAAGCCAGACAAAAGAAAGGCAGAACTGACCTAAAATTTGGATCAAAGGAACTGAGATTTATGTGAGAGGGATACAGTTATCTAGCCTAAAATAATCATTCACCCAGACACTTGGGTATTCTACATTGCTTTTAAAAATAATTTAACAGATCTCCCCGAACCAGGTAACCAGGCTCACTCAGTAATCCATAAGATCTAACGTTATGGAACATGTACACATTCCATTCATTTAAGCTGCTGCTTCCGTTTTCCCATTTTGCACAGCAAAAAAAGAGGCTTGTGGCAGTTAATTTCTCTCAGTTTTGGGAACCATTTTAATGCTTACACACAGATCTGCTGATTTACTGGCTGCTTGCACAGGGAGTTTCAGTGATCCTGCTCACAAGGGCAGCAATCACCCAGGATACTGGGTCTTTGGAAATCATTCATCAGACTTTTAAGTATTCTGGCTGTTTGTGTCATAAAACACTTGCCAAGAAAAAAGAAAATAAAATGGAAAATTGCAGCTATTATAATATTTACTGTATCAAAAGTCTAAGACAGCCGTAACAATTCTGGTAATTCAACTCTTGATCTATGCATATTTCTGTAATTTTTGTGTGCTTTGCCTTCCTCAGTCACAACATCATCTGCCTTGCCTGTGCACTGTGTGGCCTAGTGCTTGTCTTCTAGCACGAGGATTAAATACTGCCTTCTGTCCTTATGGATCCTCACTTCTTTACTTGCTGCTCACAGCCTTCTTGGAGAGGTGACCACACATTTCAAAGCCCAGCAGGGCTGCTACTTAGCAGCCAACTCTCCAAGAAAAAAAACCAACTTGAATATCAATTTTTGCACAGCTTACAAATGACCCAGCGAGCCCTTCTGTGATCTGCCCTTAGTACTAAGGGCACAACACAAACAGCCTTCCCAGCAAAAATCTGAACACCCGACTCTGGGGATCATGACACCAGACCCCGAGACAGCAAATCTCAAATCAACATTTTGCTAAACAGTTTCAGAAATACATCTTCCATCATTGTTTCCCAAGGGTTTAAAAGAAAGTAGCATGATTTAAAAAAAAAAAAAAAAAAAAGGTGATTTGTAGCCACATGCATTTGGATTGCAACACTGCATTAAGCAGAGAAGTCATTTTTGGAGCAAATAGAACAGTCTCTTTCTGTTCAGGTGTAATATTCTTGTACCTCTGTTACACCAAATTATGTGTTTAATACAGGCACAGTGCACCCTGCAAGCAGCCAGAACTCCAGCAGTGTTTAGTTGCATCACTTTGCCCAAACTCCTTTGTAGGACCATGAAACCTAAATATTGGTGCATTGCAGATTGTCATTTTTAGCTGCTGCAACACCCTGTCTTGTTTTGGTCCCTACTGCCAGATGACATCATCTTGTAGCAACTTTTTCAGTGGAACAGCCAATGCTGCTTTTCCCAGGATATTGTTGACTACAAATCCAACAATAGCATATTTTCTCTTTTTTTTTTTTTTTTAAGTCTTTCTGCTTCAAATAAGACTGGAAGTATGGGAAGGAAGAGGAAATTACAGAATCCTATCAGCAAGGAAGATCACAGGGGGCCCTGCAATCTTGTGCAGTGATGCACTTACTGTTGTAGTGCAGCCTGAAGGTGGATCATATCTACACCCAACAAACACACAAGCAATATCAATTCTTCAGAGCTGGTGCATGTGTGGATAAATACAATTCTATTTTCTCACATCAGCTTGAGCTTTGTGTCATGCTCTCTACGTAGTAATCTAATAATGCCTAGAGGTGAAGGCCTAGCAGTGAAACAAAAAAACAAACCACCAAACAACAAAACACAGAAAGGTCTTGTTTGCCATGCTGCTAAGATGATTTCTCCTACAAATGTTTCACAGGCTGAGAGCATGACATCTGGCTGTCATTTAACATGGAGTTATAAGACAAAATATATTTGTCTTGTCCTCCAAGTTTGATAAACGGGATGCACTGTGCATGTTCAAGTCAAAGACCAAATTTCCTCTGGGTGAGCTCCAAGACCTGTGCTGACTCTTCGTATTGCTCAATAAAAAGGGGAGGAAGATTTAAACTACAGACTTTTGTATTTTTTTTCAAATGGTCTAATGCTTTGCACAGCCATTAAAGAACACGGAGTTTCACACATGACATGAAGCTGACAGTGAGCATTTCTATCTATGGCACAATTATGTTTTTACTCTAAGGCAGACAGACTCCATCCCAGTGACTGGGAGAACATGTTATCTGATCCCTAATTGGTTTAACAGTCCATAGAACCTTTTTAGGCTGGTGCCCAGATATGATCTTTATTTCTGTCTTTGTGGTGACAGTGCTAATCGAGTGCCTTGGGCCAAGTCTCAGTCTTGAGAGACTGGTTGCTTACATCTCAGTCATTTCGGCTCAGAAGAGAACACAAATCAGTGTCACCTGTATTTTTAAGGTTACAGGAACATGTAACCCTTGTTCTGATCTTGTTCAGAGCAGCTTCACATCCTGTAGGCTCTGCTAAAGTGTTACAGAATGCAAAGCAGGGGCTCTGCTTTTTTATCTGCTTCAGAAGCCTTTGTGGAGATTAGGAAGTGTTGCTCTGCTCTCTCCCACCTTGCTATCTGGACACAGAAGTTCTATGCCACCTTGCTATCTGGACACAAAAGGTCAGGTTTCAAGCTGGAGTAAATCAATTGAACCTCAGAAAGGTCAATAGAGCAATGCGAGCTCGTACCGCCCGAGGAGAAATTCTCACTGACCCATTCCAGAGATATGAGACTTGGGACACAGGGTTTTCCCATCATACACTCTCCTATAGCTATTTTCTATCCTCCTACACAGTTGCCCTAGCTCCGTAAATAGTCTATTCAATTTCTTGCTGTATTTTTTTTCTCACTCACTGTATTTAAAGACAATTTACCTTCCTGGAAGCCAGAAAATAAACACGTTCTAAATCTTGCACCACAAAGATTTTCTAATATGGAATTACTCTGCTAGACCCAGGACTAATAAACCTTGGTGGGATTACAAAAGATACAATGAGAATATATGCCCACAATTTATTCTTAACAGTAAGAAACATTTTCGTCGTTTGTCCTTGTACCAAGAGTCTACTGAGAGGGTAGGAAGGAGAAATGATAGAGCTTCTCTCAGTGTCCTTGCACATTCACTTTGAAAGGACCACAATACAAGAGAGATCTTTGTGATTTAATTTGTGTGACAAAAAAATAGATGTGTATGAGACACAAAAATAGTTAGGTTTCAACACTTTTTACTGCAACAGCAGAACATGACATAAAAATTAGTGTGTTGGCTGAGCATGGTATAAAATGAACATGTTTCATTACCTTAAGATAATGACTGTACTTTTTTTAAAACACAAATTCAGAGAAAACTGAGCCAGGTTTTTTTTGGCTGGGTTTGCTGCATTGCATAGATTGCTAACTATAGGTAAATCAAACCAGAGCTCCCTACTCAAGTTTGACCCTATATTAATAGAAGCATGAATGACCCCGAGACACTCCTACATTAGTTAGTCTGAGTCAGGCCAGACTCCCTGACTCATCCAAATTGCACTTCTCATTTTGGGTAACAGTGGCATGGATGTCACAGGAGGGGCAGTAAGCGATACTTGTATTAACACCTTCATTTTTGGAAATTCGGTGTGCCTGCTACAGGCAGCTTGAGGAAGGAAGGCAAAAAATAAATAAATCAAACTCTGGCTTGTATAGAGAGACAGCCATCCTTCCCCATGGGTGGGGGAAGTGCCAAGGAACGAATTAGATCGTGTGTACAAAGGGAACAAAACCCCTCTATCCTGCTGTTTACTTGTGCCATTAAATGTGTATGCCTTGGGGGAATGCCAACCTGCCCCCAGGAAAATCCAGCCCATCTCGAAGAGGGTCATCATTTACCACGGCAAAAAAAGAAGGAGCAGGGGTAGTGAGAGGCTAAGACGATCAGGTTTAACTTTCACTGGCCCGAAGCCAAATATGCAAGCAAAGGCTTAAGAGAACTTTCTACCGACGTCTCTGTGCCAACAATAGATGTGGACAGGACAAATATTTACAGACTGAAAGTGGAGGAAGACTAAATGGGGGGAGCCAGACTCTGCCTGAAGTGCTTATTATCCCGCTCCGGGGCCGAGGTGACTGCAGGCGGCAGACAGGAGGGCTGACTCAAGCCACAGGATGTCTTTTCACACGTCCTGTGCCATGCCCGCCTCCCTTTCCCCGGGGGTATTAATAGCAGTGCAGACATACTATACATTCTACAGAATAACCACCTCGCTCTGAAGTGAGCCCAGGCAAGGCTGCCCGTGGGTTAAAACATGTTCAAAACAAACAAAGTGATCCTGGAGACCCGGTGGAGGTGTTGACTCTCGTGCTCCATGCTCTAAACGTTTTCTCTTTATCCATCTCTCTGAGGTCACCTCACTCTGTAAGCATCTCTCCTCAACACCCAAACGTGTCATAACATTACAGGAAAATTAGTTATTAAATGGGTAATTTGGCTGAGAGATGCCTCTCACTTTATTTGCCTTTGAAAACATAAGGTAAATATCATAGTACTACATGTGTGTATCTGTCTCCCTTCCTTCTCTGTTTTTTGTTGTTCATCTTCCTCAGCTGTCTGAGAATAAGAGTTTCTCTTAATCCATTTTTTGCACAGTTAAGCACAATGGAACTCTTGAATGATACTACAATACAAACATAATCAAATTCTCCTTTTTCTGTTCCAGGAAACAATGACAATGCTATAAAAAAAAACCAACTCTATAGTAGTGGGGAGGACATTTGAGAGCAGAACTTTGTTCAGAAGCATCTGCACTGAAGGTAACCAAAGAACCATTAAAATGGTTGTTTCGTTGTGATAACTGGCTAGCTCATTCCTTATTTTTCCAGAGCTAAATGTGTCACTCACCCTGGAGAGCAGTTTACCGCTGTGGATAAATTTAATCTGTAGATCTCCCCAACTTTGCCTTCCTGAATATTTCTGTCTGAAGCCCAAGAACTGCCACTGGCTGATCACTGCAGGATAGATCTTTAGCAAGCAGAACTGTGAAATAAATAGCCACATCCTGAAGCATCTGATTACAGGACTATAACTGCATTATTTTCAACCATTTCAAAAGCAATTATTCCCCTTCTTCCTACACACCCATGTTTACTGGAATAACTGGAAGCACAGTCAGAGATGCATGGACAAACACAGAAATTGTCTGAAAAAGCAGTTACGTAATACAGGAGTAAATACAACTCTTCAGATGGATGTTAAATAATGAACTATCTTCTGTTTCTCAGTCACTTTGAGCATTAATGCCTCAATGTCCTGATGTCCAAGGCATGCTCAGGTGTACAAATGAATAATTTTCTATTTACCTCTTCTCCTCAGAAAATAAAATCAGTAACGTAACTCCACAAATGTCACAAACAGCAGCAACATGCAGCCTTCAAGAAGTAGATGAACATTCTTCCTACGTAGCCCTAAGGAGACCCATAAAGCAAACAACCCTGTGTCCTCACAGATAAAACACTGTTTACCTGCTGTGACTCTCACATTGCATTGCAGAGTACCAGGAGGGTATTCCTTGCAACTACTCTGCCATGCCCATCAAACGCCTTGCTTTTTCTCCCTCTGGCCTGTACATGCCAGAAATTAAGACAGGCATGTCCTGACCATCTGCAGGAGCTAAATCATGCATTGGACATTCTTGTCATCAGGTTCTCAGTCTGCCCAAAGTAAGATTAAAAAGAAGATGCGATAAACTGCCCTGTGAGGCCAGTAGCAAGCTCTGGGATTGGCTCCAGAGCCACGCTGAGACCTGCGAGTCAAGCGAATGCTCCGATGCGCAGCCTGGATGCTGCTGCACTTTGTGCTGCTGAGCACTTTGCGTGGTGCAGCCAGGAAGCAGCTCCCCAATAGTGCATCCGTGTGTGGTATTGCTACTGCCAAGACAAATGTAATCATTCTCAGTCTAATCCTAAAAACCTTTCATTCTTTTCCTTCTGTTTTGAGATCTGTTTCTGTTCTCCAGTCAGAAATCTCTAAGCAGGCACTGACCTGTCTGATCCCAGCTGGGGTCTGAGCCAACATGGATTAGCACCAGTGGAGAGCTACAAAATCACGGCTGGGGCATATCGAGGTCATGGATGTTTCCTCAGCTGAAATTGCTCTCTCTTTCCTTTGTAGCCATGTATCTTCGACCTAACTTTGCAGCTTAGGGAGCTGTCTATGCTCTGAGACTTCGGGTATTTCCACATTGCATGCCGGGGTCACCCCAAGGCTGCCCTCCGGATCAGACTTACTCTATATTCAGACAGTGAAACACAAGTGCAACCCCGGGCACAGCCCAGGGGACTCTGTCTAAGTCTGCCTGGCAGTTCAGAACTCTGCCAGGCCCCGGGCACACGGCAGGGGCAGTCTGCAGCGTGCCTTGGGGCAAGCCTGTGATCAGGAGCAGGGGCTCACACACCTTCCTGCTCCCAGCCCTTGTCAGCTGTAATGTAGACACAGCCTGGGGTGCTGGAGAACAGGAACGTGCTTGTCTCCGACCCAGCAGAGCCTCCCCAGCCAGGGGCTGAACGTGCCACGTCTCCTACACCTGAGAATCACGCACATGTACGTAACAGAAGGCAGACAACATCTTTATTAAATAAACTAGCAAGTACTTAAAACTGCAAGCCAAATGGGACTAATCTTCATTTAATGTGGCCAGACCTGTCTCCATGATTCATAACATCAAAAAGTCTGGTAAAAGCTGAGAAACACACGGTACCTGCTGCAGAGCCACTCACACAATCTCCTTTAAACTGAAAATGTATACAAAATGCAGTAGGTAGCAACCAGATGAAAAATGTCACACCTACCAGGACAGGAGAATGTAATATCTGGTCTCATACACACTTGCTATTATATAAAAATGATGGTTGAGGACACAAATTTCTCCCAACACCTCTGCAATGCTTGCATCAACACACCCATATCAGAAACACAACACTATGACAATTGGCACAGGTTTCATAATCACAGAATCATTTAAGATGGAAAAGACTTCTAAGATCATTGAGTCCAACCATTAACACTGCTGAGCATTTTTTGCACATAAACACAGCATAAAGGGCAGATATTTGAAGATAATTAGGTGTCTAAAGATGCAGTAGGTCATACTGTGGGCATTTCAAATTCACCTGGGCATCAAACTCCTTTGATTTCAACAAAATTATTTTTAAAACTTTTCAGCTCTAAATATTTTCTTACGTTTTCCCCTGACATGAAGTGTAACTATCACAAAGTTACAATAATTACCATCACTTCAAAGCCCACACGTCTCTTTTAAATGTTTAACTTCCTAAGCTGTTCAAAAACATCTGACATTTAACACTTAAAAAACCCCCCAACTCTTAAAAGTGAGGAAATAGACAAGTCAGAACATTGCAAAGTTCATCATGTCCACACAGTAAAAACCATGTATTTTATTATCCAGTATGAAGAACTCACACTGCATCACAGCAGGCAGCCATAATTCTGATACTGAAATTTCGTATCGTTCTTCTCAGCTTTGGTGTGCAGATACTGGGTAGTGGAATAAATCAGTTGATGTGTGTAAATGAGACAGTTATCATATATATTATTCATGCTTATATTTTGATGGAGTACTCATAAATACTAATTCTGAGTCAGCTTTGACCTGGCAATCCCCAGGGAACAGACTGACATCCTACTTGGCTGAACTTGCTCACAAGGCACATCCGTCCTTTTAAACCTGAATGTATTTCTGCCCTTGTCAACCTGCTATCTCATTATCTCACTATTCACTCACAAAAGAAATGATGAATCATGAACACTGGGGTACAGGGAACCAAATACATTCAATAAAATTAACCTCACTATGTCAGTTGTGAGTAGCATGATGAAAATCTCTGAGGGTTACTCCAACACAAGAAGAGTTGCGTTCTAATGAAAATAATGAACAGATACTTCAAGAAAAATCAGCAAAATCAGGGCTACAGGTGAATTTGCATTTGAGGAGTTTTGCTGTGTGACATTACCAGATGAGAATTGTGACATCTTTCACAAAGCTTTTGTTGTGTATTTGGTTTGATCACTAGGTCTAGAAAATATACAAAGTAGGTAGCATTTTATATGTAAACAGAACGAAACTGTTACAAAATCAGGTGAAAACTCTTACACCCAAACTATCCACAGGATGAGGCTGTATTTTACCAATAACAGAGGCTATCCATGTTGTTCCTTGGAATGTCTATGATGCAGGCTTACACTGGGAAAGGCATCAAGGTGCTCAGTATCGCCATGCACAAACTGCACCACTGCCACCTGCACTGCCCAGGCATGTGCAGGCAGTCCCAGGATCCTGCTGTGCCCACACAGCCCCAGCCATGTACCAATCCTGCACTTCTCTATGCAGTTATACCACTACAGATCATCTAGTGACCCCAGAATTTGTCCCCAAATCACCTCCAGTGTAAGCAGGACTTAAAAATCAAGGTGAACTTCCGAGCAAGGTACACATGGTATTTCTAGATGGGATCATTTTATTTTGCAATCACTCTGTAGGGAATGTTTCCGTGTTCTTTCCAGTGTGGCTATTTTTATTTTTCCCATACACAGATGTCTTTGAGGTATGCTTAAAGCCCAAACTATGAACGCTGTTTGCCAATGTTGGGTTTTCCTGTAACACGACACAGTTCTGATGTGTGACACGGAGAACCTCATAACCACACACCCTGTGGGCAGGAGCACACGGCAGAACGAGAGTCAAAAAGTCCTGCTGCAGAACAGGGCAGAGCTGACAGTGGGAGAGGCCTGCAAATGGCCAATGTCCACTCCCGAGAACAGCTGCTGCTGAAACTTGCTTTGCCTGCACTATATTGATAAGGCAGGGTTTTCCAAAAGATTCAATCAAATAAAGCTTTTAAAGAAGCAGAAAGTAGTGGGATGTCAATGAAATGAGACGTGATGATTGCAAGGGGATTTATGCAAACAGTGTTTGTTACCCTGAGCAGCATGATGGCTTGTCAGTCTTCCTGAGCTGTAGATGTTTCTGTGTGTTGCAGATTTCCTTGGAACTCTCCCTCCCTCCTTGTAGGTGTTGCTGTCGTCTGCTGGGCATGTCTAGTACTCACCGTTTTTTATAGAAAGAGCCATTACAGCTGTCTGGTCAGATTCCCAGCACCAATCCAAAGTTTCTGCCCAGTAATCCCCACATCAAAGGAATACCTTCAAGTCAAACACCCATCTGTTTCAATGCAGCTATTTTGGTTTTCATATAAAATAAGCACTATCTAATAAAAATTGTTGCAACCAAAGTGGTCTAAAAACATAATTAAGACCTCTGGCTAAGCATGGAAAATTACTTTGAAACATGATCCTACACTTTGTAATTGATCAAGCGTTTCTTTAATATCCCTTTAATACACTTCAATTACTTGTGACCAGTTCTAAGGATGTCCAGTGCAAGCTGGTGATCAGAATGCAAGTGGACGCAAATGGTTCCAGAGCTGTACCAGCTCATTCTTCACAGTACAGAGCATCTCGTACAAAATGGTGACTGTCCTCTGCTGTCCGTGAATTCCACTCATGGGAGGGCATCTTCTTGGTGATGCCAAGCAATAGGACAAGAGGCAACAGGCAGAAACTGAGGCACATGAGAAAGAACTTCTTTACTGTGCAGTGACCAAGCACTGGAACCGATTGCCCCGAGAGCCTGTGGAGTCTCCCTCACTGGAGATATTCCAGAAATGTCTGGATGCAATCCTGTGCTATGTGCTCTGGGATGACCCTGCTTGAGCAGGGAAGTTGAATCAAGATGACCCTCTGTGGTCCCTTCCAACCTAACTCATTCTGTGATTCTGTGATTTATCTGACCATCACCCAGAAGCTGAAAAAGCAGGTAACATTTTGATCGACACTACTTTGTAGTTGTCGTTCACATCTATACAGGCAAAGGTATCAAAGGTCCGGACACACAAAAAAATGAAATGCAGAAGAAGAATAATAATTGGCATGATTAAACCTAGGGAAGCAAATGAGTTCAAGTTCAAACATTGGTATGCAGGGAGTTGGACTAATTGCCAGCCCAGCCCTAAAGGCCACGAATCTAGGAAGGATGTGAAGCCACTAGAAAGAATCTACACAAGGAAAAGAATGCAACCAAAGCTTCCAAAATACATGACAAAACTAATTAATGTACCTATATGCCAGAGGTGATCCTTGCGATTTTTTCTTCTGACTTCCTACTGTAATGGAGGCTGTAGGATTTTCACAAAATAATTCCTGTTTGAACTAGAGCTGATTTAAAGATTTCTCAGGGCTATGAAGTGATTGCAATTATTGACTGGTCTAATTTATAAATCAGTGGTGCCATTTCAAATGTATTCCTTATTTTAAGGTGAACTTGCAAAATTTCACTTTCCAGCTATGATATCTTTATGTCTCTTGGTGAACTAACAGATCGATTCAATTGTCCTATCAATTTTTTATTCCCATGTAAGTAGCAAACCACCCCTCAACCCCCGCTGAATAAATTAAGCATTTTATATTCAGAAAGGTCTCCCAGCACTTCTACCACCCTCACGTCTCTTTCCAGCACTGTAGACTGAGCATACTATTTTTGAAATATCTGTGTGAGACCTTTGGCCCTCCTCTCTTCTCCTCAGTGCTCCTTTTTATATATTCACAGATTGCAGTCAGTTTTTTGGCCAAAGAACAGGTCAGAACATGTGTTCAGCTGATAACCAACCACCACTCCCCAAGTCTGTTTCAAAGTCACTGCCTCACATGACAAAGCACTCCTATCTGTAAGCACAGGTGTCACTCTGCTCTTCCATCTTCAAGTTTGTAAAGAGTTCTGCAGAAACTGAAGCCCGTTATTTATTTGTGACAATATTACACAGTGATCCCTATTACTGTGTATCAATGACCTATGGGATGAGACCATTTATTTAGCATATATCTGTTAACTTTTATCACCTTGATATCTTTCTACACTGATAAAAACATAATAATAGTGGGGCTGTCCATTTTAAGGTCTACTGGAAAGTCCTCTATTCAAAAAGCCAATTTTATATCCACTGGCATGTTTATTTTGTATCTTTTTCTTATTCAAAGTACCATGAATTCCTTGTAGATAATGACGGAAAACCTCATGATACTCTCTAAATATTATCCAGCCATCCACATACCTACTCCTGGAGAGCCAGTTTGACAAGAGTTTCTACCGATGACCCCAAAATTGCCTGTCAGTGTTTAAGAGGCATTTGGATGATGCCTTTAATAACATGCTGTAATTTTTGGTTAGTTCTGAAGTGATCGGGCAGTTGGGCCAGGTGATAGTTGTAGGTCCCTTCCAACTGAAATAGTCTATTCCATTTCTATGCCAGCCTAAATCAGAATTTTGTCACTATTACTCACCAAAAACACAGATGAAAAAGACCAGCTGAACAAGGTACAACACATTACATTTCAGAACTGTAATACTGAGACAAAACAAGAGTCAGAATTTATTTTAAAATGTTTTGAACACTAAAAACCCACACTCACTTTGACCTGAAGTTTTTAACATTATAATCTAAGGTCTTTATACTTATACTATCTTTATACTGTGGCACACATACACCTGTATTAGAGATGTCTCCCTCAAATACATCTAAAAACAGGAAAACAAATTGTAAGAATCCACCCTAATCCACCTTAAATATATAAGTTTTGATCCCATATTTAAGCTAATACCGCATTCTGTTGTATAAGATATGCATCACAGTTTAAAAAATATTTGGTATGCTGATTTTTTTTTTTTTCCTAAGTTGTTTCCCCAGCTCTCTGGCAAACAGCAGAGAGAAAAGCATCCATGGGTTGTGGCTTCCCCCCATAAAAAGGTCCTAAGCACCTTCCTCATATGAGGGGTCAGTCATCAAATCCATCCTCACTCAGCTTGGCCAAAGGAAGCATTTCTAAATTAGCAAATGCTGCTTCACAAGCAGCAGTAAAAGGAAGGTTCAGCAAAACCATTTTTTGACTTTTAACCTAAGAGCCATGAATTTTTTGTGGGGGAAAAAAATAGTCACGTTATCTTGTGCAGCACTGTCACTATTTCAGTGTAAGCTGGGTTCTTTAAATACTTCACCCTGGTAGTGCCTGTGACATCCAAGTTGTTACCTTCATCAGGAGCTAATGTTAGTTCTGATGAACCCTGCTCAGTGACAGGTTTATACAGTTCACGCTCAGAAGTTACCTTGGCTAGTGACACTGACTGATTTTCTGATAAGAATCTAATTATAAAGGTTTGAAATTTGAAATTGCTCAGCAGAAGGGCAACAATACTTCCTTTAAACAAAGTCATGTAAACTGCATTAATAAATATATTTTAAAAAATAATTCTTTCCCCACGTATAGACCCTTGTCTCCCTATTCAAAGTAAAATGCTCTCATTGTGCACCACAATCTCAGCCCTAGAATGACTGTCCACCCACCATTAAATAACTGTGCACCAAAAATGTTCTTTAGTACCAAGTTTCAAGTAGAAAATTTTTTGTCTTCTTTTCTTGTGGAAAAAAAAAGCAAGGAAATTTATTCTGAGATCACTTGTATAAACAAATAACAGCACCACTAGAGAGTCCTCATCACAGCAGTGTTATCCATATGGACCATGCTAACAAGACAAATTTGTCCCAGTACATTATTGCAATGGAGAGATTGAGAGTTTGCTATGGGAGGGTCCCCAAACTGTGCACTACTGGGAAGCTGGACCAGACCGGAATGTGAGAAGGAAGCAGAAATAAATGCTCTCTCTTGTTCCCACAGGCAAGTCTTCTTTTCTCTTCTCTACAACCACTGGCTCCCTACACCACTGCAAAACTCCAGGCCTGCAGCAGGGCCAGATCACAAGCGTGGCTGTTGCTCTTTGCATCACCCTGCACTTCCATCCTGTTGTCCTGATGTCCTTCACAAACACTTCTTCCCTCCTTTTCCAACTTGTTTTTCTTTCATATCAGATTTTCAGCCCACTTCACAGTGCAGCCACTGCAACATTTCTACACACAGGACAGAGTGATGCAGAGGCAGGAGGAAATAGCTGGGAATGTCCCTGCATCTCCTGTTGCAGCCCTACCTATTCACACTGTACCACCTTCAGTGTCTGTGATAAGCAATTATGCTGCAGCATAAGAAACATTTTCAAATCAGGGCTGCACTGCACTCTTGGATATGCTAAAAATCTCCACTGCTTCATCCTCTGAGAAACAATCTGAAAACAAGTCCCAGCTTAATGTACTGCTAGGAAGTGCTTAAGAAACTGCAAAATGAGTAACACTGAAAACTGTAATAAAAACTTGCATATGACAAAGCAAACAGACTAGAAATTTTTTTCTAGAAGTCTATTACAACTTGTTGAAGTATTGAAGAAAAACTAGAAGAAGAAGAAGGGTGGTCCTATGCACAGTAAGAGAACAACAGGAGGGTGCAGTGGAAGGGCACATTGGGGATATTCTTTTATTCATGGTGTGCCAGACAGTGTCCGGTTCCCCTCGGATGGCAGGCTCCTCAACATCAAACCCAGAGAACACTTTGCATTTGTCTGACTTTTATCAGCTGACACCCTCTTGGCCTGCATTGTACATCAGTTTCTCAAGGGAAAAAGAAGAGCTAAGATAAGTATTGCCCTAGTGCCCCCTGCTTTTTCAACACAGCTACTTGTCCACAAGACGTACAGAGGTGTCTGAAATCTCAAGTGAATGTGGCAGGCACAGAAGACTGGGAGCTATTCTTATCTCTCAGCCCTCTATAAACACAATGGCCAACACTGTCCCTTACTGCCTCATACAGCTGTCAGCATCGAAATGCTTTGTAGCCTACAAATGGGCCAGTCCTACAGTGACAGACTGAACAATAGAAAGATTACAGCTTGTGTAACTCCATTACAGTATGGAGGTGCTTTGCAATCAGTCAATGTTTCTTCTCACACTCCTGCAGGGAAAAATCCCAGCCCAAGATTTTACTGCTCTTTTGCTGGAAGGCAAATTATTCCTCAGCTCTCCATCACCTCTGGCCCCTGAGTTTATAGCTCCACGCTCTCTCAGGTCCAGCCTACTTTGTTTCATATTGTTTTCCCAAATGTTTTAGAAAATTTTGAATCTGAAGAGGAGCTTTGAATAGCAAGTCTTAGGAAAACACTTCAGAAATGGCTCTGCAGTTTTAGGGAATCAGTGTACTGCAAGCATTAGTTACTTTATTGAAATACAGTGAATTGCTACAATCAAGTCCCCTATTCTTTACAGCAGGGAAGGATTGAGCCCTTATTCTGTCTACAATGCTTATATAACCAATCAAATCAAGACTGGTCAGAGAAGGACAGAAAACCTAATAAAAACTAAAGTACATCATGATTTTCTACCATTTATCTTAATTTAAATAGTTTGTTCTCAAAAGGTAAACATTTTGAAGTCTGGAAAAAAAAAGAAACAGCTCTTCTACAGAGTTGGCATAGCTTATATATAATATATATAGGTGGGTAATGCAATAGATAAGTAGATAGGTAAATGTAACAGATAAGGAATTTTAAAGCCCATGAATTTTTAGCCTCAGCTTTTCAGGAGGCTTGCTGTGTTCCCTGGACACAGCATTTCCCTTCTGAATGTCCCTGTCTTTTAAAGCGGAGTAAACAAACAAAAGGTTTCCCTTTTCCAAAGCAATTTATGAATGAAGTGAGTAGCCCTTTGATCAGACTCAGCTTTCTAAGCTGTCCACAGGGAACTAATGATGGCAGTTCTTCATGACTGTATCAACTCTGAATTTGCATTTGACTCATATGCATTAACTCCCACACCCTCAGCCAGGGATTGCAAAAAATGTTGAAAATGAGATGAGCTTTGTAACTGGTTTCACACGGAACAAGTCTTAATGGCACAGGTAAGGATCATTTTGTAATGAGGCATTTCCACCCTGTTCCAATGACTTCTTATAGTTACAGGCTCTGGAAGTCCTCAGTGTTCAGATATAAAAGGTCAGGACTCTTGAGTTCCAGGCAGGAAAAGGGAGGACATGACAAAACAGGCACAGTCAGATGACAGCCCTCAGCTGTGCTGTGCACTGACCTAAGCAAGTGTCTGAACCTGTCCCTGCTATTTATTTGACTGAAGATGAGGTGCAAATGATGGCAGAAGAAATTCAAAGGACAGAATAAACTGAAAGCTATCGATGGGGTTGTCTGTGTCCTCCAGGAACTCCCCTGACAGAGTGGGACAGACATAGCCATAGGTTTTCCAGAGTTGTTGCCAGCTGGCCACTGCAGGACACAAGGGTGTGGGGAGCTAGTCACCCAGGCAGAGTGACAGAAGAGAAGCTCCTGCTCTCATCAGTGGAGAGACACTGCCAGAGAGTGACCTCAAGCCAAAGCCAAGGTCAGGTGTTTCAGCATGACACTGCAGAAAAGACTGTCTCTGTGAACGGCTTATGGAGCCCTACTGAGAAGGACTTGGAGGCACTGGTGGATGAACAGCTGGATATGACCCATTAATGCACACTTTCAGCCCAGAAACCAACCACACCCTGAGCTGCATCAGAAGCGTGGCCAGCAGGTCAAGGGAGGTGATTCTCGCTCACTGCTCTGCTCTCATGAGATCCCCACCTGGAAGCACTACTGCATCCAGTCCTTTGGTCGCCTGTACAGGAAAGACATGGGCCTGTTACAGTGGATCCAGAAGAGGCCACGAAAATGATCAGAGGGCTGGAGCACCTCTCCTGTGCAGACAGGCTGAGAGAGTTGGGGTTGTCCAGCCTGGAGAAGAGAAAGCTCCAGGGACACCTTACTGTATAAGTTTCAATACATTAAACAGACAAAGAGACTTTTTACCAAGGCCTGTAGTGATAAGATGAAGGGCAACAGTTTATACTGAATGAGGAGAGGTTTAGATTAGATGTAAGGAAGAAACTCCTTCCTGTGAGGGTGGTGAGGCACTGGCATGGGTTGCCCTGAAGCTGTGGATGCCCCACACCCACACACTGGAAATGTTCAAGGCCAGGCTGGATGGGGCTTTGAGCAACCTGGTCTAGTGGAAGGTCTCCTTGCCCATGGCAGGGAATTGGAAGTGGAGATCTTTAAGGTCCCTTCCAACCCATGATCCTATGATATACATATGGAGTTGGCAGCAGCCTATGAATTTCAGACTCAGATCCTCTATCTTCAAAACAAAATCTCTGGGAAAGAAATTACACGTTTTACAAATGAAATAATTTATTTCAGTTCTTCAGGCTAAAAATTGTACATTCCAGTCTGAAAATGGCAACATTTGATGACGATGTCTCAGAAACTTGTCCACTGTGTGACTCACCTTCTGTTTTCTTTTATGTGTTCTAGATATGCTACATTGGATCTCCAAAAGTATGATGCCCTCCTCTCTCCTTGAAAATCCCTGCTTGTAGCAAAACCAGAAATTTATCCACAGAAGAGAACAAAAATGTAAGTTCCCACAACCGTAATCCCTATATAGTATTTTAGTGTAATTTCCAAACAACTACTTGTTTGGTTTGTGTTTGGGGTTTTTTTTCCTAATGCAGTGTAAAAAATTTCAACAGAAAGCTGCTACTTTCAAAGTCGCAACACCAGCAACTTCAACAGGTTAGGAAGTAGCAAAATAGCATTTTCATTTTGGCCATTAAAAACTAGATAAAACCAATGCATCCAGGAGCATCTTTTTTTGTAGCAATCACCGACTGGAAAATGAACTAATTGTTAGGTCTTTTCCTCTGTCCAGCAGGAAACCACCTTCAGAAAACAAGTCTTTCATTTCTCACTGAGAACAGAATAAGAGAAGACAATCTTGCTAAATCAAGGTTGTCACATCATTAAATGTGCAAAGGGAAGTGAATTAGAGCAAGAGACAACTAAGAACAAAGTAACTGTGCAGGATTAAATGGGAAATATCTGGAAGGACTAACCAGACGGGATATCATAAGAAGAGACGGAGGGAGATCTAGAAATCAAATGTACCTCACAACCACTGATGTAACACTGAGTTTTACAAGTCCCAGGGTGTTGGATGGGAGATAAAAGACTACACTGCGTAAGTACATGGACCTGCTGCCTTAGCTACAAAGATCCTCTGGCTCTGCCTGATGACACCATGGCTAAAACATTTAAGATCCCTCACACTGAGTGGTGTGGAAGGGAGTACAAACTTGTGCTGCCAGAAGTCCTGTGGAAAAAAAATTAAGGAAGATTTACAATGCCCTTGAGTAAGTAAAGCTAAATAATATGTCTCAACTGAGAGATGTTGCTTTCAATATAAAGCCCCCCCACCCTGGCCCTGGTTCAGCAAGACTCAGCAGAACTCCTGCCAAACCGAGCCGCCGCCTCCCGCGGCAGAGCGTGCATCCTCCGAAGCCGCCTGCTCAGCTGCTTCCCAGCGCCAAAAACAGGGACCATGTGAGCTCCTTGGCAATGCCCTCCCTGGGAGCTCCCATACACATCCCTGCAGCACTTGGACCAGCAAAGTGAGTGCTGAAGATCACAAGCCTGCAGAGATCTCCGGCTGCACAGCATCCACTCAGGTAACACACCTGCGATGAGGTGTATTATATGTGTCCCTGTCGTGCATCCACTGCAGAGGGATGACACCACGTGTTGTCTAATTTAGAAAATATTCCCCCTTCCACACTCCCTGCCTAGCTGAGCTGCCTGACCTGGGAACCGTACTAAGCTCTTTATCTAATCAATAGAAAGAGAGGCATATCCACAATCTAACTATTTAGGTAACCCAAGGTAACTAAGCTCTCAATTTAGACTTCTTAATTAGGTAAATATGGTGATGTCAGTTCTGTTTTGTCAATAAAGGGAGACAAGCCTATCACTGGTGCCAGCTGACAAGTTTCTCCTTTGGCTGAGGTAGGATCATTTGTACATTTTACATTAACAAATACTATTCATTACACAGTTTTTTCAACAATTCTTTGATTTTTGGCTGCATAAATTACTAGAAAATGATGTCATTCTTGTAAGGACCTGGAATTCCAATGATCAAGAATTGATGCAAATCTTTCAGGTCTAAGTCCTCAAATACAGGTATGAGCTGTAAGCAGGGCACACTGGGATCATTGAAAATAAGTGCAAAGAGGGTCCAGCAAAAATACCTTGTTTGAAACAGCAACCTAATTTTCTAAAAGATAGCACTTCTTTGGATCAGCTCTGAGCTTTTAAAAACTTGATGAATAGAGGCTATTAGTTCTTTGGTACTTTAGATAATCTGCTTTGTGAGCTTTTTTTTTTTTAAATATCTTGAAATCCACTTCTTCAAGGCTTTTGTGAGGTAGAAGTAGGAGGTTTAATTATTCGCTAGCAGTTTCATTTCTGTGCACAATAGGAAGAGAGCATGATGCTACAATCCCTCCATGAAAGGAAATCCTGTAAAGGTTAGCAACTGTTCCAAATTCAAAGCTAGCAGTCACCAAATCACTCAGCATGTCTCATGCTGACAGAGAAGTCTCTGTCAGGGGAGAAAGTGTCTGTGTATGCTATCTTGAAGAAATCTATTCATAATCCACTTTACTCTGCAAGAATGAAACTCATTCTGTCTTCTTCCCAAATGAATGTAAGACAGTGTTCATGGGCAATCCTGAAGCCTTCCCTTTCTTTCCTCAAAGCATATCAGCAGCTGTCCAAATAACACCTCAGTGCCATGGGGAGCACCCTTAAGGGGACAGACTTCCAATTCTTAGTCAAACCAAAGCTTCACAGCTGAGGTTGCCGATAAGAACACTGTTGAAACAGTTCAAAGTCCTCTTCTGATTCACTTACCCACATTAAATAGCATCTAACACCACAAGTGATTTCAGTGAACCAATGGGCACCATACACAGCAACACAGCAAAGGAGGAGCAACTGAGAAACTTGATCTATAGTTTATTATACTGATCCTTTTCCATCACGCAACAATCTGGTGTGTTCAGTTTAAACTCACTCACTCTGCCGCTGAAGCTGCTACTTTTTTCTTACAAATCTCTGAACATTTTTATTCATTAAATCACTTTTTCACATCAATAGCTTCTTACAGTGAGTCTCACTGCACTTGCAAACATTAACTGCATGACAATTTTGAGAGGCACAGCCCCTTTTTCTGTCAAATTTACAAAATGGAAGAGCAAGTAATAAACCTGACGTCAGTCACTAAGCTGGCAGCAAAATGTGTAGGAGAAATCTCTTCTGCTCAGACTTTTGCTTCTGGACTCTGATCACTATCATCACTATCAGGCCGAAGTCACTGCTGAAACACTTCCAGGGATAACTAATCTATATTTAATAAGCAAAGATGAGAATTCTTCTCCCGTTATTGACAGAATTTAAGACTTGCAAATTGTTTCTAAGGGGCAGCAGAAGACCATGTTCCTCAGGGAGGACTAAAACTACTTTCTGCAGTTATGATCCACCAAAGGAAAAAGATGTTTCTAAGTGCTTAGCTGCCACCAAGATCTCCACAGAGCAAAAGGCTTTCATTCTTTCAAATCAGGGCATTAAACAAAAAAATACAAAAAACTGGCAGCCCCCAAAAGATGGGCAGACACCACACTCCTCTGGTATATTGTATCTTGGGAACAGGCTTCATTAAAGGCTTAATTCTTAATCTTCCAGGTAAGCAAGATTTAGCTGGCCTTAAATCAAGGCTCAATTATAATGTCTGTTACAATACAATTCTTATTAATGATAGTTCTAATTGCAGTGTTCACTATCCTCTTCCAAAACCAGCTAGACAGCCTCCTGGAGACAAAGAATTTTGATTAAATGCCTTACTTAGTTCAATTTTCCTCTCAGCTACACATGCAGAGCTCCCACTTGAAGGGAGTAGTACAGATGTTTCTGAAAGTGGGACCAGAGAAATAACATCCTCCTGTACTCACCTGGCACAAAGTGCTTTCACAAAGCTGATGTACATCAGTCATGCTCACAGACAAACAGATGACACCCTGTAAAGTTACTGTGAACTTACATTAGTCTTTTTGAGAGTATGTCAGCATAGACAAATCTCTGGCTATTACTACATACACTTAAGGCTGGGTTGACTTTGATCCAAGAAAAATAGGCAGATCTTTTTAGCAAGAGTTACTTCAAGGGAATTGCATTACATTTCTATTGTGTTAAATGGAAAATAGTTTTTTTAATCATGATAAATCAAGCATATTCTATGCATTAGTGTTCATCTGTATCTATGCAGTATGCTTTTGTTATATAAAGAGCTTTCAACTTCACAGACACAACCATAATTCTCAACACTACACCACTGCCAAAGCTAAAGAACAATATAAAGTAATTCTGGCAATACATGGGAAAAGATGATACAAATTTGTCCTCAGACCACTAGGAAAAGAGCAATTCATCATTTGTTCTGCTTTAAATAAAAGCCTACTTCCTAAAACAGAATTAATTTGTACAGCTCAGCTGAAATAAATGGAGGAGTATTCATTAATTTCAATGTGGAATTTCACTTTAAGCATTAAAGAAATAATAAAAAATCAACTTCTCTGTATTGAAATATTGGAGAGGGAGCTGCTGGGCTCTTCTCCCTATGATCCAGCAACAGAACATGTGGGAATGGTTCAAAGCTGCTCCAGGGGAGGTTTAGACTGGACATTAGGAAGCATTTCTTCACTGAGTGCGGGGCCCAGCACTGGAGAGGTGGTCGATCCCCCAAATTGGTCAGTGTATAAGAGGCATTTGGACAATGACCTTCACAACATACTTTAACTTTTGGTCAGCCCTGATGTCATCAGGCAGTTGGAAGAGATGATCATTGTAGGTCCCTTCCAACTGAAATATTCTATTCTATTGGAAATCTATTTAGTGCAATTTTGGGGCCATAGTCCTAGCCTAAAAAGTCTATGAAAAACCTTCTGAGAGAAGTACAGTTTAATATATAATTAATGATTTACTATGTCTTTATAGTTTCACTCAAATAAGTCAGTTCCAGCACACGACAAACACTGGTTATCATCAGTTCCTTAGAAAAGGTAATTGTATTATAATCAGAGTTTTACAGGTAGCCAAAAAGATGAAGAGGTTCAGAATTCAGCTCTGCCATAAGCTACATGGGACAACACATGAGAATGTAAATTCTGAATAACTTGGGAAAAAAAGCTGCCCTCTCATCACGAGCAGATTTAGATTTAGTACACACAAAGCTTGTGTGAAGGCATACCATCATCCAGCAGAAGGACCGGGAATGGGATTCAGCTTCCTGGAGTGCAGGTTTTACCGCACAGTCTCCAGACAGAGCATACCCCTCCTCAGGAAGCTTTTATTTTGAAAGTCACATTTTATATCATCTTCATAAATCTTTGAAAATTCTACACTGCTAATTCCCATTGCTAGAGTCAACAAATTTAAATCACAGGAAACAAAACTGCAGAAAATGCCTTCATTCCTTTTATGCACTCCGGGATTAATTAGTTTGCTTGTACCACTGTCAATAGCCCAGCATAACCTGAAGACCCAATCAAGATTAGGTTGCCATTACAACAGGCATGAAGAAGGAGGCAGTTTGTATCTCAAACTCTCTGCAATCTCTCTACAGGAGGCAGACAAAGTCCAACTATCATTTTGCAGATGGAAAACAGAAGGAGTAAGCAGATTGCCAAAGGCTTTCAGAAGCTTGCTCAATGAAATCTCTGACAAAAAACATGACATAAAGCAGTGCTGCTGCAAATGCATTTCAGTGCCAGTGCTCTGCCTTACCTACTAATCCCATTACTGTAATATTGTGTCAGGTAACTTTTGAGACTCAACATAGATTCTGGATGCTAAGAAGAAATTATTATATTTGTTAACAAAGATAAGCATACAGGAATCTGACCACATTTTTCCATCATATACTAAGACTGGGACTCAGTTTCATGTTCTATCACAGTCCTCCTATCTAATCTTCTGCAATGATCTGGACATCTATTTGTGTACTTGAATCAGGCTGTGCAAAGCTGAAAAATTAGCAGGTGATTTACGGGACCGAAGTTAGGTACTAAGGCATCTTATGAAAGGGCGATTAGGTCCTTTTGAAGGGTAATCCAAAAATCCTGCTCTAATTGTAAAGCAGCTGGGAATTACTCCTACGGGGGAAAAAAATAATTAAAACCAATTTGCTTGAACTAAGAGGTCCTTTCTAAACTGCTCCCTAGTGAGGCTGCACCTTAACTCCTGCTGCCACTGGAACTTAGGTCTGTTCCTAAAGGCATCACAATGCTTTTGGGAATCAGACCACGCAGTATCCTGAGATTATGCATCCAGTTGATCAAGGAGAGAAAGAGGAAAAGCTGCCACATGTAACAGCCTAATAGCTGGAATGCTGACAGCAGAAGTGTAAAACTCACTCACAGTTCTCCTTCATCTTGAGGAGAATCCAGTTCTCACTTCCCACTCCTCCAGAACATGCAGGGTTGTCAGACTAGAAACTACCCTGCTGAATCTCTACCTTGGTGATGAATCATAAAATCCTGGAGGACAAGCAGACAAGTCTAAAGCTCTACCAAACATCTGGGGTCTCAGCCTTTGGTCCTCTCTGGACTTTTCCTGCATGGACCACCAGGACAAGTCATACAGACAGCTTACTTCTAACAAATGGAGGTTGCTACAGGCCTTTTAGTCCTGCAGTGCCAGCACTCCCTTCCTGTCCACGCTCTCTGCCATCATTCCCCAACACACGGTAAATGCATGCCTACGAGAGCAAAGGCAAGAGGGGAAATAAGACACTATAGAGCCCACAGCCCACTCCTCATTGGAGTCTCCTTAAAGATTCATAACTTGCTCTGGCAGAAGAAAACTCATTTTAGCCTCTCCTGTCCTGTGAGACAGGAATAATTAGTGGGCAGGCAGTGTTTTTTCTACACATGTACAAAAAACTAGCCCATCAGGCAATCACAGACCAACCACATTTGTGCTAAGGAGCTGTATCACCACAGTGTGTGTTGGTATGAGAGCAGAAGGGCTGCTGCAAGAAGTTACACGGCCTACCCAGCTGGCACCACCACATGGGAAAATCATAGGATTAAAAAAAAAGTACTGAATTAATCCCCAAAGACAGGGATTGCACTACAACTCCTTCCATATCCCTGCATGAATGCCTGCACCAATATTCACCCTCTTGCCTGCTCCTTTCCTTGCCCATGGCTCTTGCACTCTTCACTGCTGAGTGTCCCAAGCTAAACTGGAGTGAGTGGGAAATTTCAGCTTTCTTCACCCCAAGAATGTAATGGCTGCAGTTGAGGATGTGGCAAGCAGTGTTATGACCCCCTTCTATTGCAAGAGCCAACTGGGGATAGGTTTGCCATGTCTGAAACAACTGTTCAGCTATAACACATCAAGTGGGCTCCCACAGGCTGTGTTTTTGGCTGAAGGGGGCTGTCTCTGCTCTGCCTGATCCTAGATTCAGAGCTGTGCTCCAAGCACTCCAGTGAGGTCAGGCTTTTCTGGGGATCCAAACAATCTCTGGATCTTGGTGGTGTCAAGTCACTGCATGGTTCCCTCACTTCCTGTACCACAACACCTCCTCACAGGTATCTGTGCCCAGCTCCAGAGTGATACATAGGCTGAATATGGAGATAACTTGAGAGTTATACATGCTATACAATATTAAGCATCTCTGAAAAGCAGAATTTCTGGATCATGTCCTTGCACCTAGGTGTCTTTAGTTTTTCCTAACTCCCATTTTAGGTGTCAAGACAGAGGTTCTGGATTTCACTGTGGACGTCCCTGTAACTTAGCTACCCAATTCCTAAAGCAGGACTCACAAGAGTGTGGTGAGGATAAGTATTAAGTACATTGAGGCCTAATAAGATCACATAAATAAGACAGAGATCCAAGATAAATACCAGGCATATCCAGAATCTCATCAGTACAAAAAGAAACTGTACTGGATTCAGATAAAACAGTTTTAAATTAAAACTGAACACTTACATGTCATCTTACCCACATGCTTTATAGACAACTGGAAGGAACCACTTTATCCACTAATCATGGGCTCAATTAAAAAACATTACCACCAAAGACTGCTGGCACCAGCAGTGGAACTGAGGTGGTGAGCTTCCCCGATACCTGTTCCAATCTGGGAGTCAAGAGAGGTTGCACAGCACCAGCAGCAAGATATATGGAGAAAGCACAGCTTACTCTAGAGCTTGATTTAATGAGTTTTTATAAAGTCTTTTATGTCAAAGCCAGTTATGACAGCCTCATCTAAGACACTATCTAATATCAATAGGAGTATGCAGCATCTTGTTATCTTTTCACATTTACCATTCACACTCTCTGAAGTTATCCGAAAAAATGTGCTTTGTGGGAGATACCAGGCTCAATTTTTTTTGCTTATTTCAGTTCTGACATTTAAATTTATCTTGAACTAACTAGGGGTGGGAGGTGACAATTTTATTTCATAAAACCTTTTGAAGTTTGGACAGGAAGAGAAATATATCTTTCAGCATCTTCACAAAAATAATTTCAAAACATCTATTTTCATATCAAGTTACAGAGAAATGTCTAAGAGCTGAGACTGGCATGGGAGATCCATGTGTTTAACAACTTCTAATTCAAACTAGAAATCCTCATTAGATCAAAATACTCTGTATATATTAACGTACAGGAGCTTAAACCCAAACAACCTACACCCCAAGCCAGTGCACTAACTCTCATATAACCTTTTAATGGTAGTATTATTGAAATTATATCAAAAACTTTATTGAAAATACAAACAGGTTGACTTCATTAGTTGTATTTATTGGAAAATGTTCCCATCTTGCTCTAGCAGTAAGCAACAGAAGCAAGTACAAAGCTGAAAGAAAGCAACAGTTAGTTACCAGAGAGATCTTTCCTATCATCCTGAATGCTAGAGGAAAACAATATCTCATTATCTAGGCCCAGATCAGAAGCTTCAATCCCTACAGAACCTGCATGTTGGCTTCTTAAGGAAAATATCTCATAAAATGGCAGCTCTTGAAGGGAACTTCCCAGTCGGAGACTTGGACTGCAGAGATTTTTGCATC
The DNA here is from genome assembly GCF_000738735.6 of Corvus cornix cornix. Taxonomy (NCBI): domain Eukaryota; kingdom Metazoa; phylum Chordata; class Aves; order Passeriformes; family Corvidae; genus Corvus; species Corvus cornix. The sequence continues at coordinate 108,191,100 of NC_047056.1, read as the reverse complement.
CTTTTGACAACTTATATAACTACATACAACGCATAACATCATAAACTGATTTAAAGAACATTTTCTTCTTCAGCATAAGCAGCTCCATTAACCAGCTCACCACTTAAGATTCACACAAGTCCATAAAGCAGGTGTTTAAACAGACCTTGTATTGATCTCTTCAATCTGGAATGAATTTTACTGCCAATACATGGACACATGCTTCTAAGATATATACAATCATTAATTGTCTGTGTCAAAATCAGAGGCTGTAAAAATATGAACCCAGCATTTTGACTGCTTCATGCTTGATTACATTAGCTAGTAAAAAGGCTTAATGAATCAGGTCTGCAGCTTCTTCTGCAAACCTCTCACCACCGAAAGCTACCTGTGGCAGATCTGCCAGCCGGCACATCTAGGTACTGTAGCTTGAACAGCTCAGCTGGAAGTGAAATACTCAGGAAACCCATCCAAACATTATCCAATGGACTATGAATGACAGAACAAAGCAAAAAATACAACAGACATCTGAAATTGAATATTGCTCTTGATTGTGAAGCAGTTGCTATCGAGAGAACATCCAGAACATGCCTTACCTGTGTAGTGCACCACACACGTCTGACCCTTCTTTGGAAATGTCCGCCCTGTTAAAATTATAAAAGGTTACTCTTTTATTTCCTCTGATGGACCTGGCTATGCAAGTTTATCTTTTAAGAGGAAAATGCTGACCGGACATCTGGTATCAGCCATTTGGTTACTTTAGGATACCTGAGACATCCACATGACAGCTGTAGATAGAAGTGGTTCCTCATACAACTTGGAGCACAAGTATTATGTGGAGTGGCTGAGGGAGATGGGGGTGTTTGGCCTGGAGAAAAGGAGGCTCAGGGGAGACCTTATTCCTCTCTGAACTCCCTGACAGGAGGTTGTTGTAAAGAAGGGATCAGTCTCTTCTCCCAGAAAACAAGTGGAGGGGAAAAGCCAGGGAAAAAGTGAGGGGAAATTGCCTCAAGTTGCACCAGGTTACGGTAGATTGGATATTAGGAAACATTTCTTCACAGAAAGGGTTGTAAAGCATTGGGTTGTAAAACACTGGCTGCCCAGGCAAGTGGTGGTGTCACAATGCTTTGAAGTGTTCAAAAACCACGTGGATATGGCATTTGAAGACACGGTTTAATGGTGAACATGGTGGTGGTTCTGGGTTGATGATTGGACTTGATGATCTTAAAGGTCTTTTCCAACCTTAACAACTCTAGGATTCTATGACTATATGTTACCAAATCACTAATATGCAAGACAGGAATATGGGATGGTTTAGGGTAAAAGGTCACATCTTGGCTCCTATTTAGCTCTTAGACCAAGTAATATTTTTTTTAGATAACTCTCCCTATATATGTGTACATTACATATGCATTTACATTCTTTTAGTGCAAAAGGGCAGTCAAAACTTCATGGATTATAACTTTTAATAATTCTCTGAGTGTTTTTGCTATAATTTTTCAAATAAAGTCTCAGCCTGACATTGTCAGAAAATCCATTTGTATTCACATCTCTAATGCCTTTCACTCAAGAAAGACAGCTCTATGAGGGCATCTTTAATTAGCAGGGATGAGTTTTACAGGAATTTTCACAGACAAAAGCAGTTTAATTTTGTACCATCAGGCAACAGTAAAGCAGTAGGACACTGAGTTCTTTTAAGAGCCTGGTAGGTCCTTCTAAAATGTTGATAGTTAAAGGAAAGAAAGCTGAAATTATTTGCTTGACACTGGAAAATGAAATTATCATTTTCATTTTACTTGTTCTAGGTACTGCCAAAGGGACTAAAAGCTAAGGGATGACTTCCCAGGCTCAATTAGGTGCCCATGGTGTATTAAAGCTGCTGACCTTGATTTCTCAAGGTTGGCCAGGCAAGTGCCCAGGTTCAGAAGAACTTAAAAGTATCAATGAGGTCAATTATTAAGGAACATCCTTGACAGAAAGCTAAAAACTGGGGATTGAGGTAGGTTGCCCAGAGAAGCTTTGGATGCCCCATTCCTGGAAATGTTCAAGGCCAGTTGGATGGGGCATGGAGCAACCTGGTCTAGTGGAAGGTGTCCCTGCCCATGGCAGGGGGGTTGGAAAAAGATGATCTTTAAGGTCCTTTCCAACCAAATCGTTCTATCATTCTATGGAACTGAGGCTCATCTCTTAGCTGGCTTTCTGGCCCTTTGGTCAGAATTAACATGGTAACAAGTTCTGCATAACAGGGCGCTTCACGGGGTATAAACCAGCAGGTGACACACAAGCTACGGCCTTAGGGCTTACACGCCAAAACCACATGAGCAGTAAGCGGCAGGAAGGCAGGCTAGCATGGTGAACCAAGATTTACAACATAAAAATTGAGAAAGTGGTGCTTCCAAGCACCACCTGAACAGCCTCATTCATTGGCTTGGCTGGCTGGAATACCCCAGTATGTATCCAGTTAGTACAGTATGTATCCAGTTAGGGCACCATGGTATGCTAAAGTGGGATTCATCTCTTTTAAATTCAGCCATCTAAACCACAGGCAACTATCATATGCCAGTCTCCTGGGCTTCCTCTATTGACAGCAAAGAATTAGCAGTGCTTTCTGAGAAAGCCAGCCTATCCAGGGAAAGACAAGATGAATTATTCTCTGGAGATGACCACAGATAAAACCCAGAAGACTGCTTTAGACTAGCCAGCTAACCTGAGAAAAGTTATGTGAGATGAATCCTACCCTCGGTAAAGCAGGTATCATTAAAGTGATGCACTATTATACAGAGATCTGAGAAAAGCAGTTTCAGACCTTATGGATACACACACTGCAGTGTGAGTGTACCACCAGCAAAGCCAATGAAGCTACATAATTTCACATCAAAGCCAAATTAAAAGCAGAGATTCACAAGACCACTGATTCACTGTGGCTTAAGAGAGTACCTAAAGTAATCTGATTTTGATTAAGACTTGCAATCAAGAGAACTAATCCATATAACCTTATCTGGAATAGCATATTACAATGACAGTCTTGTTCTATTTAAGAGATAGAAAGTACTACTATGAGGTAGTTCCACCCTCCTTCCTACTCCCAACTCAGCACCATTACTTATGTGGGTATAAGTACTCTTCTTTTACATCTGTGCAACCAAGAGAAGAATTCTATCCCTAGAGCTAAACAGCACAAGAGGGAGAAGCCAATTTAAAAGCATACACAAAGAAAGGAAAGATACTGGGCCAAGAAACTTAAGCCGCAATCAACTTGAACGAATTATTTATGGTTGTATATCACCCAAGGATGAATCCGGCCTATTCTACAGCTACATATGTATGTTAGAAATTAGGTTCTCTTAAACCCAAAACACAAAAACCTTACGGAATTATATTATAATTCCAAAGAAGAGCACACCACCGCAAATTGGCTCTGGAAAGGCGAGCGTGCGCCAAGGGGAGGTGACTGCCACCCGGGCTGGACCTCAGCCCTCGCCAGCATCCCACGCTAGACCGGGAGGCGGCTGTGCCTTGCCCGGGGATGCTGGCACGAACGGCCGGTGCCCCCGGCGAGGCCGGGCTCGCCACCGGGGAAACTTTGGGGCTCTCCGCCGGGCGCCGGCGCTGACCCCGCGCTCGGGCTGTGCAGCTGTCAGCGGATGCCACAGAAACCCCGGCCCCTCGCCGCCCCCGCCGCCGCCGCGACCCCCGGGCGGCCGCCTCGCCGCGCTCCGCCCCTCCCGCATCGGGGGCTCGTGCCCGGGGGCTGCGGGGGCGGCCGTGCCTCCCTCCCGCCCCCGCACCTCCCCGCACCGCGCTCCTCACTCCCCGCTCTACCGCCGGCGGGGACGCGGCTCCTCCGCTCCCGGAGCTCCCGGGTGCCCGGCCGGACCGGGAGCCCCCGTCCCCGCACCGCAGGGCTGCTCCCCCCACGGCCTCGTACCGTCTCCCGGAGAGATGGTCTCGATCTCCACCCCCATGGCGGCAGCAGCTCCACTCAGCCTGCTCAGCTCGGCGCAGCCCCACTCCCCGGCGCGGCCGGACCCCCAGTGCGGGCAATGCCCCTGGGCGGCCGCGGGCAGGGGCCGCCCCGGCTGCCCGTCAGCGCCCGCAGCCAATGCGGGCAGGGGCGGGGAGGACGGGGAGGGGAGGGAGGGGTCCGCCCGCCCCCGCTCCGAGCGCCCGGGGGCCGCGGGGACGAGGAGAACCTGGCGGCGGGGTGGTCTCCCCGCAGGCATCGCCCGCACCCCGTGGCCGTGCGGGGAATGCTGCTGCCATCCCCCGGGCAGGGTTCGCTTTAGCGATGGTGCCCCGCGGAGCGCTGCCCCGGGGGTCTCGCCGGTGTTTGCCCCCCGTGTGACCGTGCCCGTGCGGAGTCCGAGCGGCGGGAGGGCTCAGGGCCTGTGCGGGAGCGGGGACGATCGGTGGGGCACGGCTGCGGTCGCGCCGGGCAGGCAGGGAAACCAAGCGCCGCGCTCCAACCATCCAGACACCAGAACGGGGCTGAGTGCGGGTGGAGGGTCGGCATTTCCCGTTACAAAGAGCCATGGAGGAAAGCATTCGTGCTCGCACATTACGCGTGCACACTGAAGGGAATGTCCCCCGGATTCTGTTGGTGAACAGCAGCACCAGGGCAGTGGTACCCACCGCTGGTGGCCCCACACAGCAGCAGCAGCAGCAGCGGCAAGTCTCCAGCAGGCTGGCAGTGACCTTGAGTTTCAGTGCAAAACAATTTATAACTTCTTGTTCATATCCATGTTTTAAATAGGAAAATCCATGTATCTATGGTGCTCCCATGATGTGAGATTACATATTTAACCTTGCAACAACTACCTCTGAGGAGTGTACTGAAATAGACTATTTCGTCATAACCTTACTGTCTATTTGAATCTCAAGAGTTTCCACTGCCTCTAAAGGAATAGTTGTTTGCAGTTCTGTGTTTTCTGGGTTAAAAATAAAAATGGAACCATAACATCATCAGTTTTCCGACTGAAAGAGCTGTCTGTATCCATCTAATTCCAACCTGCATTTCTCTGACATTGGTTTTTCAGGATTTTTATCTGTTACAAACTGGGTTCTCTTCAGGAAAAAAGATCTTCCTCTATATGGGCAGTAGTCAGGATGACTGAACTGAGGAATTACTGTGCTGGTTTGTAACTGTGGTAATGTGGCCCTTGCATCCCTGCTCTGAACTACACTGACCATCTTCACACAGCTTTCCACACTACTCTGATCAGACTGTTCCTTCACCTGAGTGCTCGATTGTATCCATCTTTCCTTGTGTGTCAGACACTCTGAAATACCAGGGCTGGTTGGCTGAAGTTCCCCAAAAGTGGGCAAGTGAGGAAAAGCATGAGCTCACACGAGTTCAGAAGCAGTAATGAGGACTGAACAGGGATTCCTTTTGCCTGCCGCCCATTCCAGTGAATTCTGCATCTGTAGGTAGCACATACAGAATAAGCAGGCACTTATTGCAGTTTCTCCGAGCAGATCTGTAACAGTGCAAATTCTGAAAAGGGATTCTTTTCCATTGCCAATCTCAGAGTGTCATTTGATTTCTGATCAGTAGAAAGATACTAAAAATGCATTTGAGAAATAGGAAAATGCCTAGGTAGGAGCTAAGTGGCCCAGAGGCATTAGGAACACATGACCATTGCTAATTCCAGAGGTGCCTCTGAGTCATTACAGAGCAACAAGGACAGCACAAGAAAAGCTGAGAGCATAAGGAGAGTTATAAAGGGAAGTTCCAGGTACATGGTGTCTTAGTAGAGCTCTTGACTTTACAAGAAAGGACTGCTTTCATCCAGACTCCAGGTAGTTGTCTTTGTCCTCTCAGATACTCAGAGAAGGCATAAATCCAATGAATAAAAGCAAATTATACTTTGCTGCGTTCACTTTAGCTTTTATAATTACATGTTTCCTTTGATCAGGCCGCACATCTCTCCATTAAGGGAGAAGAATAGTTGTTCTGAAGTTGTGTGTTGTGACAGGAGATTTGGCCTAATCACATAATAGACATAGTTCAGATGGGATCACAGAATATCTGCTTCAAGTGTCATCACAAGTAACAGGCCTTAAACACAGACCACAGCATCCTCAGGCAGACTGACAATCATGATAAAAAAGCAAACCCCACCAACAGCAAAATTCACAAGCCACAAGGTGGGATTAAGAGGGACCAAGATGTGACCTAGGTCTTACATGCTGTGTCTACAACCATCCTATCCCATGGCCTCTTGCCCCATGGGGACACTCTAAATGCTTCTTTTGGGCATGAGCTAATAAGATCCCCTACATTAATATTACCAAGGCCATGGGAATAAAGGTGAGGCCAAATTCCAAGACAGAAAAAAAGATCTGTAGAGGTTATCTCAAAGTTGTTGGATCGATATTTTAAAAAATCTTTGACACCACAGATATTGAACAAAAAATAATGTTATTTTCCCCGTGACAGTATTCACTGGAGACATTGAGATCCTTAAATACATGTTAACAAGTCCACAGCACATGAAGATCTTGGAAGAGTAGACTGAAACAAGGAATGTTCATATCTTCAGGAAAGCCTCTGAAATACAAGGAAAAGTGGTTTAGAATTGGCAGGAAATTGGAGGGGAAACAGAAAGCACAAAGGGACTAAGAGGGAAAGTTCATGACCAAGGAAGTGGCTAAAATCAGATTATCAAACCAGATTAGAATGCTCTTTGAAAGTCATTGCATGTCATCCACCTCCTCCACCTTTGGGACCCAGCATATCTGTATCAAGGGTAAAGTCCAGTAGTCTCTCTCTCCAAGGCTCTGTAGAGCTCACGTTCCTGAACAGTTGTTTACCACAAGACCTTCCCACAGCACATTTTTCTATCCTGGCAACAGAAACAGCGGGCTGGAAAAGTGGGGGGTTTCATCACACTCCTTCCCAAATGTTTTGATGGAACCACATGACTCCAACATCTAAGATTACTCAGTGGTCACAAAGAGGACACGTTGCCACAGTCATTATGAGAAAGACCCCAAACCTTAAAGTTTAGCAGATGACTATCCCATTTTCTTTTGTGAAAACCCCTACAGCCAGCACTGTTTACAAACTATTTATGTATTTCCACTTTTAGGAAGACAGTTTCCAAATTTTTAGGGTGTTTTACTTTAGTTCATAGTTCCTATATTGTGAAATCCCATTCTTCATTGTTTTTCAAATCTACAAAGGATCTACAAATCATGTGTAATAGATTCCATATGCACATGAAGAACACCCCTGAAAGAAAAAGCACTAAATTGCCCATAAACAGAAAGCGCAAATTCTGCAAATGTAAAAATTCATGGAAGCCACAAAAAACTCCCAACAATACACATTTCCTTCACCAGCATCTGTGGATAAATAATCAGCATTACTTTGAAACCCAACCAGTGTTCTATGAACAGTGAAAGCAAACTAAAAATGTGTTACCAATACTGACCTTTCCATTCAGTGAACCAACATGTGAAACCAAGTAATTTTAATCCCAAAGTGTACAGGTCATGCAAAACCAGTGCCACACTGGAAAAAACCCTGACCAAAATAAACACCAGCCTGCAGAGCTCAGCAGGTTGTGTCACTGTGAATGTTCCTGTGCATCACAAGCATTGACAAAAGAGAGTCAGCCAGAATCCATGATTCCTCTCAAAGCACATGCTTAGGGTAATTCTGACAGCACACCCGCACTGACAGCCATGTGATTAACTGATTAAACCCAAAAATCTCCATGTGCCTGTCTCACTTCTCACTGCTGCTGGTCACCACAGGTCTCCAGCACAGTCACCTCCTCCCCAACTGATACTTGTTCTAAATGCCCCAAAACAGAATAAAATTTCATCCTGAAGCAATTACTCCTAATACTCATCTTCCTCTTGGAACTCCTTATCCACATCTGTATCTATACTATCCTCTTGCAGCTGTAGCTGTGAGTGTAAAACTGCAGCTGGATTTTTTCAGTAGCACTAAAACTGCCTTGAAAGCTGCCACCTCTCTCACCAGGCTCTTCCTAACTCAGATATTCACATATTCTCTCTCACAATGCTTTTATGTGAGTCATTATGAAGGTCTTAGACCTGATCTTCAAAGCCTTTTACAGGACCAGGTGAGGTAACCCCGGGTATGCACAGGAAAGAGCTCCAGCTCATCAGCATATACACCACCAGCTACTGGAGTCAAGAATTTGTTAGCTTAGGTTCTGGAATGGAGGCAAAAATTCCACAAGGCCTGGACCTTAATAATGGAGCTTGCTTCCAGAAGAGATTCATGCAATTTATCTCTTCCAAACCCACATGGGTTTAGACAGACTCATGGTCTCACAGACTTGTCTCCCCAGTACAAGGACGTAGTGGAGCAAGCCCAACCATTCCAATGTTGTTAATGGTTGGAGAATATGGAGAGGAGAAGGGAGCTGGGTTTGTTCAGCCTGCAGAAGACAGAGAGAAGAAGGATCTCAGTTGCTGTCTACAACTACCTGATGAGTGGTGGAGAGGATGGTGCCACACTCTTCTCAGAGATGCCCAACAAAAGGACAAGAAGCAATGGACACAAGTCCATAGCAAGAGAAATTCTGACTAAATATAGATTAAAAGAATCTTCACAAGATGAGTTATCAAACAAAGCCTTAAGGAACCTCAACAAACTGATGTCAGCCCTGTTCCAAGCAAGCTATTGGACCATATGCCCTTCAAAGATCTCTTCCTCTAAACTTATGTATGAGTCTGTAATATGTGTCATGCAACATGAAGAAGACAAGGAAATTAAAAAGTGGTAGTGAGGTTAACCACAATTCCAACATTGACTGCATGATCCTTAATCACTTCGGATCTGTTTGCAATGCATAATGCTCCAAAGTGGCTAATACAAAACTAGCTAGAACCTCAGATACAATATAAATATGAAATTGCATCATCCATCCAGACTAATTAGCACACATGCAGATTGCTGCAGTGATATTGCTTCACTGCCTACTCTTTTGAAGGCAGCTTGCTGAATTGTAGATATGCTCTGAACTGCTCTGTGCCTCAGTATTTAATTTATATAACAAGAACAATCATTGTACCTTGTCTGTTTAGATTCCAAACACTTAAGGGGAAGAGATTGTTTTTTATCATAAATAAAAGAGGGACCTAGAGCCTAAACTCAGGGTCATGCAGTGCGATCTCACAAATAAAATTTCCAATAATAACAAGACAGTCCAAGAGGATTAGATTTTCTTTTCCACCCAATCTTTCATAGCAAAAAATGGATTAAAAAATGTAAGTAAGTCTATCTTTCAAACTGTGGAACAGTACTGGAATTACATATATTGCATCTATTCAGTAAGCAATTATTCCAGCTCTGTCATTTCCTTGCCATGGAAGTTACAGAAGGATGTCAGTGACTTTGAGAAACTTTGTATTTACAGGGAAACACATTTTCTGCTTTCTTCAGTAAAACTATTTCTCTATAGTTTTGGTATTTATTCTGCTTGGTGGAGAAATGTCACTGGCAAGATATATTGGAAGCAGTTCAAACAACAGGAGAAAACCAAACAAGCCGCAAATATTAGCTACAAGCTTTTGATTAGTCTTTCGATGATTTTGGAAAATGTAACTGTGGAAATGAAATTAACTGGCATTCTCAATCCTCCAGATAAATGAATCAAGGGAGCTGGCTAATGGACTCAGAAAATTAAGGTTGTATTTGTTTTCCTTCATTCTGCATGTGCAATTATAACACTGTTTAATGAGTTTCTAGAACCTCCTGACCAAAATGATCTGAAGTTATAACTAAAAGTTCAGCAGCCAGAGAGGCAGATTGTAACATACCAAGGCAGCTACAAGTAGGACAGAACAGAAAGATTGCAAAAAGTTGGGGGCTTTTTTGCATGGTGCTCCAGAGACAGCTTTAATTCCAGGTAAATATCAACAGATCAGCAACAGCCACTAAAAATCTTGGCTTTTTACATTCATCTCTAGGAGAAACACAAACACTAATCTCTCTGGTATTCAGCTCCTCATCAGGGTTGACCCAGCATTTGGCCTTTAGCTCTCTTTGAGAAAAACAAGGCTGAATCAACCATTTCAGGTTGTGCACCTATGGAGTCAAGGTGGCTGAACCTGGAGAACAGTTATTTAGGCTTAAACTGACCTTCGAGTGGAAACACTTCTAATCCTTCCTACCAGGAAAGCAGGAAAAAGTATTTTTAATTTTATTTTCCATTACATTAAGACCTTATCTAAGATAAAAAATAGGGCTAAAACAGAACCATCACAGCCTTTCAGTAAAAATGTAGACCCCACAGGACCTTCAATACAATTCTAGCTAATGCTTCAACTATCTTACAGGCTGTGGATTAAAAACATCATCCACTATAGCTCAGTTTCAGCCTACACAGACAGTTACAGGTGAATTACTTAAACAAGCAGGTAGATAGCAGCACAGTGTTATCACCATTTCATTTTAATTAGCAGGTTTGTGTTAAAATACATTCACCAATATTTTTGTCTATATCAGGGAGGTAGGGAGATCCTATTAAGTCTAACTAGCAAGAACATTTCGATGGGAGACCAAGTTAAAGGTGTTTTATTATGAGGGTTTCCAAATATAGCTGGGAATCAGCTTTCTTCAGACACTTCTGAAATTGTCCCAGGTAGAACCAGCAACAGCAAAATATTCAACTGTCTTGGGCATTGGAATTGTTATCATCAAACACACCTCATACATCAAGCAAAATAAGAGAGAGCCCAAAATCTTTCTCAATCAATATTGTCAACCACAGTTTAACTGCCTGAATAAATACTAGAACCCATGTGATTCAGAAGTAATTAATTTTGATATACTTTATAAAATTTGCTTTCTAGTGCACCTTCCGAAACAGGTATTACTAAGAATCTGACTCTGTCTACATTGTCAGCTAACCAGTTTGGATACAGGATTATGTCCAGCTTATGCTGGCCTGAGTTCCTTTACAATAATAAAGTATTTTCCCAGAGCCGACAGAGTTTAATGACCTTTTCAACTTATCAAGCTGGGACAAATATAAATCTGCTAAAAATGTTGCTATCCTTTGTTCTTCTTCAAGTCTCAACGGGCTTTCAACTGAGAGTGATCTAACTGACTATGCACACTGTGGCAAAGAGCATTTAGCCATGCAAGAGGTTCCTAAGTTATCTGATGTGTCTGGTGGGAATTATAAAAATACCACTTCAAGGGTAAAAATTTACATCATCTTGGAAAAAGAAGGTACTAATAAGAGACATCTTCAAAAACAAATACATTTAATGCCTATGAAAGAAAAAGACTGTCACAATTGGGAAGCTGAATGTTGACTTACAGATGGAAAGACCCATTAGATCATTCATTCCCTCTCTTTGCCAAGACAGAAATATATCCTAAAGAACATTTCATGCTCTTCTGCCCAGTATAATTTTTGTAACATAAGTGCTGGAGTTTCTATTGAAAACCTGATTGCTTTATAAAGTGTGCACAAGAGACTGGCATGTACATACGGGAGCATTAAGTCAAAAAACAGTGTTTTGAGATACAGAGGGCATTCAGCAGTGGGAAGGCTGTGGGTAGGAATCATGTAGCTTTAGAAAGAGGTATTGGTGGGCTGATCATTGATAAATGTTCTAGTTACAACAGACATGCATGTAATGACTATGCAACCATTCCTTGGCATTCATCTGTCCGTACCCATTTCCTATCCGAGTACTTCAGCTAGACTCATAAAGCAAGAGTTATTAATCTATTTTAGGTACTTTACACTGATAGAATGAATCATGCCCTAAAAGTATCTATTTCTCACCACTGACTTTTAAGTGAATCAGGAAGCAGGGTCTGACTTAGACAACTATAGCGTGTATGTGCAGAGACATGTTAGAGAGCTGAAGCTCCACGTTGTTGCCTAATAGGAGCTTGGGTACTACCTTCATATAGGCATCTATACGTATTTACTTCAATGCAGAAATACTAATCTGTAGGATGCATCCCACACCTACAATTAAATGAGAAATGAGTCTCATTCTCTGTGACCATATTTGCATAACCATCCTGCTTTCCTTTCTAATTGCTCACCAGTTTTGCTTTAGCATTTTGAAGGCCAGAAAAACATTATGCCCTTGATGAGAGTGAGAATGAAGTGGCCTTCTGAAAAGATTTGGTTCTCTTCTCCCCACTCCAATGAACTACAAGAGTCTCACTCTAAACCACAAAAGGGAAGGCTTGGGTGATTAACAACTGCTTCGCCAACTCTACTCCCCCAGATGTGCTGGATTGCTATGTTAGAATTACATATTTGCCTTTCTGTTACAGAGGAGAGGGAGTTCCAAGAGCCACAAACATCAAGACAACTGTTCACAACACTCCTGCAAGAGTGATGGACAGCTCTGGTTGGAATGATGTGATGGAGCACCTCTGGTGCCTTCCCTGAGACCCAGGGGAATTTCAGAGAACCCAAGGTCCAGTGTCAGAGAGGTCACTGCAGTCAGTTATACACGTGTGACATTTGGAGAGTTGCCATCTAGCAGCATATCCCTGAGGGTGGAAATGAGCTCACAGAATTTATAAACATCAAGAAGAGGCAGAATTTTTGTCTCGCTGCAGCAGTGTCTTGTCCCCATGCTAGGTGCCTCTGTTTACAAATGACAGATCAAGACAGCCTGGTACCCTTGGCACAGGCAGTTGCTCCAGAAAGGTAATACCAAGGTTCTGCACATATGAAAAAAGTAGTCTTAGAAAGAAGTGGTGACTTTCTTGCCTGAAGTCTCCTTAGTTTGAATGTAGCCTGCACAGAAAAGATGAGTGGCTTGCATTTACACAATAATTTGAATACATGTTTTTTTAATTAACCAAACTTCTTAACAATTTATTAAATATATTTCTGTAAAAATTACAATGTTTCATTAGGTGTTTCCCACTTTACATGACATACGTACAAAAATGTGTAGCTGGTGAGTAAAATCCTATTCTGAGAGCGGGAACAGAACACAGACCTATCCCTGTCAGAAGAGCACTGATTTACAAAGCGTGGATCAGTGGATCTGCTCTGACAGATTACGTACTTCATTTCTTTATTAACTGTGCATAATTTTCACATTCTGTTCCAGTTAGCTTATGACAGATAACTACTTTTTAAAATCAGATCTCAAGGAAAAGAAATGTCAGTGTGGAAGAATAAAGACATTTAGTATGCATTTATTACGTAAATAAATACTCAAGCTTCTCAAAAGTGTTGAAGTAAATGACACATCTACTTAAATTGGTGAATTCATGGTGAGTAGCTTTAAATAGAAATACTTTTGAAGTAAAAATACCACGAAGTATTAGACATTTCATGAAGTTGAGTTAAATTAGTATTAGAAAAATTATTACTCTTACGTTTTTATTACATATTGAGCTGGATCTCTCTTCCTCTGAAGTCACCAGGAATATTAACATCTATTTAATTAACTTGAAGTAAGATTTAGCCTGGAAGAGTTATTTTACCATGAGTAAAGGAGAAAATGAAGTCTGAAATCCAGCTTTTCCAGCAAGGCACTGAACTCAGATCCACAGAGATATTCAGATACCAATCTCCCACTAGAAAAGAAATAGACAGGTAAATATATTTAAGAACCTGGAACTCATTAGCTCTGATCCATTTGGACACAAAAAGTACTCACTGTTTCCCTGAACAGTAAGGAGAAGCAATGTGGAAAAACATCAATATAAATCAGTATTATAAAAAATGGCAGCTCACTTCAATGATGAAGGCTGGATTAATTTTCCAACACTCATGAACCATGGGAACTCATGTCTACCAGCTGGCAGCTATGCGCAACTCAGAGTTCAGTTTTGGACTTTCCATATGACTTCTAAAAACCATCTCCTCCAAAGCACCAAGGACTGGCTGGCTGGAATTACTCTGCAGGAGAGAGCCAGCCACCAGCTGAAACACCTTGTTTCAGCCATAGGTGACATTCTCAGTCACACCAGAGTTAATCAGAGGCACAGAGATGCTAATAGTTCAGAATCTAGCTCATTGTAGGTGTAAAGTCTGTGGTTGCTCACTGGAGTGTCTCAGATTTCTAACTGTAGTAATTGCCCGTACAGTTTTCAATTACCAGCCTTTATTTTGAGTGTGTGCTATAAAGATCTGTGCATGCCAAGGTGATGGAGAAATAGTATTTATATTTTTTTCTGGAAAAATGTGCTAACTGAATGAAGGGAACTTGTTTTTTCCTCTCTATTTTTATCCCGTTTTTAAAAAATGAGGCTGTGCCGAACAAAAGTTCAACATCTCTTTTATTCACTTTGCACCTTCTTTGATCCCCAGTACAACTTGTTTAAATTCATAATCATGGCATAACTTAGGTTTTATTCTTTGTATACTTATTTGCTGTATATTTTACAAGTCTTCCATTATGTACAGTTTTTTAAGGAAACAAGCTGACAGATAACCTCATCTCGAATGAATTTTGTCATATATGGTGTTTATGGGGATTCTGTTCTCACAGAAGTTCCTTGCCCACATTATTGCCTCCCACCAAAAACCAGTCATCGAATGAACCACAGGAGGAAACTTTGCTTGAGATTCTCAAATGTTATCCCCAAATGGAGTCTGCGGTTCCAATTCAACTGCTACAGAATAGAGCTTGCAACGTGTCCAAACCCTGCAGATTTCAAGGAACACTGAGCCTTGGAGAGTTTTCAAAAGTCCTCAGCAAATTCATGCTCACTTGGCTCCCCAGCTCACTACCATGCCAGTGGAACCTTGTGGATGTTGTCATCTTTGTGTCTGTGTATCTCAGATTATTAGAAATAAGTATGTTTCAGATGAAGTATAACTTCATATATGTGTCATTAGTATGACTTCAGATGAAGTCCTAATTCCTAAGGCCTTCAGAGATAGACAAAAATCTCACTGTAGCTCTGTTGCAAATATTTTTCAAGACTTCAGTGTTTGTGAGATGACCTGAATTCCAAAATTGAGGATGATTCTCATACTGGCAAATCTCACATATTCAGCCTTGTATCCCCCTCTGATAATGTCACAGACACTGATGAAAAGCAGATTCTTTATGAGATGATGAAATTAAAAAAAAAACCAGACTAAAAAACCCCAGCAAATAAAGTCCAGTGTTCCATGTGAGTAGTCAGTCCATGCTCTCAAGATGTCAGCGTAGCTGGCAGAATACACATTATCCCTAGCGAAACATCTGAGCATTTCAGTCACACTGAGGCAGAAGTTTCTGCATCCCAACCACATTTTAGGTTGCTAGAATGCAGCTGTGACAGAGTTTTGTTAGGATATTTAAAGCACAGCGGTGCAGAATATAGAGGAGATGCTGTGCCAAAGAATAGCTTTATCACTTTCAGCAAAATATACCCAGAAGACAATAAAGCAGCGAAACACCATTCTTTTAAAGTAAAACAAACATATATTGTACAGACTCTGTCAATTTATGGAGCTGCTGTGATTGTATTTTAATGTAATCTATTCATTGTAACTGCTATGGGTAAGAAAGTTTCACTAATATGAAAAACAATAATCCTGCTACAACTTGGAGGAAGTACAGAGTAGTCAGAACTCCTAGTGAAATAGGTATGGCAGTGTGGCATCCCTGCCACAAAGGGTAAGGTAAAATCATTAAAAAACATGGTTTCACCACAAGCACAGACAGAGACCAAAGAATTTATGAGTCTTGCATAAAAAGGGATCTTCTAACCTGCATATTTAGCTTTTTCATTTTTACCCATTCCAGTCATCCTTGCTGGCTTGTTCTTGATGCATATAAAAAAGTTTTTATTTTGAATGTAATCTTAATGAAATAATTCACAAAAGGAAAAAAGGTAGCTGTGAATGAGCATGTGATATAATTACATCAGTATGGGAGTTCTTTAGTGGTAATACCCATCCTCAGTAAATACACCTGGAAAAAGGATATTAAAAATTCTTACAACAGAGGTCTAACTGCCTTCAACAAGACGTTTGTTTTCCTCAGGTGATAACATACAAATATATAAAGTATAAAAGAGCCAAAGATGCAGAATGTGTATTGTTAACTCTTACATTTTTAACCAGAGTGATTACATTGATAGCTTTGCCCAGGTTTAATTTATTCACTCTTTGTTAATGTAAAAAGCAAGACACACAAGTTACATGGAAGCTGAAAGGAGATGCACTGACAAGACAAGAATTACAGAGAGATGCTGAGGATGGGATCCAGTTACCTGTTTATAAGCTTCTAATGCCATCTTAGGCAGTCCAGGGGGCTATCTGGGGATCATCTCTTTGTTGCCAGCTGCCACTCCAGAATGGCACTACTCTTCTCTAAGTCCTATGCTGTATCTGCCAGCTCAGTGTGGCTGTCTCAGATGTCTTGGGGCACTGAAAATAGTAATGGTTGCTTATATTTAAGTAATTAATCCCACCCTGACTGTTTAGGCTCAGCCATACGCACACTCTGTCCAAGCTAACCCCAGAGAAGGCTGCGCTGAGGAGGGAAGGGTGGAGACGCTCGAGGCAGTCCATCTGACCCAGCTCTGGGCCTGCAACAGCACAGCCCACCCAAACTGCTGCATCTTCACACGGCCCCACTGTGTTACAGCAATTCATTGGTTGGGTCTTCTGGGTCTTGGGCAACTCAAGGATCTTGCATGATATTATGTTACATATTGTGGAAAATGCAGGGTTAGGAGAAACAAGAAAATTTCGGCGTCCTCTCTGCATTTTGTCTGTATAATGAGGGAACAGCCCTCAGATACAGGTAGCTGGGAAGACCAAGAAGGAAACCAATATATATTTGTAGCTAGGAAGTATGTCCCAGTAAAATGAACACTGATCACTAATCAGCTCTCTTTGCTTCTAGACTATGTACTTGGGGTTTTTTAGTTTGGGTGTTGTTTTTTTTAAAATCTCACTTTCCTTCGTTCTCTTGTAACTATTGACAGAACAGAGCATGATTTCCCTTTTCTACTTTCCTTTCATAGCTATTTCAGATCTTGTCTCTTTGAAAGATGCTGCTCATCAGAGATTGCAATCTGCCTTGTACAGTTCTCAGTTATGTTTAAATCTTCTTTCATCCCTCAAAGGCTGGCTGAAAGAAGTGTCAGGTCATTATTTCAGGCTGTAGCTTAATACTTAGGCTTACCAGTATATTGTTGCATGATTTCTCTCTTTGGTAAAGACCTTCATTCACTGAAGGTCAAGGTATTAGTGTTATTTTTAAATATATTCCCAGCACCAAAGAGTTAAAAATAGCCCTCTACGAAAATGCACAGTAATTGGTTAAACCTTGCTAGCAATCACATGAAGATGATAACTCCTCCCAGGAAAAGACATAGCCAAAGCAGCTTTGACATGGATTTATACTTAGAAGAGCAGCTGCGGGCCTACTGAGGAGTTCACAATATAGACTGTTGGATTATCAGCAGAAAAAACAGCTTGATGCTGGAAAGGAAGGGACAGGAGACATGAGAAAAAAATTTTCTCATGGTGATCTGCAAGTGAATTCCATGGATTCTCTACTTTGGAACAACCACTATTAGAAAGAAAGCTTAAAAAGATGGATCTGGGAAAGGCAAAGCTGCTGAGAACCGGCCTCAATGCTTTATATCAAGCTATCCACCCTGTGCACGGAATCGCCTGGACGGATGGGAAGCAAGTGATACTGACTACCTTATACTATCAAAACGGAGAGCTGAAGTTTGGAGACTCCAGCATTGTTGGTCAATTTGAACATGTTCATGGGCTTTACTGGGGCCCATGTTGCTCTACAGACACCCCAGCTCTGCTCGCTGTTCAGCACAAAAAGCACGTAAGCATTTGGCAGCTGGTGTACAGCAGTGCAGAGGAGAAAAAGCCCTTGATTTCTCAGACTTGTGAAGTTGGTGAGCCATTTCCACTGCTTTCTCAGGGCTGTGTCTGGCATCCAAAGAAGGAGGTCTTGGCTGTGCTTACAAAACGAGATGCTTCAGTCTTGCATGCTGTCCGTACTGACAATACACGGGTTAAGGCAGAGATCAAAAGCAGCGGACTCATCCACTGTGCTTGCTGGACTAAGGATGGTAATCGTTTAGTAGTTGCTATAGGCAGTGCTCTGCACTCCTACATATGGGATAATGCTCAGAAAACTCTAAATATCTGCTCCTTTTGCCCAGTTTTTGATGTGGGAGGTTATATCTGTGCTATAGAAGCCACACTGGATTTCCAAATTGCTGTAGCTACTGAGCTTCCTTTAGATAATATCTGTGGTTTCAATGCCGGCATTGCATTTGATGTGCCCTCTGGTACAGAAGCTGGTTCTTTAATCTCACACGCTGCTCTGGTGCTTGGTGATGAGGAATACTCCATGGACACACGAAGAAAGTCCATAGATTCAGATAGATCAGGTGTTGATTCACTTGCCTCTTCTTCATCAGGTCCTGTGGATTTAACCCATATCCTTGCAAACCACCGTCGGTCTGATCCCAGTCCTCTCATTACTCTGAAACGCAAAGACTCTGCAGCAGCAAATGGTCAAGATTCTTCTCACTTGATCTTGGTGACTTTTGAGAGGAAGGTAACGACCACCAGAAAAGTCACGATCCCAGGTATTCTGGTTCCTGATATAATGGCTTTTGACCTTAGAGCTCAGATTGTGGCAGTAGCCTCTAATACCTCTAATATTGTTTTGGTGTATTCAGTTACCTCTTCCTGTATGCCTCACATTCAACAAATCCAGCTGGAAAAAAATGAAAGACCAAAGGGCCTATGCTTTTTAACAGATAAGCTCTTATTGATTCTGATTGGCAAGCAGAGGTTCCCTGAGCCTAATCTCATTCCATCTTCAAGTTCAGACAGGTATATAATACGTCTTATGGTTAAAGAATTGATGCTGGAAGAAAACTCTTCAGCATTGCCTGAAACTAAGCAGAATATGTTTTATAATTTTGAATCCTCTATTAATATACCTGGAAAAAGAAAATTCTTTGAGAATCTTGCCACAGAAGACCAACCTCAAAGCAGGGAGTTGTTAATACCAAGAAGAACAGTTATTCAATCTCCGAGTGGCAGGAGAAGACTCATTGAAGAAGTAAAGAGCCCTAGTTATGAGCAGAGCTCTTCATCAAGTGTGAGTGACCTGGATGAAAAAAGGCTCCCAGGTGACTCTTCGGTGGCCTTGGAAACATTGGATGCTGAACCTACAAATCGCTCAGTGTCTCTTCGTGGTTTTGGATCACCTAGCAGGATTTCCAGCAGACCAACATCCCCTAAAGTGCAGTTCAATGTGATCCAAGAAACATCAAATTATCCTAAAAACAACAATTTGCCAAGTGAAAGGGGAATGAGTCACATATCTAGAAATTTAGAGAGACTTTGTGGCAGTTTCAATGAGTTACAGCTGAGTCTTTCTGAAATAACAGACTTTGCTAGGAACGGGAGGAGGATATCTTTAGCCTACCCGTGCTCCCAGGAACCGCCTGTTGTGCATGTCACTTACCAGGTAACATCTTGTCAGCTTAGAAATATTGTGATAGGAACCAAAATTTTAAACAATCTTGTATTTATTTAGCTTCAAATCAAGAGGATGCAGTTTATTCTTATCAACCCATGAGAAATGTAACCTAGATTTGGCATCAAGCTTAATCTAAAATGGAATTATAATTTGTCATTGGAACAGTAACTCAGGATAATATGGGTAGTTTATAGGATACTTCACATGGGAGATTTGTCTGTTTGTTCTTTGATCATGCACAATTGTCTTGGACAGTGGCTGATTTTGTGTGCATCTGTCAGAGAGAACAGAGCCAGAGCTGTTATTCTACAAAAAGCTTGTATTTTAGTTTAGTTTAGTAAGAGATAAGCTGATGAATATGGGGCTACAGTAGCTCACCAGAAATGTAATAAATTTAAACCTGAGCTCAAATCCAGAGTCTGAAGATACCAGACTCACAGAAAGACTGAAACGAAGTATTGAATCTCAATTTATGGAAAATTTAAGTGGACATGACATTAATTTGGCTTATTTCTACTTTGATTTCTCAACACTATTCTCTGCAGAATCGGACATACACAATTTGTAAAACGTATGACCACTTAAAATTTTCTGAAGAAAAACCCTCAAACAACAACAAAAAAAATCCATCAATATCTAATTATGATTTCATTAAATAAGTATAAGAATGTCAAACCATTTTCCTATCTACCTTTGTTTTTGGCAAATTTCCTACTGGCTTCAATAAGAATTTCAACGAAGGAATGTAGGTTGGGTAATTATTTCTATCTATTATTCTCAATATTATTCACAGGAATACTAACATTATACTGATCAGATTTTTGAATATGCTGATGGTAGTGATAAAACTGGTTTCCCTTTCAGGATGTAGATGCCAATTATAAATGCATTCTTATCTACTGCAACATAAGCAGCATTATGTCAAAATAATATAGTGCATTGTGATGATGCCGAAGTGTTTATTTCTCAAAAAATTTTACTTCCTTTTATTTTAAAGGAATCCATACAGACATCTAAGTAGCCCTCCTGAAACACACATTAAGGGAATGGTGACTCAATTCAATCATGTTCGTTACTTTTTAGCAATTGTTTACTTGTCATTTAAGCAGATTCTGGTATGTTGGGTTCTCTAGATAAAAGCAAAGCTTTTGATCTGAATTAGTCAGTAATTTAACTTGAACATGTTATACAAATTCTGGTGAAAAAGCAACGTGTCTATTTTAAATAATTTAGGATTTTATTGGCCAAGAAGCAAGCCCTTCTGTTCTCCAGTATGTTCAAATTAATTTTGATTTCTTACCATACATCAACTTATTTATTTAGCAAGCAGCCCTATTTCTAGGATTCAATTGGATTAACCTTTCCCAAGAGAAGTTTTATTTGTGACACAAAATATTAATCTCTGAAGTCACTGTGCACGTTTGCTTGCACAAGAAGTAAGAATTGGTTAAGCTGTATTTTTCTTTGGAAACAACAACAACAAAATTAAGTGCTTCTAAAATACTGCTAGAAAAACTATGTTTAGAAAGGAAGACTTATTTATCTGAACAGGTTAGTTTCACATTAAGCCAGCAGCAAGCACTGCTAGCAGCACATTATAATGACTCAGAAAAAGTGCCACTAATGCCTTCCCACACACACAGCTTTCCTGGGGAAGGCTCAACTAATGCCTTCCATAGTTCAGCCCCTCTACTGAAATCTAACAGGATCACAGCACGATGCCAAAAAAGAATGAAAAATAGACTTGGCAAAAAGGTCTACAGACAGGGAAATATTTGCTTCATAGGCAGCTAATAATTTTCAGAGAAATAGTTGTTTTGATTAGTTTATATTCAGACATCTGAACCTTGTTCCTCCTTCAGGAACTGTTTAGTGCACTGTGAGCTCAGAGACCAGCTGGGCTGTGGGTTTCAGCCAGACTCTGTGTTCACAGAGCAAAAAGTCAGGAAATAGCTTTATTGCCTTATGATATAAATATCAGCCAGTGGAAAACATTCTCAGCTTTAGGAACACTGCAGTCCAGTCAATAATATGGCCATTATCTTCCAGCTCTTTGTGCCAAGTGTATGTCTTCTTAAGTGTCTGTATAATCCCCAGCACAGCAAAGGCTCAGTCTTGATTGAGAAATATATGGTACTAAAGAATATAATGATCAGAACTGCATAACCCTATTTATGCATTTATAAAATAAAATGAAAATTTAAAATATAATAGGTAAAAATGTAGCAATAATTAATGAGCAATTACGAAAACTGTTGTGCAGAAGCATTACTGACATATTTATATGTATTTCCTGTTCTGCTTAGAAACCTAAAACAAGAAAACAAACATTACTTAATAATTCATAATGCCTGCTCACTTAATAGTCTTCAAAACCTTTGTTTATCCTGTTAGTGCAAGCCTGCCTGTCACTCCTCTGAAGTCACATCTATGCAGTGCTATCAGAATTTGTATTCATTGTAGCCCATAGCCATAGAAGAAAACCACGATCATTCACACTTTGGAAATGTCACTGCACTATCACTTGTGTAATAGCATTCAGCCACCAGAGGTAACTTGATCATTCAACCCTGAAAAGCAAATATTATTGCTCTTTCATCACATACAGGCTTGTGATTCAGGGGAGTGTGGGAGGGCAGACAGACAAATGAAATAAGAAGATATTATTTAAAAAGAAAAAAAAAAAAAAAGAGGATCTGTCACAGATTTTTTTCTGTTTCAGTTTGCAAAAAGATACTTTTATCATCCTTTTCCCCCAGAAAGGAAACAGCTGCAGAATATTTAAACTACTCTCATTCAAAAGCTAATTACAGTGGAAATAAAGCCAATCTGGATCTCAAATTAAAGTCATTTAGGCAAACCTCTCCAGGAGGAATAAGATTCATCTTAATCTGAAGAATATCTTTAAACTCCTACATTTTGCTCACAAGCAGTATTATGTCAAAAGTTTATATCAGAGAGAGCATATATTGCATAATTAAACAGGAAATAATATCTTTTCAGTAATTAGTCACAATGATTTTCTTTTCTTAGCACTCACCAATAATTGTATACAAGTCAATTTGTACTTTTATAGTACCTTCATGCAATTTACTATGGGAAACTTTATTGCCAAGGTCAGCTATAAAATAAACAAACTTTTTTTTACACATATCTGGGAGATGAACAGAAAGGATCCAAACATATGGCAGTAAAGTTCTGATAGAAATACATGACGTAAAGAAGGGGAATATAAGGGGGGCACAATAAAATGAGCGAAGACCAGGCTTCAATGATGAGCTGTAATAAGACCATGAACCTTTCTGAAATCCAAAGGGCAATTTTGACTCGGGTTGAGCCACAGAAAGTTAAGTCATGAAAATGATGGAAGAGGAAGCTGATATGACTGCTCCCCGGAGTAAGAAACTAGTCAGCTATCCTGAAATTTAGAAGGAAGAGATTTAGGATGACTGTAAAAGAAAGACCTGCAGTCGTCAAGAGGAAGTGTGATTAATGCATGGATAACATTTTGAGCAAAGGTTGAGGAATTTGTTATGAGCAAATTCTGTCAACAGTGTTCTGAAACTGATCAATAGCAGACAAGCATGCTTTGTAGAGGAGACACAATTCCTTTTGTTAGAGCAGATGATTTGTTTGTTGGGTACGCAGACGCAAAAGGAAAGGAACATGCAATGTCAAAAATGAAGCCAAGTTTTCATACTGCACAAAGAAAGTAAAGATCATACATAAAGATCATGGAAGCACAAGCACAAAAGGTATATCTTAGATGACAGTACACCTGAAACAGTAGTTGCAGAACTATTAACAGGGAGCCAAGAGGAGAGAAATCCCAGCATCACGTCACCTGGAATGCTGCTGTGCCCTATAAATGCAAACTGCTCTGGGATTTAAGCACCTCTGAGCACCTCAGATCTCTTCCAGCGTAAACATTTTACAGGCTTATGCTTCTCTGCCAGGTTAATTAAGGTTGCGATTGGAATGTCCCACATAAGGAAAGGAAAGATACAAGTATCTCCACCACAATAAAAACAGAATCTACCAAAAAGCAAGCAGGAATCACAGCAACAGCAGAAATAATGACAGGGAAGGGGAGCAGTGTGAGCTGCCAAACCTAATGAGCACTACCTGTGGCAATGCTGCACAAGGCTCGATGAGACACAGTACTCTGAATGTAAATCGTAATTCTCCTTCCTCTTCAATGCTCTCTTCCTTAGCTGTTTAAGTATCTTTTCATTGTCTTCTGGCACAGAACCCCCACATCTAGCTAATTTACTAGATTTTTCTCATCTTGCACAATGAATATGGGGGGCAAGGTAAAAGCAGGCTGACTAATGGGTACTAAGGTATCAAACTTGAAATCACCAGAGGAGGACAACACAGAGAGTTGAAATCAACAACACAAGAGAGTTGAAATCAAAAGAATGAAAGCAGAATCCTCCGCAACTACAGCACTATTCACTGTACAATACATGTACTAACCTGATACCTTTCCCTTAGAAAAGACCAGATTATTAACACAAAGGAGATGAAGAATATTTAAAATACCTGTAATTCAGTACAGTACTTGAAATCAAGCCACTGGGGAAATAATTTGTTCAACAGCAGAGAATAGGGATTAATAGAAGAAAAATAAGATGGTTAAGGAATTAGCTGCAAGGGAGATAGTAATAGTTATAATAATACAGAAGAAAATGGAAAAAAATTACTAGTGGATTTTCTCATGATGGATTTTCAGGCTCATCTAAAAGTTTCATTAATGATCTGCTGAGTTATGCTTATAAAATCTGCATATGACATAAAGTCAGTAACATTTTCAGTAAAGGATCAGGATTTCACACCTGTAAATTGATTACTATTATTTAACATCTAGAATTTAAAAAAAAAATAGGATTGAAATGAACTAAATGAACTAATATAAAGTGCATAGTAATATATTTCAGGATTAACAGAGGAAATTTCTGCTTTAAACTGGATATTCACGAGCTGGAAACAACCAAGGATGAGAAAAGCTTGTACATGTTAAGTGACTACAAGATGACTGTGAATCCAAACTACAATATTGTTATGAAAAGAACAAAGGCAGTGTGTGGGCACATCAGTGAGGCACATCCTTCAGCACGTAATGCAGTACTGGGCACACAGCTGTCAGGTCTCATCTGAAAAACATTTTACATTCCTAGACATCCATGGGCAAGAAAGACACAATCAGACTTCAACTGATCGCTAACCCAGTGTCAGTAAAACAATTCTGATTGGTAGCACATTCTCATTTACTTCACTTTTTCATCAGTTGTTGAATTGAAGTTCCTTCAGATGACCTCAGCATGCAGGCGAGTGTAGGCAGTGCATTAGGAAATACAAGACGAATGAAGAAAAGGTCAAGAGACAGAACCAGCTGCAGCAGACTGCTCAGTGGGGTTAAAAAAGGGAGAGAAGGCATGCTCATTTATTGTGCAGACATACGGTGTGTAACATCTCATCCAGGAATCTTTTTTGCCTTAGTAAATTATTTTCTTCTCATACATATTTGCAATCCAAAATGTGGGTTTTGAAAGACAGTTTGGCACTGCTGCAATGGGCTGGCTGCTGCCCAGAACACCCTTTATAGGCTATAAAATCTGATCGGGGCAGGCTGACACGGGTAAAGGAAAACAATTATTGAGTTGACCGTTCCTTTTTATTGGATTTTTGTTGAAGGAAAGTTGGACTTGACATACTGCAGGAAGTTGGCTAAAGAAACTTAATCTGAAAAAATTTGTTTCTTCCGTGATTAACATGTTCTTAGCCTACCAATAAACTTTGATCTAGGATAAAGCAACTAACACATGGGATTTTAATCCAGAAATTTCAAATTCTCTAACTCCTACTAGAGATAAATAACAACATAGCAAAAACAGATGTGGATTTTGGGAAGAGGTAGATTAAATCTAGATTTGGCTAGAAAAATTGACTTTCGGTTAAGGCATGAAAGTGGGAAGTACTAAGGCAAGCTTTTAATTGTACCTCTAACTCTGTCACAAATTACTTCCATGACCTTGAGTAAATCTCTTAAGCTCCCTGTGTAATGGCATGATCATCTATAAAAAGGGGATACTAAGAGTTACCTGCCTCACAAGAAGGTACAGGTTTAAATCAGTTAATCTGTGATGTGACGTGTGTGAACACATTCCTCAAAGAGAAGGCACATTATCATCACTTAAACTAAACATTAAACAAAAAGGCTAAATAATTAGAAGATTATAACAGAGTAAGATTCTTGACCTGAGAAAATCTGTAAAAAGTCAAAAATAAATGTATAAGATGATAAAATTTATCATTATAAACAGAAGTATATTACAAAGACAAAGAAAATAGTTCATATGAACACTCACAAGTGATGCAACCAAGACTTGATCTTTCAGGTTTGTACTTGAAAAACTGTTTAGGATAAAAAATAGGTGTCGTGCAGTTTTGCGTATACAAAAATGTCTTCTATTTCCAGTGGCTGTTCCAGTAACAATGTGCAAGGCTAAGTAGGAAACAAACTAGAACAAATTCATCCTGAGTATACATTTCCATTCAACTGATTTCAAGTCAAGAGAAACAGAGCTGGATTATTTTCTGATAATTCCTGAGTTGGAGCATATCTACATGAAAAAATGGACCACTTGGACCAAGGCAGTGAGCCTGTCTCATTTACAGTCCATTTTTTTCTATAATTCATTAATTGAAGTTCCAGTTTGAATAAACTCTGCTATTTTAAACTGAACTCAGGAAAATTAAATAGTTGTTAGATGTGCTAGTCCACAATCTGCAGCAATGACAAAACTTTGCACAAATACCTGCACAGGCAGAGCATCTTCACAATGCCTATGCAAAGCACATGCTCACTGCCAAACATTCAGCCCATGGAGTTCCAGGTGTGTTTAGGTTCAACAGAATTTAGTACTACATAATTTGGAAATACCTAAAACTTACAAAGAAGTTCTCTTATATGGTTACAGCTGTAAAAAAAAGTTGCTATAGGTTTATGACTAAGAAAATAAAAGTTCCTTGATGCATTCCTTAGGTATATCCTTTATTAATTAAGCAGCAACAAATTTCTGCTTGTTTTGAATGTGGAAAAAGATAAGAAGACCTTAGAAAGTTGGAAAGTTCACGTTTTTAATGGAAAGGTTTTTTTATGTTTCTTACATAAAAAATCAATCATAATAAATAGCAATCAGCCATAGACTATCTGCATGAGCGATTTATACCAGAGTGGGGAAAAAGACGTTTGCAACAGACAGATATTCTGATTTACAGAATCCAATGTGGTTGCATGACAGCACAAATACTGTGTACAGAAAAGTGAAAGGGATTTATTTAGAAAGGTTGTTACACAGCAAAGAAGCACACGTTCACTGAGAGAGCAACTGTCAAAAGACAGCACAATTAGAAATGAAGACAAGCATTACAAGAGACATTTATTTAGTCAAAGGTTAGATTACTGTGCACACAAATAGAAGATGCAGTTGTGAATTCATTCAACTGTAAGTTTTACATTAGCAAGAAAGATTCAAGTGTATGAAGTAGACACAGGGTAGGACTAGAAGAGGAGCTGGGATAGATGAGATCCTTTCAACCCATTCTAAAATATTACTTTGGATCCATTTTGAATGTACAAAACACAAGGGTCTAGGAAATTGGATAAATAGACTGTTTATTCACATAACAAATATGTAAAAACGGGGAGTATTGCAAACATAAAGATGCCAAAGAAAAAGAAACAAAGCAAAACATAACACATGGAACTACACAGGGAGAAGGCATGGAAAGAACAAAATGAAATTCACAGGACAAAGTATAGCAATATTATTTAGAAGAAGATGTCTAATTCACATCTATTTCATAATGACATTGAGTCATTGGAAAGTTTTTAATGTTAAAAGGACTTTCAAATGATAGCAGACAGGAAAATGTAAATTCACATATATATCCACTTCATGACGATAGCAGCTCAACTATTTTGTATCCATGCACCTTGTAGTAACCAGAATGATGAAACACAAAGATGTTGATTCTCAGGGCCACCTAAATTTCATGAAGCACAAACAAGCCACCTTTATATTCAAGTGTGTTCTTTCAGTGAATATCAGAGTAAATTCCAGGGTTGTAAATCCATACATTCCCTCTCTCTCAAAGCAAGTCACAGGATTTCCAAGCTACCTTGCTGTGACAGCTTTTCTGAGAGACTGTTGCTATGTCCAGTCTCTCTGCAATACTTCCTGTGCCAAAATAACCCTGAGGTTATTTTACCAGGGTGGAATAGCTGCCCAGTGGCTCTCAAACCCACCCACACATACTGCTGAAACTGAGCAGTGTACTCCTTTACTCTGGCAGCATCTGGAACAACGTTATTCCAGGTATTGCCTTCCACTTAACTGGCTTCAGGCAGGGAGGCCCAACAGATGCACAGATGCACACCCCAGGGCAGTTCGTATACAGGGCTGAGGCAGCTTTGAGCTGCAGAAACTCACAAAGCAAAAACCAAAGAGGCATTTTCATCCTCCTCACATGAAACTGTGAGATTGTGCTTAGAATGGCCCTGCATGATGATGTCATCTATAAACTGTAGGAAAGACAGACAAAGAAAAGGCAAAATAACTAAAGAACTTAAAGGAATAAGAGCAGAGGAATGGTTATAATAACTCAGGCTCAATGTCTAAGCCATTAACAAGATCTTTTCTTTTATATACATGCATATGAAGAAAAGCTTTCCGAATGGTTCAGTTACTGAAGAAACAAAAGATGTTCTCCTCTGTGATGGCAAGATCCATCTGAGTTTAGTCCAGCAGCTGTTTGATCTGCCTGTTATTGAAATGAAACATGGTATGTTCTTTTTATTTCTGCTATCTGGTTTCACCTGAGATTTTTAGCATAAAAGAGACATTTGTGGTAGAATAATTACCCCAGACTTTAGTAAAGTGAGCTAACTAACGTTTTTTGGCAAGTGTGTGTTTTCCCTTGTCTGAAATACAGCAGAGTCTCTTGAAATCATTTAAATGCTAAGTAACTACCTGCAGAACTACCTATTAGCAGAGTAGTATGTTAGGTGCCTCTGCAAAGGAAGGCTGAGAAAATAATCAGTGCATTGTGTTGCCTGGAAGTAGAATGGCTTCTTTGAGACCCTTCGGCATTTTGCTTCCCCCATCCTTACAGGAATGTCTCAGACCTGGCAATGGAGTGTAGGCTGGAGAAAAATTCACTCTTAGAATATGATATATATTTATG
The DNA here is from genome assembly GCF_000738735.6 of Corvus cornix cornix. Lineage (NCBI taxonomy): Eukaryota > Metazoa > Chordata > Aves > Passeriformes > Corvidae > Corvus > Corvus cornix. The sequence goes on along the minus strand of NC_047056.1, from coordinate 108,162,414 downwards.
TATCAAGTAGCATTTGGGATTATTTTAATGTAAGATTAAAAATGAAGCTCAATGTTCCTATTTGCCAGTCTTGCATTTTTACCAGTCGCCACTGAGCAACTCGTAAGGACAGAAGCCACAAGGGGAACCCTGGCCCCAGACTGGTCTCTGAATTGCCTTGTCCCTGCCTGTTCTGTGTGACACCTTGTCAGCAACACTGCCATTTTTTAGCCATTTCTTTATAATGCTTCTGGTGGCTTTTCACAGTCTACTATGATCCTCTTTCTGAGGCTGTTGCAGAAGACAAGGATATGCAGGTTCCATATTTTTGTCAGGAATCTTCCTTGACTGTGCAGTGCAGTGGAAGCATATATCCACTCCACCTGCTGTTGAGGCCTGAGCTATTTCCCAGCAGGCTTCTGCAGCAACATGATGCAGCGCTGCAGGGCAAGGAGGAGACCATTTTTGGCCTGTATTTCCAGCTCTTGATTTTGGAAAGAAATTCCCATAATAAACAAGGGGACTCAGAAAACCTATTTTCAGCTCTATAGAATAGTTGAATATTTAATTAGCAAAACACCTCTCCTCAGTTTCATGTATTAGACTTCAGAGATATCAAAAAGATAATGTCTCACAATCATCCTAATGCATCCCTCTTTCTGCTCCGATTTTCTGATATTGAGCCTGTTTGCTTACAGCAAAAAGAAAAACTGAAACAAGAATCTTTCTAAAACTCACTAAAATTCTGCAAAATTATAAGGTTTGGAGCAGAAGTAGTTGTGTAGCTGTTTATGCAGTTCTGGCTGGTACTTGCTTATATTCCTAAAAGTTTCTTTTGACACAAGACATAAATATTAAATGCAAAGTTTAAAAATATCACTCCCATCATTTAATACTATATAATTAAATGGGATGTAATGAAGAGCATGCTTGTATTATAATAACAGCCTGGCTTTTTTTATTGTGAGTAAACACTTAAGCATTAATAGATTGGAGGGAAAAGCTTCATGACTGTAAGCTAAATTCATGCCCACAGCAATGCTGTTAAGATCATCAGAGTTAAAAGAGCAATGAGCTCGGCCTCATTGTTTGCACTTTAAGCCCAGGACTGTAATACCATTACCTGAGCTAAATATAGTCTGTTGTGTAGTGCCATGGTAGCAGCACACAGGAGTCTCTCTTTTTGGCACATCATCATCATAATAATTGTTCACAGTAAAAGGGTACTATACTCTGCACAAATCTTTTCCATTGAAATGTTCCATGGGATATGCTTGAAAGCAAGTGGTACCAATGACACTGAGAATTTCCAGCATTTCCATGGATGAAAATAGGAAGTCCCAAGAGTCTGACACAAGAGTGAGGAAGACACTTCATCAATTTGACAATTGTATGTAATATCCATTTGGACAGTAGAACTTCCACTTTCAGGCCCACTGCTCATAGAATCTGAAGTCTGTCCAGGTTTAGAAAGAAAGTATTAAGAGCAGAAGATAAAAGATTCATGGTTTGGAAAGACAATCTTCTTATGATGTAACATGGTGACATGACAACATACAACCAGCCTGGAAAAGTGGTTTTGAAGTAGTTTAAGAAGAAGATATTTACCTTGCCCAGGAGCATGCTTTGTTATGACTGAAAAAAATTAAGGATGGTTCATTTGGATTTTCTACAGTTTCTTTTTTTCACATTCCATTTAAGAAACAGTTATATATCCCAAAATTTAAAATCTCAACACAGAACCTACCAGGGTTTTCTTTCCCTCATATCCCAGCTAATGCCCCTGATCAATAATGGCAGGATCTAAGGACATGTTCTATGGAAAGTGTGTCGTACAAGGGCTCCCAGAATGCTTTTTAGTTGCCACAGATTTTTTTTTTCCATAACATGTCAAACTGAAAAACAAAAGACAAATAGAGAATTCACTCTTTTCTATAAGAACTGCAATATCCAGCCAAAAAGAAAGCCAGATGAATCACAAAAAAAAAAAAAAAAAAAAAAAAGGCTTCATTTTAAAGCCAATTTGCTAAGAAAAGTAAAAAACAAAGTGGGGGGAGTTTTCTTTTCAACTTCTATGCAATACAGAAAGAGAACATAAAAGGTTTTGATGTATTTTAGTTTTTAAATCTTCTCTCTTTTTTTTTTTTTTTCAGAAAAAAAGAAGGATTAAAAATGTCATCCATATTATGCTCATTCTCTTTATGAGAAGATTCAATAAATAATTAAAAGACAGGAAATTTTACCGTAGCAGCTTTTGTAGATAATCTTTTGTAAATCATCTTCAAGGTCTATTTGCTTCTATTTTCTACATGAATTTGAAAATATACCAAACGGTTTGACAGTAAAGGAGATGGAGACCCCTACTCCCTTCTAGAACAAGTACGGCACAATCATTTTTGTTGCCAACATTTCCAGTTTTTATAATCTCTTCATCATTTGGGTAGAGCAGATGAGTGAAAAGGCTGAACAGAATTAGATGCCACTAGAACAAAAGTCAGCAGGGAAAGGCTGGCTGAGTTTTCAGAAGATGAAGATACTTGCAGTTCATTAGAATTAGAAAAGATGCACCTTGTGTTTGAACTTAATTTAAATAAGAGACAAAATGCCTCAAACCTTGCAAGACCTTTCATTTAGCCCCTCACTGCATTTGCACAAAGGTGTGTTGAGCACGGATTGTCAGACCTTAATGTCATTAGTGTAATAAGGGTTTAATGCACAAAAAGAACCCGTGCTCTGCCTGCTTGCTGACTTTTAAAAATGTGCTTCTACATTTACGTAACCAGAGCAGTGCACTCATTTTCTTTTTCTTGCTTTTGTAGGCTCTTCTTGGATTGTGCTCACTGCAGACAAGGATGGCTTTGTGCCATTAATATTCAAAGCCACACAAGAGATAATCATAAGGGATGGAACTGACAGTTCAGAAGTCTGTGGAGGTCACTCCTACAAAAAAAGCATCCCAATGCGACCACCAAGCAGAGTGACATAATCTCTGAACAAAGAACCCCAATGACCTTCTTTTCTCCTACGATACAGAGACATTCTGTGGTCTCAGACACTGAGAGAGTAGAAAGCTCTCTTCACTACTTTCTGTGTGTTGTAACTGTAAAATCTGTGGCATGGTTACACTATAGCTACATCCTCAGGTTGGCTGGACCCTCACCATTTCTTCTGAAGGACTGGACCTACAGTGAAGTTGACCACAGCTGCTGTTATTAATGGCTGTCCTGGACTGGAGCAGAGAGACTATTGTCTACTTTGATTGAGGTCACGATGTTCTTGGAGGAACACTATTACGCTAAAAATCATGCAGTAATAACAAATCTAGCTGGTGCAGGTGTACAGTCAACATAAAACCTAAAGAAAATACAACTAAAGAGCCTTTATATTCATTAAGGAAAACCAGGATAGGGAAGGGGGGGGGGGGGAAGAAAATTGCTTCAAGCTCTTTTCTGTTCCAGCTGGATCCCATGGAAACCTGCAACATTTTCAGAAATGCTTAATTTTTATATGAAAATGTTCAATTACTAAAAAGGCTGCATCACTGTCTCCTGTAGTGTCTTACACAGCATGTAGATTTATACATGCACACAGAAGAGAAAGAAAAAATCTTGCAAGATAAATTAAGGATCAAAGAAGTTGAATGTAAATTTCATTTGGCTAAAGGCAGGTGGCTACAGTGAACCTTTCATCTACGCTCCTGTATGATCAGTAGAAAACAGAAAAGCACTTCTACAGCAGATTACTCATGCCCTTACAGAGATTTCTAAAAACTGATCATGGTGAACTATTCCTATTAAATAAGTAAATAAGTGCCTGTTCCTTCCCACTGACTGCAAACACAAGCAGGGGGACTGGTTTGAACACAAACATTTACATTTAGCCAGGTGAACCTCACCCTCAGAGACAAGAGGCAATACAGATACAGGTGAGAGTCAGGCAGGCAGATCCATGGAAACTAAATTGTTGTGATTATGGTGAGAGAAATAGGCATAAGGGAAGAACTGAATGAACTTCCTAACTTTTCCTCATTGAAATGCAAAGGATAAAGTATAGCGTGCAGCCATGTGTGCAAGGGCATTTTGTACTGCCGGAACCGTGGAAAGGCATTCCTGCTTCACCCTGTACAGCCAGGGAAACAGAAAAAGAAGGACACTTAAGTTACTGTTAGGAGTTATTTTTCATACTGTGCATTTTGGGTCTTGTTAATACTCCTGGGGAGTCTTTTTTCCCTTCCTGGGAACCATGGCAAGCCCGTTCATAGGGCACAGATACTGAAATCCAGTTACAATACTTCACCCCAAATGAAGGCGGGATCGAGACGGTAGATCTACACTCTGAAGGACTTTAATGGATTTGGAGGTTTGGCATTAGTATCATTCCAGTGATGCAGCCAAGAATCTCATAAGTTTCAAATCTTGAAATAAGTAAACAGTTTAATTTCATTGAATTAATTGTCTTCTTCATGCAAGTATCCTCCCAGGGACAAAGGAATCATCATTCTAAATCACCTACAACCACAGACATGCAATACAGTGGTGTATATTTGTACTACCTTGTTTGCAAAGTTCTCTTTAAGTAGTCTCAAGAAGCATTCCTGATTGTAAAAAACATCCCCAAACAACAAATAAATATGACTTTCTAAGTATTAAAGACATCAGTTACTTTATAGTTACCGGGTTAATTGGATTTCCTGCTTCTTTGCATTAGAATTGTGTTCAAATGGGTATTTGTATTACTACTGCTTTAAAAATTTGGTTTAAGTCATGCTTTCCTTCACTGAAATCAGCACAAATCACTGAAATCAAATAAGTAACACAGAGGTTCACAGACATAGCATGGTGAGGGAAGACATGATCAGATTTCTAAACAATGTAGCACATTTCGAAGGCGCAGATGTTTCTAATCCTGCAAATACCCTTGAATAACATCCTTGTGTCTCACAAGTCTTGGGTATTTACAATGATTATGTTATGGCCAAGCAAAATAAAACTTAATTATAACTAACTAGGATGATGGGAGGATGTATTTTAGAGGACTACTTAGGCTCAAATAAAGTAAAAATGACAATGAAATTTTTCTCACAAATATTATCTTCTATGGGTGATATTCCCATATTTTGGTCCACTTGAATTGAAGTTAATGAAACACACAAAATGTTACAGGGGAACTCTGGGAAGGTGAAAATCTGAACTAGCAGAGATCAGCAAGTATCCAGGCATTAAAGATGCCTCAAAAGTTATAACTAGACATTTCTTAGTCATTCTGTCACATTACCATTTTAGTTTTTCATGCATTACTCTAAAACACTCTGAGTGTTGAGGAGATCAGGAATGAAAGGAGATTCTTTGAACAGCTATCAAAGTTTGGTTTGGTTCTGCTTGGTGGAGCCAAAAAAGGACAAATAAACTTTCAGATGATGAAACAATTAGTTTCAGGGAATAACTGGCTGTAAAATTAAAAGCCTTAGTTCAGTGACGCTTAACGAATTTCTGTGTTTGCTGTATTTCGGTGACATTGCTTTCTCTGCTGTATGATTCAAAGATTAAGTAGGAGCCAATCTGCCTGAAGGTGCCATCATCACACAGCACAAATAGTCTGGTAACAAACAAGGACTCCAGTTTATCCTGTCAGACACTTAAATTTTTTTAGGAAGGCTTAGGAAAAAATACTATACATCAATTAAAAATGCATAATGTTAAAGAATAGAACTGCTTCTACATTTATGAATATGTTGTTATGCACATACGCTTGAAAACAAGTGTATAAATCATATAGCTATACTCTAAAATGGACAACAATTGAAAAAAGAAGTATTGTTTTCAGGTAATGATTTAGGAGAACAGCGCAGTGCAGAGCTATCTTATCTAGTGTCTATCACAGGGCTGTAAAGTTAAAATTCAAAGCAATAAAAGCACTGGAAGAAGTGCTGAAGAGATTTATGCAAAGCAGAGGATAAATTTTCAGCTTCGGTTTGGATGGAGAACAGATGGAGAATCAGTGAAGGAGAGAGATAAAAGACGACTGTTCTATTAAGCACAAGCTGTACGGAAGATTTTTGCAAAAACAGTGATAAAAGCATGTGGAGAGAGAAAAAGAGTTTGTACTAAACAAGTTTAGCAGAGAGGAGGCTGTGAAAAGGAGAAAGCATAGACTGAGAAGTATTTACCATCCTCCACAAATGCTATTTTATAGGGCTGAAATTGATCAGTTTAGGAAAGGGGAGTTACGCAGATCGTCTAAATGTCATGAAGCACCAATCCCCTTTTTAGCTGCTTCTTTCACCAGCAGAAAGGACAGTCACCAGGGAGGACAGTCACCAGAAGGGACAGTGTCCTCTGGAAAGAATAAAGAGACTACTGGTGCAAAGCTCGTGTCCAGAGTCACCCAGCAGGGAAGTCTGTATTCTGTAATTAAACCAGAGGAAAACTAGGAAGACTAGGAGCTTAAATTAGAAGTGGAAGCAGAATGACCACAAGTGGAAGTCAGTATGCCACACCAGTGGCACTCAGAAGTCTAAATGGGGTACCAGCTCCTCCAAAACATTTCCCTCGTGGGGAATAAACAATATAACACAAAGTCTAAATTTCCATTTTAATTACTTGGCATCTTTATCCAGCACATTTATACTCATCCCAGTGTATTTTTAGGGGTTGCTATAGCTTTACTTAAAAGTACAATCTGCTTCAAAGTAAAGTTAAAACTTACCTTACACTTTCCATAAGTTACCTGCTAAGCATGCAGCAGTCTACTTTCTTTTCATGTTTTTTTTTTGTATTGGCCCACTTCTTGAGAAAATGCTAACAACAGAAGTTCTGTATTCCACATAGGCTTTTTCTTTTTTGATTTTGAAAACAGTTTCATGAGAACAATAATAAAACAATATACAAATGAAATCCAGCAAAATCAAAGTAATCTGAAATTCTGCTGGCCAATTTATGATGCTGACTTTGCACAATGAAATATTATTTCACTACTCTTTATAATAGCTAAAAAGTGAGAGATCACAGCAGGAAGTGTATAAAGTAGGCCCTGCATTACCCTCAACTAGTTCTTCCATTTTTCCCTCTATTACTCTAGAACAGTATTTTCTATACTCATGTGAATTTCTTTAATATCTTTTCAATCACTGAAATAGCATCAACAGTATCAAGCCTAACTTCCTTTCCCCTGATTCCCATTTTCTTCTGTGTTTTCTCAGCTTGGACAATGAACTTAATTATAGCTATTTTTATTTTCAGGTTTTCCTGCCTCAACAGAAAACCACAAGCATTGGACCATTTTCCCACCCAAAATGTAGCTGCAAAGTCCATCTCTCTAACCCAAAACAGTGCCAATTATTCTGAAGTAACTCCTGTCAGATGTTTATTGAACTTGTTCTTAAAAAACCCAGTATACAGTACCTGGTTGCACTAATCCATCCTTTAGAGCTGAACTCACCTGACCTGACATTTAAGCATGTGAAGTTAGGCAAGGTAAATCCCAGGAGTTATGAAATTTCACACATGCAAGTAGTATTTTATTTTCCATTGTCACATGCAACTGAAATTAATTTATGTATTAGTGGTTTATATGTTAATAGTAATTTTATATGTTTATGTCTATATATCTTAATTAGTCAATGTTGTGGCTTCATTTTTTCAACAGACTGACACAATTTCACAATCTTGAGGTTAAATACACACTCACTTTGCTGAGGTTCAGTAGTTCTTGCTAGTGCTATTATCTAATGGACAAGGAGTGAGCTGCCATTACCCCCATCTAATGACATTGGGGTAGATCTCATTCGAGTCTCCAAAACAGCAAGGATCCATCCCTCTTGTGCAGTATCCATGGCATCTTACCAGCCAAGGCAGTGCACAGCCAGGAGAGCATCCAAACACCACAGGGTGACACTACAGACAAAACCAAACCAAAACTCCAGGCAAATGCAAACTTTAGTTTACTTCAGAGGCAACAGTCACTTCCTTCCAATCAAACATACTTAAAAATTTTAAAAATATAAAAAAGGAGGTATAGAAAGACACAGTTCTCAAACATTATTTTTAAAAAATAGTACAAAATTCACAATAATGTACTAATTTCAGCAGTCAAACAATAAACTTTTGCTGTGTAAGAAAAGCTCTAATGTCCTTATGGAAATTTAGCAGGAGGTGAAGTTTTCCAAAACAATACTGGTGACAGGACTCCTCATTTTCCATCAGACCCCTCTTCATTCATCCTGCAGTCACTCGATGGAAATACATGGACCCAAATATTTATAGGGCTAAAGATACCTACCAAAACACTTAAAGTGGATCAGTTTCTCAATCCAACCCACAGCTCAGCTGCACAGTTGTGCCAGCATAGAAGGCACACCAACAAATGCTAACATGGCCCATTTCTATTGTAGCTCATTCCTTTTATCTGGCAGTGAATTCTGTGTTTCTCTAAATATCAATAAATTTCTTTTTAAGTGTAACACTTCAGAGCATTTTCAATATTGGTCATTGCATTTGTTACATGTTTCCTACCTTAGACAGCATAATTAATTTGTATGATGCCAATTGCTTCCCTTGTTATCTTTCCCTCAGAAACTTCACCTAAGTCAAATGAAGAAAAGTCAGAATATTGGCTCTACTGCAAATTACTGGCAAAGTTTCCCTTGAACTTCAAACAAGTCACAATTTCATTCAGTTTGTAAATATTCTTATGCTCATGTAACTCGTACACAGCTGTCATCTATATTTCCATGTCTACCTTTCGTCATTAACATTTTATTTAGATATCAATGATATTGTTATAAGCACAAAATGTAGCTACACTGATCTTCATTGATACACTGTTATCTCAAAACACTTGTACCTGTTAATAGCACAAAAGAAAACTGCATGACAACAGTGTGCCAGAAATGCAGGATTAACCTAAGCAGCAGCAAAGATCAAAGAAGTACTTTTGCAGATTAGTTACATAAAAGGAAAATAGAAAATGTGTCAGTAGGAGATAGAAGTATCTAGGACTGAATTGTTTATAGGTACAGGAAAGGGTTCTCACAGCAAGAAGAAGGGGAAAATTTGTGTATATATGTGGCACAAGGAAAAGGAAATCCAGATGCCTACAGGAAAGATTAAGATTTGAACAACCTCTTTCACAAGATATTGTTAAATATCTTTAATTATGTGATTTGTGTATCAGCTTGGTTCTGCATTAACCACGGTTACAAGGATGTGTAATTTAAAAGAAGATATTATTTGCTCTGAAGATGTATGCTTGGAAATGTCCTTGCAAAGATTATTCCAAAGGAACACTGTCATACCAAAAATCCTTATTTACAACATGGCTGGTTTACACAAATCAATTTTAAAATGGAAAGACTATTAAGAAGCTATCTTATTTTCAATATACATTATGCTATTCTGGGTTGGCATGTTATTTATGGTATACAACAAACTCAGAAGTCAGGAGACTGACTTTTACTTTGCAGCACTTCCACAGCAGCACAAGTACATTAGGTTGACATAGAGCTTTATTCCAGTGTCTTTATTCCGGGTCTGGAAGGTCTGTTTTCCTGCCTCAAATCAGAGATTTTGACTATTCACAGTTTAGGTCCTTGTTTGCGGCAGCTGTCTTAAACACTTGAAAACTGTTCTGTCCTTTAGGTCTCCCTTGAGTCTCCTTTTCTCTATGCAACACCACTCTTCAGCTTCTCTCACAGACATCCACCCTGGACCTTATTTCTCTGCCCTATGCTGGCATCCAGTGTCTTTCCTGAACCGCAGCAGAGTGGGTAGAACCCAGCTGAAGGCCTGTTTCAGACACAGAAAAGCACTGGTGCAGGTTTTACACACACGAAAGGTAGGCTGTCACAGCGTGAACCACTGCAGAGGGCGATAAACCTTCCTGTGAGCTTTGTACATTTCCCATGCCTTCTTCCCGGGGTCGGAAACAACCGTTTGAAAACTAATAAAAACAACATCCTGAGTCTCCTCTGTTTCTACCAACAACCAGCAAAGTGTTGGACCTGTGCAATACAACCTGCTAAGGCAGCCTTCAGGAGAAGTGCGGTGGCAGCTGCTTTAGGAGAGGTGTGGTAGCTACAGCTGTAGAGAAAAGCAGCAATTGTCACTGTTCTAATCCCCAAAATTTGCACTACTCCTCTCCATTCCTCAAAGCCTGGAGCCACAAGGAATCCCCTGCAAGACTTTGTAGTACAGAGCACAAAATTCGTTTTTGCCTGTGCTGTGGAAATACTGTGACCCCATCTGGTTGTACTCAGCCAAGCCGAGCAGACACAACACAAGGATCCTGTTCACACACCCCCCAGCATTGTCTGACTTCTTCTGACATCATGATATTGACTCAGGACAAGGCAATTTTCTGCAAAATTGCTCATATTATATTATCTTCATTACTAATCAGCTCCCAAAATGAAGAAGAAACATTTTTAATCTGATAATAAAAACCACATAAAACATCTGTATCTTTTAGCTACTCATCCTAGGCTTTACCACATCATATTTTAGAGGTCTAAATTACATGGTAGTGCCTCATTAAGTTTTCCCATTAAGAAATACGATTATGAGATCAATTTGCTCATTCAATAGTGCCGTAGCCTGGATTAAATATATGTATTTTTTTAAATGATGCTTATGAAGCTAAAAGAAAGTATCTTCAAATTATTCTTTTTCATTGTAACATCATGTTCTTTAAATGTGTACATGTTCAGTAAGAGCAAAGAAAAAATCTACAGAGTGCAAAAATAAAAACTCTGCATGTCTCTTCATTACACCCATTCCACCTTCCTGCCCTGCCATTCCCTCCCTCTAGCAGGTATTCATAACTCTTCTGTCTCAGACTCTCCTATATTCTTATTAACGTTGTGTTTCAACTAATTTGAAAAGCAGACACCCAAATGATACAACAAATTAAGTTATGAGAAGGCAAATCTGCTCTCCATGCAGGGCCTGAGAACAGATTTGTGAGTCTGTTCAGTGTTTAAGGATAAGCCTGACTCAATGCAATCACATGTTTTAAAAAGCCAAAATGTATGCTTTAAGTGAGCATGACCACAGGAAACGATTTCTGCAATTTCAGCCTTTTAAACACTTTTCCTTGCATAATTTCATTGACCCACTTTCTACCTTATAGACATCTCCTGAGGGGTTCTGCATCGTTGAAGTCACAGACACATCGTATGTACCAGCAGTGAACAGCTTGGAAAGTCTGGAAAAGAAAGAAAGAAAACAAGAGATGTTTATTTGCAGTACAGCCGCTGAAGAATACCCACTGTGCCTATGCACATCGTGGCTGTGTGACCAGCCATGGCTCGTGGCTGCTGGCCAAGCAGCCTCCAGCCATTTTCATGCTGCTCTACATGTCAAAATAACTAGGCTGTGGTTACACAAATAAGACACACGCTGTTGGGCATGGAAATAAACAACTGGTGTAATAATAACTACCTGCACACCATTCTGGCTCTCTGGTAGGTTGAGTCAATTCCATTTCAATGAAAATATTATTTTACAGATTTTCAATTAATTCTGAGTTTTTGCGATATTTTCAGTTCATTTGTTGAACTCTTTTACCAGTTTACATAGAACATGACAAAAATAAGTCTTTAAAAATACTTAATTGTATAATTATATGCATAGGAAACAAAAATAAACATTTACTGTGAAAATGTCTTTGAGGCATTCTTAAACTGTGGTCTCTCTGTGGTTTAAATGTTTATTTGTGTCTATTAATATGGACGGTCAATTTAAGTTTTATATGAAAAAAAGTGAAATCATTACTGTTCAACACAATTCTTTGTGAGACTGAAATTATAATCAGAAAACCTTTCCTGTCTAATAAAGCCAGCTGGTGGCTCAGGGTCCCAGCCACCAAGTGACAGTGCTGCTTGGCCAGACTCACTGCTGAGAAAAGTAGATATTATGAAACTAAGAGTAGAGTAAACATTTGTATGCAGAACTTCTTGGGAAATTGGCTTGAGTGAGCTGTTCAGTTAAGACAGTGGTGGGGAGGAAGGAGGTGGGATTGTCTTTTGCCAAAGGGTTTCAAGGCCAGGCTGGATGGGGCTCTGAGTAACCTGGTCTACTGGAAGATGTCCCTGCCTGCTGCAAGAGATTGGAACAAGATGATCTTTGAGGTCCCTTCCAACCCAAACCATTCTATGATTGTGTGATTACTACAGGAATTTTTTCAGATTTCCTTTTCCATTCTGTTTTGGCTAGTTTTGGACTGTTCTCTCTACAGCTGCATCCTGTCTGTTAGTAATGACAGAGGATTAATAGAGAGGACAAATCAAAACCATGTTTGTTCATTTTCTGTCAAATTCTCATACACTTAGAGTGTATTCATGGAGCACCACAGAGAAGCTGGCCTTAAGGTCCCCTGCTTATATTTCTAAACTAAAAGCATAACTTTGGAAATCTATTCATTACCTCAAATCTTGGTATAATTTATTTATTTACTGCAAGTCACACCATCAAGTGCCAGAAGCTGGCAGAAAGACTCTTTTTCATTTCAAAAATCTAATGGTTCACATAAAACCTGTTGTCCACCTCTGGTCATCCTGGCCTCTATACCACGGGCACATCTGCTGGACAAGCTTCCAAAGGAACCTACAAACTCATTTCTTTCAGTTTGAATGGCAGGATTTTTTCTTCCATAAACCTGTGCCAGTACAAGCACATAAGAGTTCTTGAAACCTTCTCCAACACAACAATCTGCCTTTCAGCATCTTGCAGGTGCACTGTTAGGTATGAAACAGTCAAATTATGTTGAGCTTTTCTGGATACAGTATCTGGAATTTTACCTCGTATTCCATAGATACCTAGGTATCTGAAATCTACTTATTGAGCTCAGGAATTTTTCAGAATTTTTTTCAGCAGTTTTTCAGAAATTGAGGCAAAACCTGCATTTAAAATGGTATGTCCCTGAAAATCACCAAGTTTTAATGTGCAGTTGCTCAGTTGGCAGTTTGTTCCAGTGGTCAGCCAGACTCACAGCTGTGTCTTACATATTTGAATCCATCCATGGTTCTTGTTAAACCTTCCTTCACTAACTTCAGGAGCTTTTTAGTGCTTTTTTTTCCCTCTATACAGGCACTCATGCAATATGGCCAAGTCACCACCTAGTGTTCTTCTTTTGCTAAGTTTGAGCTACTTACATATTTGACCTTGCAACTATTTTAAGCATTTTTTCCCCACACCTTTGCCAGCTCTTTTTACGGCACCTTTTCCCGTGTTTCAACATCCTATCAAGAGTGTGGGTTTCAAAAATGATGATCCCAATGCTCTGCAGTGCTGAGGAGTGGCAAAGTGGCACAGTCACACAATATAATTAACTTTTAAAAGGACTCGGAGACTTATAAGGAGCTATGCTCGATGCAATAAATTAGGACCAGGTAAGTCGTGCTGGAGTAGTTCTGCACTGAATTTAGACGCCTTCCTCACTTCAATGTGACCACCTCACGGGATGGGATACACCACACTGGGGACCTGATGTGCTCCCACTGGAGGAATCTCTGTTCTTCTGTGCCACTTCCTCAGGCCTCTCCAAGAGCCACACAGGTGTGAGCAGGCTGGGGGTGCTGCGTGGCAGTGTCACACAGTGGATGACCCCTGGGGCGATGGAAGTGACGAGAGCAGGACAATCACCTCCTTAGACTGGCTGGTGATGCTTTGCTTGATGCCAGCCACGCCCTGGGGTGCATCAGGCACAGCCCCGACAGCTCGTCCAGGGAGGGGATTCTCCCTCTCTGCTCTGCGCTGGTGTGGCCGCACCTCGAATCCTTGTGTGCAGTTTTGAGTGCCACAATATAAAAAGACATCCAAAGGAGGGCCACGAGGATGGTAAAGGGTCTGGAAGGGAAGTCTTATGAGGAGCAGCTGAGGGCACTTAGTTTGTCCAGCTTGGAGGAGACTGAGGGGACACCTCATTGTGGTTTTCAACATCCTCATGAGGGGCAACAGAGGGGCAGACACTGATCCCTCTGGCAACCAGTGACAGGAGCCGAGGGAATGGCATGGAGTTGTGTCAGGAGCGGTTTAGGTTGGGTATCAGGAAAAGTTCTCCACCTAGAGGGTGGCTGGGCACTGAAACAGGCTCCGCAGGGCAGTGCTCACAGCACCAACCCTGAGCTGAAGAAGCGTTCTCAGGTACATTGTGTGATTCTTGGGGTGTGCTGCGCACAGGAGCTGGTCTCGATGATCCTGGCGGGTGCCTCCCACCTGGGGATATCCTATGACTTGTGAATCCCCGTCCCCTCCCCCCGTCCGCTCAGGCCCCGCAGCTCCTCGGAGACGCTGGGGGGGAGCCGCGGTAGCAGCGGCGCGAGGCGCCCGCCCCGCGCAGGCCGCGCCCGCTGGGCCATAGAGCGCCGCCGCCGCAGAGCGCCCGGGCGGGCCGAGCGGCGCTGGCGCCCCCGCGGCCGGGCGGTGCCAGGCCGTGCTGGGCCAGGCCGTGCGGAGCGGGAGGCGGGCCCAGCCCTGCGGGAAGGCGGTGCCCGCCACAGCCCAGCGCCGCCGGGGCTGCGCGGCCTCGGGACCGCCTCACCGGAGCCGGGCCGGGCCGGGCCGCCGGCAGGGCGGGTGAGCGAGGCCGCGGCCGTGGCGGGGCGGAGAGGCGGTGGACGGGCCGCCGGGGAGGCGGGGAATATCGGTGCGGGCGGGCCCGCGCAGGGAGCGGCGGCGCAGGCGGGCGGTTCATGCGCGCTCCCCGGCCCGCTGCTGCCGTGGCCGCCCGGTGCCGGGGGTCCCTGCGGCGGCTCCTCTGCCCCTGGGGCTGGGACGGGCACCGCATTTCGCCGAGCACCCGGCCTGTGGTGTGACTCCTGCCTGGGGAGCTGGGGCTGGGCCGGGCGCTGCCGGAGGCGGTGTGGGTTTGGGCACAGGGCACTGGAATCCGTTGACCAGTGGGTCTCTCGCTCTTTTTGCTTTCCAGATCCCCTGGGATAGTGCAAACGCCCCTTGTGACACAGAAACCTCTCCAGATGGCCCAGGAGGCTTTAGCATCTTGGTGTGTCTTATGAGGCACATTATCTCGTATCTCCCTGCCACCAGTAAGTATTGCCCAGCAGCGTGTGCGGTTCTGAGCACAGCGAACATCCAGTGTTCATTTTCCTGGAAGTGGTGGCTGCTTAACAGGACTGAGGTTGATTATAGAGGAGAGGCTGGGTAGATGGTGGAGAAGTTGCATTAGAAGTATCTTGAGTGCTCTCCTGTGAGGCAGGATTCAGTGTACTTAAATTTATCCCTGACAGACATTTCCTTAATTGGCTCTTACAGATTATGAAATTAATGGAGTGCCTTTCCCTCCTCTCCAAGGTAACCTGCTTCCATGCTTAGCTATCACTTATAGTCAGAATTTTTCCTTAGTAGCTGACCTAAATCTTTGTTGAAACTAAGCTGATTATTATCATGCACTGTCCAGAGTATACCAGGAGAACAGTGGATGGATGTTCTGTCATTGGGCTGGTGGATGTTCTCAAGTTTCGACTCACAGTCTTCTCCAGACAGAGAACCCACTTCCCGTGTTTCTCTGATCCCTGAGCTTTGTTAAGCATTTCCATCATCCTTGAGCTCAGAAGTAGGTGCAGTGGAGATACTGTTAGCAATGAGGAAGTGGGGTAATTATGTCCCTTGTGTATGGCATCCCTCTTAAAACATTCCAGAACTAACTATTCTTACTTGGCAACATTCTTACATTACTGAAATACTCAGTTTGTGATCCACTGTAAGCCAGATCTTTTTTTTGCTATACCTCTACCTAGGCAATTATTCCTGGAGAGGTATCCAAGTTGGTGGGTTTTTTCTTTACTAAGTATATTATTTTGCATTTGTATTAGGTTGAGAAGAAGCTACCTTGGCCATAAAAAACATAACTTTCTATACAATTTGAATCTTTGAAATCCACTCATGCAATCCTCTTCCTGCAAGTTTAGGGTGGTCCACAAATAATTAAAATACTGAGTGGTGCCAGGCCCTGCACATAAACTCTTCCAGTTTGACCGATTTTACTTTCTAAGAACCTTTCTTCTTGTTCTTCATGTTTCCTACTAAAACTGCAACTCATTCTGTGCCATGGCTTTGCATCTGAGCCTAATTGTATGAAGATCTTAAATTAGGAAACCATCAATTCCTTTGAACTGGCTTTTGTGCACAGAGTAGGGATTGCTCACACCTCAAAAACTAGAAATATGTGTAAAATCCTGGAGTTTTCCATAGTGTTGATGCCTTGTGTATGTCTTCTTTTAAATTCTTTTCTTGTTCATTTCCTCAGAAAAAATCTGCTTTCATGCTAACTTTCTTCAAAACTGAATTTTCTTTCTTAGAGAGCTTTCTGGGATAACCATCCAAATGCCTCATTCTCACACACTTAATACAGGATCAGATTTGTAGATAATACATTAATGCTTGGTTATACTTGTAAGGCATTACTTCATCTGACCACAAATGGTCCAGGAAGTTGAGAGTGAGCAGCAGCAGTATTTTGAGAATTGTTGATACTGAGGTAATTAGAAAATATTCTGAGAACAGCAACTTACTGATTAGAATGAAAGGACTGGTCTTGTGATGAAAATGCAGAAATTTGATGGTAAGTCTATAGAAATAGCAAAGTTTTTTTCTCTTAAAATTGCATTTCGTGGTGGAAACATCATAAACAAAATTATTGGGCTGGGAATTAAGCATAGGTGAACATTACGTGTATATTGACTTCACTGGAAGGAGAAGTCCAGCACTGGCAGGGTCATAAGCTAAATAATCATCCAGGTATTGTCCTCTATCCTCTGCAATAATTTATTTTTTCCTTCTCATTCTGTTCTGTGTAGATGTTTCACTTTAAAAGTCATGGAGCTGGGAAAGGCGAAGCTCCTGCGAACTGGCCTCAATGCCTTGCACCAGGCCGTTCACCCGGTGCTCGGGCTGGCCTGGACGGACGGGAAGCAGGTGATCCTGACTGCGCTGCAGCTGCAGAACGGAGAGCCCAAATTCGGTGACTCGAGCGTGGTGGGTCAGTTTGAACACGTGCACGGGCTGTACTGGGGCCCGTGTCCTGCTGAGGCCCCGGCCCTGCTGGCGGTGCAGCACAAAAAGCACGTCACCATTTGGCAGCTCTGCTTCAACGGTGCTGACAGAAACAAGCTCCTGGTTTCCCAGATCTGCGACATCAGCGAGCCGTACCCCGTGCTCCCCCAGGGCTGCGTGTGGCATCCCAGCAAGGAGGTCTTGGCTGTGCTGACCACCCGGGATGCCTCCGTCTTGCCCTCTGTCCACCTGAACAACTCCAGAATTAATGCGGACATCAAGGGCAGTGGGCTCATCCACTGCGCCTGTTGGACCAAGGAAGGAGATCGCTTGGTCGTTGGGGTGGGCAGTGCCCTCCATTCTTACATTTGGGATGATGCTCAGAAAACACTGAGCGCTTGCTCTTTTTGCCCAATCTTTGATGTGGGAGGCTACATCTGTGCCGTGGAAGCTACACAGAATTTACAAGTCGCTGTTGCCACTGAGCTCCCTCTGGACAAGATCTGTGGCTTAAATGCTGGTGTTGCCTTCGAAGTTCCATCAAGCGTTGAAACCGAGTCCTTCCCCTCACAGTCCAGCTTGTGTGGGGAGGAAGAGTATTCCTTGGATGGAGGGAAGAAGTCACTGGACTCTGAGAAGCCCTTGTCTGTGGTTACATCTCCCGTGGATCTAACTCACATACTTTCTAGCAAACAGGGTGTTGATTCCAGCCCTCTCCTTCACCTGAGGCCCAAGGACTACCTGACGGGAAGTGGCCAAGATTCCTCACACCTCATCTTGGTGACTTTTGAAAGAAAGGTTACCTCTACCAAAAAAGTGAGCATCCCAGGCATTCTGGTTCCTGATATAATGGCTTTTGACTCCAAAACTCAAACTGTCTCTGTTGCCTCCAATACTTGTAATGTTATTTTAGTCTATTCACTGACTTCATCCAATTTACCCAATATTCAACAAATTCAGCTAGAGAAAAGCGAGAAGCCAAAAGGTTTGTGCTTCTTGACCAAGAAATTGTTACTGATACTGGTTGGAAGACAAAAATTCTCTGACCCAGCTTTTCTTCCCTCTTCAAGATCAGACAAATACATGATCCGATTGATGATTAAGGAGCTAATATTTGAAATGGGTTCTTCAATGCCTGTGTCAGCTGACGGCAGCTCCAGTTTGAACCTTTCCAGTGTTCCTCATGATCCCTCTAGAGAGGTCCACCCTCTCAGCCGTGGGCTGCTGATACCAGATCGCTCTGCCCTCCAGTCTCCCACGAGCCGAAGGAAACTCATTGAAGAAATCAAGAGTCCTGTTTATGAACAAAACTTGGTGTTGAACATCAGCAACCTCAAAGACAAAAAGATTTCCATGAATTTTCCTCCAGCTGTCGAGACTCTGGATGCTGAGCCAGTTAATCGGAGTGTGGCACTATCTAACGCTTCGAACAAGCCAACGTCCCCAAAAAGGCAGCCTGAGGCAGCTTCCAAAATACCCAATTCTTACAAGAGTAACCTGTTCAGTGAAAAGGAGGCTAGTTACTTTTTGAAAAATGTGGAAAAATTGTCTGGTAACTTCACAGAATTGCAGCACCATCTCTGTGAATTAACTGAGCTGCTAAAATCTGGGAAGATAAATCTTCCAGTGTACCCATCTTCTCAGGAACCCTCTTTTATTAACATCACCTGCCAGGTAATTTTATTATTGGGCACCTTAATGGTGAAACCTGTTTATGTATGTTCTTTGTAATGCTCAAGTAACAGTCAGTAGGATTTCCATCCTGTTCCTGCAGGTGGAACTATGGTTATAAATCCCATAACTCTGCAGGCTTCCAGTGTTTTTAAAGCAGTGGGATACCCAAGAATGTGCAGCTCCCTGTCCCCACCTCACACTGGGCCAAGCCCCTCAGCTCTGCGCAGAGGCTGCTGGGACTCCAGAGGACCCACATGTGGCAGCTCAGTTGCAGAATTAAAGCCCTTTATGGAGTTCTAGGAAGGGAGTGCTTTTCCTAGGCAACTTCTAAATCTTGTATAGAAGTTTAGACAAATGAAGATTTCCATGTGTGGGAATTGGTATCAATCTCCTGCTGTCCTGTGAGGAAAACTAAAATAATGAAGACTGTAACAAAAGCAAATTGCTTTGTCTTTGAAACAGAAATGTTGCTAATTAGCATTGAGAGCACCATCCAAGGAGGAAAGACACCCTTAGGGACACAATAGATAATTCCATTAACATAGCTTAAAAATGGATTTAAAGTGAAATTTCATGTGAAAACCACTTTCTTTGGCTGAAAGATCTGCTCTTGCAAATCTCATGCTAGAAAGGGTAAATTCCCTGATTATCAAAACCTGGCACAGATCTACTAGGTGGCTTCCAGAATTCAGATTAATAAACCTTAGTCAATATTCAAAGTAATTTAAACTCATTTTCCTTTCAATTAGCTCTTACTTTTAAACTTTATTATTGAAAAAAATTACCAACTTTTGTAGCATTGAACTCTTAAGTTCTAGGTCATATTCCCTACTCTCTTCACTGTTTCCCATTGTAAACATTTAATAATTGTAATAACATACCTAGAAAATGCTTTGTTCTGCCCTACTGGGCATATTCTTCAAAGACTGTTTTTGGATTTAAGGCTTGGGGCAGTGATGGTCAGGGGTGGGACAAACGAGCCCTTCTGAGCTTGTTCCTCACCCCAGCATCCATGAGCAGGAGTTCTCACCTCTGAAGTTGGATCAGGGATGGGTGGGGGGACATGGGGGTGGAAAACCTGCAGCTTTACAAACTCCCTGGGGAAATGTCCCTCACAGATGGAAGGATGAGGATGAGCATTGTGGTGTGGATGAAGCTCGTGGTTTCTGCAGCAGCAGTGCATGATTTTCTCTCCTGTTCTGACATGCTGGATGAGCACTGTTCCTTGCTGCTGTCGCTCACCCATCAGCACTTTGAGAGCTGAGACTTTAAAGGATAAATCTTGCAAATGGGTCTGAATGTATGTAGCATTTGACTTTCTGTAAATGATGCCACTGAAGACACATCTGTGATCCTGTTTTGGTTAATGCCATTTTAACTATACATCAAGTAGCTAATGACTGTTCCTTGCATTTGCAGAAGCAGCTTTCCAAAAGTGATGCAGATGAAAGTCGGGCTGTTCTTCTCTGTGGTGGTAAACTCCGCCTAAATATCGTCCAGCAGCTATTCAACCTCTCCCTTGTAGAAATGCAGCACGGTATGTTGGGATCATCCAAGAGTACAAACACTTCAAACACATTGCCACAGAAGCTGTGGCTGCCCCGTCCTTGAAAGTGTCCCAAGGCCAGGCTGGATGGAGTTTGGAGCACCCTGGTCTAGTGGGAGGTGTCCCTGCCCATGGCAGGGGGATGGAATTGGATGAGCTTTAAGGTCCCTTCCTACCCAAACCATTCTGTGATTCTTCATGACATTCTTAGGGAGCAACAGCAGTATGCATATTCCATCCAGAGAAAAACCCAAGGAATAAATAATGAAAGATTAGTAAAATTTTGCCTTTTTTTTTTTTTTTATAATGTAAAAATTCTTCTCTGAATCTTCTTTTACTGAGAAGAATCTTTACATTATAAAAAAAAAAAAGAAGAGCAGAACTACATATTGATGCCCCCTTATCAAGTAACTAGTTATACAGGAAAGTTACTTTCAGACAGTGTTTTACTTCTTGTCATCTGTTCTAAAGAGAGAAGTCTGAGTAACAAGGAGGGTGGGGTTGACTGGTGGTTTTGGGAGAACAGCGTTCTATATTTGAACCTGTAGCTCCAGTATCTAGTCTGCTTTAGGAAATCCTGTAGCACAGAAGCAGCTCTGTACACTTCAGCAGAGCATTTCACATCAGCTTTTTCTGTGAAGAAAACTGCCTCTCTTACTGCTGTATCTCCTCTGCTGTTACCAGTTCATGCCATGCCCATCCCATGTGTCTGTGTGTGTGTCAGTTCTGAGTATCACACTCTGGGCAAAGGTAGAAAACACACTTTGGGATATGATCCCTCACTAGTACAGGTATTCCCTGTGCTGTATTCCATCTAGTTGCCCCCTGTATCTGCTTTCTGCCTGCTTGCAGATCACTGAGCAACCATCCCAAAGCCTATGGCTGCTGTTCTTGCCATTGTCCAAGCTTTAGTTCTCCTAATGAATTGTTGGTGGAATGTTTGTTTGAACTATACAGATGAAAAGTAGGAATAGTATTTTCAAATCCTGAGTTGTATTGATTGACTCAAGTCTGGTCCAAATTAAGCCAAAAGATTAGAGGGTTGTGTGCTTTTAAGCTACAATCTTTCTGTGACCTCACTTGTGATGTAAAGTTACATAATGTAAATTTACAAACAGCTGGAAATGCTTCTCTGAATTCCCTTACCCACCACGAGCTCTATTTTCTTGCTTCATCAGCTTAATGGATAAAAATAGAAAAATTTTCTGGTTTATCTGTATTGGTAGAAGTCAGGGTTTCAGATTCAGATTGTAAAACAAATGCTCATGATGAAGTCAAATAGCAAATGGACCAGAGATGTTGGATTTGTACAGTATTTTAAAGTATTTCTTCCTTGTACTTCTTGGAATTAAGTATAGTGAAATTATGTAATAAAAGCAGTTTCTAAGTTGTCTTTATTACATTAATTTGTCATTTAATTTACTAAATCTCTGCTTTTTATAGTATCTACACAGCTTTAGCACTGTGAAATAGCTTATCAATACCTAATTAAAACCAAGTGTGGATGCTTATGAATTCTGTTCAGACTTTCATTCCTCCTCATTTGAAGCATGCATTTATTGTTGTCTCATTTCCTAGTGGCAAAATCCATCATAGTTACCAAGTGTCCTTTATTTTTGAGATTGTACAACCTGTATCTTTTCTGTACAACCGGTATACTTTTTTTTTTTCTAGAAAGCTGTAAATATACAGAAGCATTTAATTCTAGAAGAAATTTATTTTTTACCTTAAACATACCCTAATTACACAAAAATTAATCAACAGCCATGTGCCTGTCTTCACAGGTTCCTCTTGGATCGTCCTCACAGCGGACAGCGAGGGCTTCATCCCATTAATGTTTACATCCACACAGGAGATCCTCATCAGAGATGCCAGTGCAAAAGGCTACAGTGCCTGCTCCTCCAAAACTTTGGACATCATCAGTTCCACACAGGGGTGTAGATCCACTTCTTCTGAAAGCCTGGACATTACCAGTTCTCTGGAAGTCTTCAGGGACTGCTCCTCCAAGACCTTGGACAGCAGCAGCCCTTCAGAGCAGCCCAGCAATTAAAATGTAGTTTTTGACAGTGGTTTTGCAATGCCTGTCTGATGATGGGAGGCTTTTATGTTTACTGTATGGGACTGCAAATTATCAACAGTCTCAAATCTCTGTACAATTTCTGTAATTTTTTTCGTTGCATTGTAAATTATTTATTTGATCTTGGAAACATTAACTTTTTTTTATACTGAGCAGTGTTTTTTAACTATGCCTCTTGCAGTACAGATGAGATTGAAAATGTGGATTCTTACAAGTTTCTGAGCTGAAGTTTCCATCTTGGTCTTTAATACATTGGTGTTTTTAGGTAATAGTAAACTTGGATAATAAAGAAATCCTTCAAAATGCTGCATTGTCCCGTTTCCTCTCTTCTGCTAAAGCCTGAAATATTACACTGGTGTTATTTAGGAGCAGTGCCTGCAGAAGTGTACCTGGGTTTGCACTGGTGTAAGCACCAGTGTAGGGTCATGGAGTTTGGTATAAAGTAGGATTATGTGGAACTTCCATATTGTGTGGAAGTGAGGTCCTTTTCCCCTCCTGTACCTGCCCATAACACCTCTCTGCTTCCATCTCTGTGGATTTGGGGAAGTGGTTGTCACATGTCTCATCCTTTGTGATGGGAACATCCAGTTAAAGTCTGACAGAAGAAAATGGTCTATGGGCTTTTGTAGTGAGAGAGAGAAAATGCAGAGGGGAAATTTAGAAAAAGTTTATGTAAGCACAAGTTTATGTAACATGGATTGCAGCACTGAAGAAAAGACTAATCCAAGATTGCTCCCCATAAAATCACAGCATGATAACATTAAGCAGTTTATCAGGCTTTCACAGTGGCACTTACTGTGTGAAAAGGCATCAAGCAACTAGATTATAGAATCGGTGCTGCTGTCTCAGGACTAAGATAATCTCTTATTTTTTCATTGCCTATTTGGAAATTTAGCCACTGTCAAAAGAAATCTGTCCACAAAAATACTGTATTAAACATGCAACGCTAGCAAAAGCTGCAGAGTGCACTCAGTGTTGGGTGGTGAAACTGCAAGTTACAGCTTTTGACAAACGGGAGGAGGGAACGAGGTGAAATAATTTGGCAGTTGTGGGCTCAATCCTTTACATAACAATCATCACTTCTCAGTAATTGTCATTGTTTAATTAGAAGGTGGACCATGATTACACCTGTCCTTACCAGAAAGTCACTGAATCCAGAGCCTCAGCATTGGCTGTGGGTTCAAAGCAGGCTGGATGCTGCGGACGGTCCATGTTTCTTCACAGCTGCCTGATAGTCCTTTTTCATACTTGTTCCTGGTTCCAACATCTCACTAACCCATGGGAGGAGATGGTTAGGGTTGAGCGCTCTTGGCTCTGCAGACCACCTTGACCTTGAATTTCTCATGCCTCAAATGCTGCTTCTGTAATTTTGTTACGCAGCCAAACAGTGTATAAAAACTAGCTGCTTATTTTGGAATTGTTACTATTTGTATTAGATTGACAAAAGACAGTGTCTCCCACCAGAAGTGTGCTCATCTCAGGTTGCACCAAACAGATCTGAGGAGTTCTTCCAGCTCCCCAGGTGACCACCAAGGACTTAGCTATGCACAGGACATTGCTGTGTGGGGTAACGGGAGCAGACACAGCAAGTGCAAGACACCTGCTAAAAGCTCTTAATAGTTTGGTCAACAGATTACACTGGTTCTTCATGGTGTGCTCTCTGCATGTGGACAAATACTGCATTTAAAATATAACCCTAGGAATACTGGAAGAATGAAATCCTTATGTTAAGAGACTTGCTTATTTCATGGAATCACAGTGTTCCGATTTGGCCAAATTTAGAAATGTATCCTCTGAGAGAAGGCAGGTCACAACCATCCCTCCCCCACCAGGTTCGGGAAAAAATAAATTTTCCTCGAAGGAAAGAGATAAAAACTATTTATTTAATAAACACACAGGAAAAAGATAATGATGCTGAATAATAAAACCTCTTGATCTGCTGAGAGAAACCTGGGAAAATTTCAGAGTCCTTCCATAGATCTCTCTCGCCCCCTCCTTGGACCAAAGAGCGAGTTTATTTTGGAAACACAAGGGAAGCCTTCGTGGGCTGCAGCCAGTTTGAACAGAAACTTCTCAGCCAATGTGAACCTGTTACATCATCACAGTGACAAGCCCTAGGCAGGCAAAAACATCCTCTAGGTAAAACAGATGAAATTCCATGATGATTCCATGTATATCAGCAAAAACAGGCTGGCAGGGGATGGGTGCTGGGCCTCCAGAGTGGAGCTTTATCAGTGAAGCTGAGCAAACGACCATCAGTTCCATGAGACCTGAGCAATCCTGCCTCACCATCTACAGCAGGGCACAGCAAAAGTGAGGACATACAGCTGAAGGGTGTAGCTGAAATTCATAGTCTCATCTAAGATCATTTGGGGTAAGAAATAGATCAGGAAATAAGGTTTAGTTCTGCTCCCACACTTTCAGAGCAAACACACATGTTTCCCTATCAGCCAGCAGTGCCGCTGCTCTCCAGCTGGGGTTAGAGGCTGCTGCTGTCTAACATCTCTAAGTGGTACTGAGGACCCAACCCCTCTGAAAAGTGCCACAGCTTAAAAGTGCCCTCTCTTTGTTCAGCTCTGTCGTGCCCGTTTGTGTCTTCAGAGACTGCAAATTCTCAGGTGCAACTTAGCAAAAAGTTTCCTTCTCTGCCTCGGGGACAGACAGATGCTGCCGCTTCATCTTTTGAGTGAAGCTTCTCAGTAAGTCAGCATCTGGTTTGTGCAGCAGGTTTGGTGCTTTGTGAAGTGAAAGCCACCTGATTTCATACTTTAAGCCTACAGCATACACACATTCTTGTAACCCTAATACTCAGCACTCTTGCTGAACATCTGAACTGTGGAATTGCAGAGAGTAAAGGTAAAAAAAACACACAGTGAAATTGCACGAAAACAAAATTCCCTCCTGCACCCACCAGTTGTATGAATCCAACTGACCTTCCTATCAATCAGTCTAGAAGTTTTCTTAAGGAAAAGGCTATTATAACATTTTGAGACTGTTTTTACGTAACTATGATATGAAATTTATCTGAGGTTTATGATTGACCACTAAACAGCTGTAGTCTCTTGTACGGGACTTTGAGCTAACTTGCCTTCTCTTCCTCATCTTAGAGCTGGACAACAGATACCAGGTCTGAAAGGACATGAGTTTCCCTGGTGGAAACTCCTCCTCTCAAGAAGCTTGATTTAATTCTGTGTTTTCTGTCTGCAGCCCAGAAAGGCAAGCAGAGAAGAAAGTGAACAAGTGATACTTGGAAACAAACTCTGAACCCAAAAGCAGTTTGCTTTAAGATGTTATCCACTTTGACTATTTTCCTTGGAATGCTGAAGGTGAATAAAGATGAGAGGATGCAGAAAGGATTGAATCAAGTAGCAATTCTTTTAAAGTGCAGGAGTGACTTAAGGAATTAGTACTCAGAACTTCAGAGCCCTTCCTGAAAATCCAGTGACCTGACACAGAAGATCTCAGCCTTCAGGGACTCCCCAGGGACAGATGTCCGAGGTAGTGTCCACCTGTTAACGTGGGGGACTTGACACAAGGGAACTAATCCAGCTAAGCCAAGGCTGGTCAGTGAGCTCAGGGGCAGGCAGGGGACTGTGAGGCAGGAGGGGAACTTGGAGGCACAGCTGGGGGCCCCCAGCACCCTCTTCATCAGTGCCTGGTGGGAACAGCAGCTCGGATATGGGGTTACCTGATCACCAAGCAGGAACTCTCAGGGAGGTGGGTAACCGTGGAAGGTTTCAGCAATATTGTTAGGCAGGAAAGAGGATCAAACTGGGAAGAAAAGACTGGGTTGATGGTTAGACTTGATGATCTTAAAGGTTTTTTGTAACTGTAGTGATTCCATGATTTTATGACTGGTGACCAGTTCAGCTACTGACTGCCAGTAACCAGCCCAGTGTGGAAGATTTGGGCTGCCCTTGCTATACTCAGCAAGGACAAGGAACTGGACATGGTTTGCATTACAGAGCACTAGCCAGTACACTTAACTCTGTCACCCTTCTCTTTTCTTCCCCTATTTGTTGGAATTGCCTGTGTGCAGGTGGGGAAGTGCTGTCCATTAGGCACCCAGCTGGTTTAATCCAATCTCCCATATTCTTATTACTGTATTTGGATATTACCTGAAGGAGAACCCCTGGAGACTGAACCTGGCCCCTGTTACTGTCAATCAGCAGGAAGGCAAGAGGTTTACATTAGATTAGCATTTGATCTGAATGGTTGTCAACATAAGAATTTGCTTCTTTCAGTCACATATTCTGAACTTAAGTCATTCAGTCACATGCCTGAATATAAGGCATAGACATCATTTAAAACTGACAAGGAGACATACAAATCTCATTCATTTTACTGCACCAACACTGAGCCCTAAGAAAAGAAAGTTACAAAAATAATCTTATCCTGCACTTAATCATCCATTCATTTGACTTACAAAAATACATCCATTTTCTCAACAAAATTACAACTCTGATAGTGAAATAAAATAATGAGATTTTCAAAATAGAAAAATAGTCTGCTTCACTTAATCTACAGAAGCGTTCTCTTTTCTTTTGGCAGTTCCCATTGCTGCTACCATATGCAAAGTGAGGACTGAGTACATTTCAGTGAGATAAAGATCACATTGTCTCTCTGGAGAAGAAAGAAAACAGTTTATAATCAACCAAGTTTACCTTCCAAGAGTCTGAATTCAGACTGGCTGTTACACAGTTTTAGAGGCAACTGCCACAACTGATCTAGAAATAATAGCTTAAGCCACATTCAAATGACTCCACTCAACCCCAGCCAGCAGTTTCTGCAGCCCTTTTATTGCTGGACTACGTATTCAGTTTATATAAACCGACACAGACTCATTGCCTTGTAGCTACAGCTTTGTAACAGCTGAAAACATAACCCATTAAAAAACGTTAACAGCCTTTACTGGGGATTCTGGTTATTTTTAAACATGACTATTCAGAAATACCCAAATATTACAGAATAAATCGAATGCCCTAAACTGTTCTCTGTGATGTTTTGGAGCTATGTAATATTGCTACATAACTTACCTACTTCCAAATGCAACAAATCTGCTATTTCAAATTCCATCAGACTCAAAATTGTAAACAGGCTTATGGTTTTTATAGTTGTAAATGCATATGCCTCAGGCATACCTATCTTGGTTTGTCCAAAAACCAAAACAAGAAAAAAACCAAAAAACCCCAACCTTAGATGGAAACTCAACAGAAATCTTAAATGCAGTTAACTTTTACCCACACACACTCAAAATATATCCTTAGAAGCTCCTCATGATTAAGTACTTTGCTAAATTAGGACAGTTCATAAGGCCTTTGACTTCAAACTTGCCTGACAAGGTTTCAGTACCAAACTTAATGAGACACTCCATGGTTGCATTGATTTTACTTCACAGTGCCCTTCAGCAAAAGCTTTCTCAGTTTCCAGTCCCAGCACTGTGAGCCACTTCCCAGATGGCCCTGAGCAAATTACAGGTGGCCACTTCCACTTTCTCCAGGTGCTCCCTGACAGCAGCAAGCTCATTCTCCAAAGGCACTTCTGGTACAGCAAAAAGGCACCTCTCACAGAGACACACAGTGAAGGCAGTGGGATGAAATTCCTGTCTTGTCTTGCGTTTTGCTAATTTCTTCAAGGTGAACAAACCACTTGGATTCCTCCCTCTTTCAGATTTATATACGTCCTCAGAACCCAATCATTTTAGCTTAAGCTTGGAGCCAGTTTCTGGAGGTCTCTGTACCTGCACTGATTACAGAAGCCAGGAATGAACAGGTCTGAACTGCAGTGCTCCAGAAGGTGCCTGAGGTTTGGTGTGTCTTTCATATAAAAACTGTGCTCAACAGTGTACATCTAGAAATGAGGGTCCAGTTGATGTATCTAAAGCACGATACCATCCCTAACTGAAAAAAAACACCATTTAAAAGGCAGGTGTAGCCTCATTATTACAAAATAGGTGCAAGCTGAGATTAATACCCATGCCATGGTGTTTCCTGAGGTAGAGAGCCTACACCATGTGAGAAATGGGTATCATGATTACTTAAAGGCCAAAATTTAAAGATATTTAAATTACATAATTTTGGGAAGGGACTACTGATTTTGTATATCCTATGGGGAGATGCTGATTTTGAAAATGTTTTCATTTTCTGACAGAGATCAGTTTATAGGTTTCAGAAGCAAGAAACATGGGTAGTGGGAAATGTGGGGTTGTATTTCTTACAGAGTCTATAAACTTAAATTACCTCAAAATCTCTTTCAAAAAAAATGGAAAAAAAAATCATCAGAACATGTCCGCACCAGTGATTTGCTTCATTTCAAAACAAAATAAATCCTAACTTCATATAGTATACTTCAGGTTCCCAAGTGCTTTCCAAACACAATAGTGTGCGATTTATAGGTAGAGATTGTGCTCAAAAGCCACCTCAGCCTCCAAGGGTGAAGTATATTGTGAGTTAATATTTGGGCGGTGCATCATGAATTGGACTCCATGACCTTGTGAGTCTTTTCCAATTCAGAACATTCAAAAATTCTCTGGTCACATTTACACTTTTTTTCCCCTTGACCTATAAATGCATAAAATCTCCCATGAACAAGATCACAGCTTCCCATTAATCGTTGGAAAACAAACAAAAAACCCCCAAGCCTTCAATAGCTTGCATTTCTGAATGTGTGTAATGTCTTTTTTAGCACAGTGCGTGGAGTTAGGTGTATATTTGCACAAAGGTGTCCTCTCTTGATTTCATTACTGACTATATCAGAATCATCCTTTGTCCTTTTTGATAAAACGCAAGCAGAAAAATGACCTGGGAAACTCTCACAGAGTTTTTTGGTGGGATGTAAGCCTGTATTTGGAAAGTTCAGAGCATTCAGACAGAGGTGTCCTTTTTGTGGCTGTCCAAGTTATCTGTGCTTTGATGGCTCCTCCTGTTAAAAGCAGAACAAATGATACATGAACACACTTCTGTCTTTCACTGCTGACTAATCAAGCTGAGCATGGCAGTCTCAAACAGCTGAGAACCTCCAGCAAGGTGTGGTTGTTCTGGACACTGAAGTTCCTGAACAGAGGGACCAGCCCCATTTTAGATTGTTTACCCTTTCTCCTCCAGTCTGCAGAGAGGCCTGTGTCATATCTGCCAACCCCACGCACATATCTTGGATATCTTAGGGCATGAATTGGTCCCAGACACTCATGCTTAGGTCTTAGAATGGATTCCTTAGCATAGAAATCAATTCCCAATTCCAGTAAATTGGGATAATAAAATCAAGACAGAGTAACAACCTATTTTTTTGGTATTTTACCCATCAGTCTGCCAGGAGTGTCCTTACGTATGTCAAGGACTCAAGACTTGACAGAAGTGAATGAATTTGAGCTAGACAAGATTTTCTTTGGAGAAGGAGAAAAAGGGAGGAAGGAGAGTGATAGTGTAATAGGAGAAAGAATAGCTCAAAGCTGATCTCTCTTTTTCTCCCACAGTCTTTTCTGCCTACGCCTCTAAATGGTTTGGATATTTCTTGTATTCCATAAACACCGAGAATGCAGTCAACAGTATAATTTTCTTCTGTATAAAAGTAAATTGTAACTATCCACATTTTCCCCAGAAATTTAATTTATGTAGAATATTCCTCATTTCTGGCCTGAAACAATGTACCACAATAGTGCTTTGTGAGCCACTCCAGAGAAAAAGTAAAATAGAGCAGCTGAAATTTCTGATAAATGGTCTTCTAAGCAGGTTGTACTGCACTACAAAAAAAGAGATACTGGAACATGTCATGGCACCATTCCATTAATAATTTGACTAAGAGCACATTGTTTTATTTTGTTGTAAGGAATATCTATATTCTTATTATAAAACAATAATTTTCCCATTATGATTAAGAGGTGCAGTGGTGGCATTGCTGCTGTTTTACTGCCAGTCCAAACCTACCTTAGCTCTTCAAGGGCAAGCTTTGTTTCTTTCCGACTTTCTTCAGTGATCGGGTAGAAAAGGAGTATAAATAAACCTAAAAGGATGAGGATAGCAGGGACTGCTCCAATGAGGAGTTTCAGAGTGAGGATCACATCATCTGACTGTCTGCATATCCCTGGCTTGTATCCAGTAAACCTAAACAAATGGAAACAAGTGGTGTGTGTATATCCAAAGCTAAAAGGCTGTTGTTCACCTGAAGGCTTCCTTCTCTCCCCCAACACTCTTCAAGACTTTTCTCCCATTTTCCCTAAACCTCTCTTTTTTCCTTCTTCCCACTACATTTCAAATAATGTTTTTCAAACCTCATTTTTGTGCTTGACTTCAGATAATTGCATTACCTCTGTATTTTCTTGTTATTATATGTAACATTAAAGTTAATTGTTGCTGTTGAAATTGGTCAAATTGCTTGCATACTTTTAAAGAAAGGATTGTGGAATCCCATGTAAGGAAATAAACTGATGCCCAGCAAGTTCCACCTGAACATGAGGCAGAACTTCTTTCCTGTGCAGTGACCGAGCACTGAACAGATTACCCAGAGAGGGTGTGGAGTCTCCCTCACTGGAGATATTCGAGAACCATCTGGACACAATCCTGTGCCATGTGCTCTGGGATGACCCTGCTTAAGCAAAGAAAGTTGGAACCAGATGAGCCACTGTGGTCCCTTCCAGCCCTACCCATTCTGTGATTCTGTGATTCTGTGATTCTGTGATTCTGTGATTCTGTGGTTCTGTGAAGTTAATCTCTTACATGTTTCCTATTAATATTCAGCAAACTATTCGAGCTCTGCTTTAAAAGCATGCAAGTAATTTGACCAATTTCAACAGCAATAATTAACTTTAATTTAAACACACACTTAAGCACTCGTCTCAAGATAGACAAATTTACTCAAGTGCTCCGAGTTAGGTACACACACTTCATTGATTCAGGGCTTCCATGCAGTCCCACAACTGTTGATATACTCAAATTCCTATTCCAAATTTGTGGAATGAGTTTTTCCTCTGAACATCCACCTAATGAAAGCTACAGCTCATTTGGCATCACTCTGTTTTCTGTGTTCTCCCACAAACATCTGCTTTGGCAAATTGCTGGGACCCAACTGGAATGCAATTGAAAAGGGGCTAATTGGGGAACAGTGAATTGTTTGAGGGTTTTAGCAATAAGCAGCTAAAATTCCTAAGCCCAAAATGTTCAGCCAAGCATTGCCTGTTATTTAGCAATTTCCGCTTAAGGCCCCAAAGCATAACATTCTGGTTACCAAAACCTAATCTGGAGTCAAGGGCTAGATTTCCCTTCTAAGTGTTTATTGTGTGCTGCAGCAGGGACAGGCACAGGCCCTTTCTGCCAGGTCTTGCACAAAGGTAGGGCAGGGGATGCCTGGCCACTTTCTCAATCTGGTCAGAACAGACAAGACAAAGTGGAAAGAGACCATAAACCATCTCCCAAAGTGACATGGTCTAGGTGATGGACAGAGCCGTGAGAAAGGCTGTTCCTGGCTCTGATCAGTATCCAGTTCCCTAAAACCGTGCAGGAATTGATCCATTTATGAAATGATCCTTTTATGCTGAAGAGGCTACTGGCACCCCTGAAAGCACTCAAATCCATGCAAAGACTTACAAGCTCATAGAGATAGTCCAGTCCAGATGCAGCAGGGAATGCACAAAGCAGATGTATCACCTGTGGGGAAACTTCATCTGCTGCACTTTCTTGTTTAGTTCTTTATTCATATAAGCCACAAAAATTTACATGAGTAATTGAAAAGAGGAAAATCTAAAGGAAAGTCAGGTTTTTCTGAACAGAAACATGTCAGGGCAGGTAACCTAATGCTCAGTTGTCTGGCCTAGATGGCAACAATCCTGTCTTTAGTAGTCAGCCATCTGGAGCTGCTGGCACTTTCAAGCTCAGGGCATGAAGGCAATTAACTCCACAGGGTAAAAGTGCTGTAACCTCAGAATGCTTTCAGAGTAGATCCACTAAGTGGAAACACAGTGTTACTTACTCCAGTCCTGATGCAGAAATTCCTAAGCCAATTCCTGCTGACATCTTGGTAAAAAAAACATAAGAAGAATAGAAAATGGTTTCATGTCCTTTTCCATGGGGATTCTGCAGGCGAAAGTTATCAACAACATCAGGCAGCATTGACCTAGAAGTGAGCCAGATAAAAGAAAAACTCAAGCCAAAATTTCTTTTCAAAGTCCAAACTTAATGAAATAGAGCACAGCCCTCCTCCATTTTTAAGCTGATTGATGTAGTCATGCACATGAAAGAATCCAGTTCAAAAGGTTCTACTGCTGGAAAGGAGGGCAAAAAATGTGTAAGAAAAGCGTGGCCACATATTAAAATGTAGAAAACCACAGAAAAGCCATCAAACACTTGAGAGGTGACAGAATTTCCTGGTCTGCCTGTCATTCCAATCAGAAGTTGTGATGTTAAAAAAAGAGCAACAAAAAACCCCACGTTTCTTAATATTTCAAGGGACTCTGAATCTCTGAATAGTTGCACTCTGAAATAACTCTTTTGACAAGGTAAAAACATTTTCAGAGACCAAATGAAACCTATTCTCTCTCTACTTCAAAGAGACTGAATTTGGTAATGGGGAATTAGAATGGAAGCTGCTCAAATGTCAATTGCGAATTGACTTTTTATTTCCAATATATATAATCATTTACAGTTGGAAAAAAAGGGCTTCTCAGCCTCTGTGCAGAAAAGCTTATGTAGTTTGACAACTTATTTCAAACTATGTATGCCATGATCTGTTGGAGTTTTCAGGGCATTCTACAAACAGATTATGAAAAACAGTGCCTTCAGCAATGGTCTTGCTTTCTGGTTAATGTGACCTCAATAATAATTATTTAATCTGAAGAGGAAATGTCCTGCCATGCTTATCTTTGAGTAGTTTTTCTGCACTTATTTTCAGTCCTCAAGTGCAAAGAACCTTAATTCTTGGTTTCTTTTAATAACCTAACAATAACCTCGTGTTATCTGATCTGTAACAGAGGACTGCTCAAACAGGGATACACAGAATCATGGAATGGTGTGACTTTCCATTTGAAGAGACTTTCAAAGATCATCTTATTCCAACCCCCCTGCCATGGGCAGGGAGACCTTCCACTAGACCAGGTTGCTCCAAGCCCCATCAAGCCTGACCTTGAACACTTCCAGGGATGGGATATCCACAGCTTCTCTGGGCAACCTGTGCCAGGGCCTCACCATCCTCACAGTAAAGAAATTCTTTCTAAAACATAATCTAAATCTATCATCTTTCAGTTTAAAGCCATTTCCCCCGTTGTATAACAACGTGCCCTTATAAAAAGTAAGGTTAGACATAGTTTCCCTTGTGTGTCCTCTGCTACATTCTTAATTGCTCATCATTAACTGATTTGCCTAACTTCATAATTCCTGAAGCAATGTTATCACACATTCTATAGTTACTTAGATTATTGATTAATTTACGTACTCTTATGTACAAAGAGCAACTACAGTTACAGTAGATGTAATCTGTTAACAACAGGGCAACCAAGCTCACATCATTGCAAATAGCATCCACTATAAAACCAAAAAAAGATTCTTGGAAGATGTGACTCTTGCCATATTCTTCCTCTTTCAGAGGCAAATTCCATGGAGTAGTACATACATTTAACGCAAAAATACATTAATTCCCCACCTCAAATGTAAAATTCTCCTACCATGGCAACAGAAGAGATGCTGCAATGCTCAGACCAGAGATGAAGGCCACGAAGTAAGCCAGGATCAGGTTTGGAATGGTCACTAACATGACTGCAAAAGGGATCATCCACTGAAGAAGAAAAGCATTATATCTGAGTTTCAGCATGCACTGCTCAACGCTATACAGATTGTTCCCTTCCAAATACAAAACTATGTTACAGAACAGTTCACACACAACAATGTCTCATACTTCAGTATTTTGGTGAAATAGCATTTCCAAAGAGCTCTGAGTCAGTCTGTACTTAACTATCCAGAACAATTGGAGAAACGTAGGACAAGTGGTAGTAGTGTTGTCTCTGTCAGCAGTATTAGGGCTACAACTGAACAAGTAAATTAAGCAGACCCAAGAGCCTATTTACCACTCTTGAAGCCAACACACAGACCCTGGCCACATTCATACTCCTAAACATTCATGGTCTCCAGAAGCCTTACGGCCATATAAATACTTTTTGTAAAGAGCCCTGAAGTGGTTGATTCCCAAACTGTGCCCAGGTAGAATAACAGAATGGTTTGGTTAGGATGGGACCTTTAAAGATCATCTCGTTCCAACCCCGCTGCCATGGGCAGGGACACCTTCCACTAGGCCAGCTTGCTCCTAGCCCCATCCAAGTGTTCAAGCCCTGGCCTTGAACACTTCCAGGGATGGGGCATCCACAGCTTCTCTGGGCAACCTCTGCCAGGGCCTCACCACCCTCACAGCAAAAAATTTCTTCCCAGAATCTAATCTAAACCTACCCTCTGCCAGGTTAAAGCCATTCCCCTTTGTCCTATCACTCCATGCCCCTGTAGGAAGTCCCTCTCCAGCTCTCTTGTGGCCCATTTAGGCACTGGAAGGGCCTCTAAGGTCTCCCCAGAGCCTTCTCTTCTCCAGGCTGAACAAACCTAGCTCTCTCAGCCTGTCTTCATAGGAGAGGTGCTCCAACCCTCTGATCATTTTTGTGGTCCTCGTTTGGACTCACTCCAGCAGGTCCACATCCTTCTGAGGTTGTAGGTCCCAGAGCTGGATGCAGCATGGCAGGAGGGTGCTCACAAAAGTGGAGCAGAGGGGCAGAATCACCTTCCTCAGCTGCTGCCCACGCTGCTTTTGAAGCGTTTAGTTTTGCAGGCTGCAAGTGCACATTGCTGCGTCATCTTGAGTGTCTTGTCAACCAACACCCCCGTTTCTTTCCCCTCAAGGCTGCTCTCAATCCATTCTCCACCCATCTTGTATTTGTGCTTGGGATTGCCCTGATCCAGGTGCAGGATCTTGCACTTGACCTTGATGAACTCCATGAGGTTCCCACAGTCCCACGTCTCAAGCCTGCGCAGGTCCCTCAGGATGGCCTCCCTTCCCTCCAGCGTGTCACCTGCAGCACACAGCTCAGTGTCACCAGCAAACCTGCTGAGGGTGCCTCAGTCCCACTGTCCATGTCATTGACAAAGATGTTAAAGAGAGCCAGTCCCAATACAGACCCCTGGAAATGACACTCCTCGCTGGTCTCCACTTGGACATTGAACCATTGACTACAACTCTTGGGGCGCCACCATCCAGCCAATTCCTTATCCACTGAGTGGTCCATCCACCAAATCCATGCCTCTCCAGCTTACAGACAACGATGTCATGCAGGACAGTATCAAATGCTTTGCACAAATCCCGGTAGACACTGTCAGTTGCTCTTCCTTTATCCATGAACACTGATAATTCTTGGGAGACTGCTAATCAGCTTGGGCAAAGATTTTTCTGCCAGTTGAGCAACAGAGATGAACAAATGTCAATTTCTATTTTAGGCCAGTGGAACTATTTAATTTACTATTAGAGACGATGCCTTAAAACATCCTCACACTGCATTTCAAGGGGAGTAGCAGGGCTTCAGTGGTCATTTTAAACTGTAAATATACCATTTCACAGATCACCTTCAGTCTTGAATGAGGAAGAATTTGCTTTCATTTCCAATGACTCCTTTAAAGCCATATACATACTCAGCAATAACTAAACCCAAAATTCAGGGTGTTTTACTCCACTCTACACAGCCGGATCCACTCAAGACATTGCATGCCAAGTCACAGAGGTTACCCTCAAAACCAAATTAATTTGGGATGCTTGGGATTTGTGTTCTGGCAGTAGTCATAGTCACTAGATTTCTTCAACTTCAACTTGAAGCAATGGGCTTACAGGATTGAAAATCCACTATTTTAAATGCTGATTGAATGCCTACTGCCCAGCTGTCCTATACCCATCATATGCTCCATCTCCCACGCCTGTGAACAGGCACAGCAGCACATGTAGAATCCTGAACCAGGGGCTTATCTACAGGGCTTTTTAATGATGGGGGATTAGTTTAACATTAAGTGTTTCAATCCTCTACATGTGCAGGTTGGGAGCTGAGGGTATGGGAAGAGCTTTCACAGAGAGTGATTCCCCTAAGCACTGCTATTTACAGTTCTGTATGATAAGTGATTCTGGGAGTCCTGGAGCCTAATCCATTATGTTTATATTTTAAATGCATTTCCCATCTAAAGCATTTGCTCCCAAGTTAAGGAGGCAGAAAATAACCTTTCCTGACTGCAAGTTCCCAGCACAGGCAGATAATCCTTGCATTAGCCCAGTGTTGTGGCAAAATCGTTATTTCACCACAAGAGAGCACTCCAGCAATACAAGATTTTATGTTGTCTATAAGCAATTTTATGACTGCCTTATGCTCCACATGGGGCACCCACTCAGAAACCAAAGCACTTAAACAAAATTCTAGATCAATAATAATAATCATTGTAACTGTAATTTCCTAGAGAAAGAGAAGCAGGGCCAGCAGGACTGAGGTTACAATGCCCTAAAGTCTTGCTCGCGCAGCGGCATCGCAGTCGTGGGGGCAGTGCTCCCACTGCAATAAGCAGCTAATGCAGCTCCTTCTTTCTTACTTGTAAAGCAAATACTCTGTTATTGGCATCTGCTCCCTCATCACAGGGCTGCTGCCCTCTGAGTTATAAACAATATCCTACAGTTATCCCATGCCTTCCATCCGTTCCCTGGCAGCACTGTGGAAGGTGACC
This sequence comes from Corvus cornix cornix, assembly GCF_000738735.6. Lineage (NCBI taxonomy): Eukaryota > Metazoa > Chordata > Aves > Passeriformes > Corvidae > Corvus > Corvus cornix. The sequence continues at coordinate 108,125,418 of NC_047056.1, read as the reverse complement.
CTGCTGGGATGCTGAAGGTGGTACTGGTCTGTGCAGCAGCACATTATGAAGGGCAAATCAGGAAAAGGTGCAGGGAGGATGTGAGTGGAAACAGGATGGGAGAGTGGAAACAGATTTGGGAAAGTGGAAACAGGGCTACAGAGCCCGGATTCATCCAAAGGCATCTCTCCATGCTGCACAGTGCTCATAGATGGCAAGTAAACAATTGCATATCTGTGAAGAGGTGTTTTTATTTTTACTAAATCCTCCAAAACCCACAGCCAGAAGGTATTATTGGCTAGGATGGAAGCTGGAGTTGTGGGAGAGAGCCGTCTTCTGCTTTTAGACACCTTGCCAAAACTATGAACCAAGAAGACACCACACTTCTAAAAATTTCTCATGACAACTTCACCTCCGGTCACCATCTGAGACTTATTGAATGTAAGTTCAATGCTTGCTCCATGAGGGCAGAGCAGACACCTAAATGAACACAGCATGTGGAAGCTGAAGGAAATAAATAGAAGAGAATAATTTCTAGCCTGTGCACCCACCTGGTTGTGGGAAGAATGCTATCAAGGATCCTACTTGGGAGCAGGGTAATTCCTGATAATTCCAAAAAGTCTTTAGATACTTAATCAGTAGTTAGACTTGTTGGCCACGTCTTGTGGAGGAATGGGTAAAAAAGGAGAAATATCAGTGGAAGAAAGCCAAGATTCTTGTTGCTTATCTACCAGCTTCTAACCTCTTTCAGGGTTCTCTTCAACATTAGAATCACCTTAACAGGAAAAATTAGTCTGGAGCACTGTGACTATTTCCTTCAGGAAACTGAATTTCCAATCACATGTTCACCCTGAAAACTGAGTGAGGTTTTAGAGAAGAAAAATTTGTTTTCTCCCCTGTCTCTTTCCCTTCCAGTAGACCATTCCCCAATGACAAACTCAGGAGCCTTAAATGATGTGCTTTTATTTCATACTGGGAGAGAACAGGTTAGTTGTACAGATCACACAAGGTGGTAGTACAGGAAGCTCCTGTGATGCATTGTCAGACACTAAATCCATCACTGAGCACACACTGAGTCCCCTGAGAAATGTCTACAAGGTGAAAGAGAGAGGTGGCTTTTTTTCAATCCATCCCCCACTTAGACCATAACAGTCAAGCAACTCAACTGTAAAATTAAGTTAAACCATGTTTACAGAGGTGCTGACAGGCTTTCCAGTCATGTAAAACTAAATTTGTAGAGCCAAGTTGGTTGAAGAAAGCATTTTTTGTAGCCAAGTAGACAGAGGAGGAGATTTCCTAAGGAGGAAATCTGCATTCTCAGGTCTAGTCAATGGGCCAATAGTGCTTTTGGCAATTTGCTTTGCTCAAGTGGTAAAAAGAAATAAGGATGGGGCTTGGATTCCAGATGCCTACTTCAAAAAACATAACAATTCAGCATATTTGGAACTTGGGTCTTAAAGTTACTTCTGATTCTCTGGAAGTCATTCCAACACAGCTTTTAATTTCAAAAATTATACCTGTTCAACGCTATTCAACAACTGTCACCAGACCTAAATTTTTCATCTTTGTTCAGATTTTGACATATAGCTTTGGGCTGGCTTTTTCAAATCCTCCTGCTTTGTTGTGCACAAGGCAATTTTTCTTTCCTCTTTCATAAGTAATTGAAGGTAAACAGGGGGAAAATGGTGAGGAACCAGCCTATACAATAACTCACCGAGGATGATGACAGAAAATTGCTGCTGTCTGCACTAAGTAAGGGACTTAAAATAATCCATCAGTGACAAGGGCAGGCTCACTGAGCTGGCTTTGCAGAGTTGTGTCACAGTTAAACTAGGCTTCTTTTCTCAGGTAGGTCACCTTTTCGTTACTTCACTAACAACTGTCCCTCCCTATTCAGAGGGATGGGGGTGCTCCTAGAGGAGGACGTGTAACAGAGTTTTGTTTCCTTGCCTGGGACCGAATTACCAATGCAAACACCTCAGCACCATATAACAAGGACAAAACAAGCCTTGTACAACAGATAACTTGTCAATGTGAGGCAACTCAGATCTGAATTTATAAAACTTCACTAAGGCTCAGTTCTGAGAGCAGTCAAATGAGGAGAGCTTGAGCAGATTCTTAAATAAACTGGGACCTCCCTATGGCATCAATTCATTTCTCAAAAGTTTCCCTTGGAAACTTGGAATCTGTCTGAAATTTGGTATAATGATTTAAAACAAACTCTGAAACTGAGCAAATTCACATAGATTGAGCTTGTAAGCACTTGAAAGAGCTCCTGAGTGGCTCCAGTTGTCAAATGAAATGAGCACAAGCAGAATTTTTTTTCTCAGAGGATTTGCTTACCGAAATCCCACATGCTGCACACTTCTTGCCAAATCTCTGCAGAAACTTCTGCCAGAAGGGAACGCTCACAGCTGCTGATACCTACAAGGGACAAAAACCCATATCTGTACTGTGCTTACTGCCACTGTCTTCTTCAGCTCTAGAGTTCACAGGCATCTTTTTGTCTAGTACATAAAGGCCTGAAAGGAAGGTGAACATGAAGATTACTGGTTTTCTTCATCCTTTGAGTGACTTTTTAAAATTCATTGTTAAGCTATACATGAGAGGGTTTTCCACAGTCAAATATCAGAAGACAGTGTCTTAAAATTTCCTTTCCTAATGCGAGCCACAGCAGTCAAAGCTGTGCTCAGTCATTGAGGTTCAGACATACTGCAAATAGTCACACTTTGTGCTAATGCCTTTTGCCACATTGCCTGAACCTGACAAATGATGAGTGAATTTAGCTCTACCCCATGGTACAGGAAGAAAGATGAAGTGCAAGATAAACTTATCCTAAGATATACTTAGAGTTAGCATTCCATACTATGTATCCCTTATTAGGAACAATCTGTAAGAGAAATAGTTGCTTGCAGTAAACATTGCTGTTTCAGATACTGAAATACTCACCCATAGCAGCAACAACCACAAGCAACATAGTACCAATGCACTGAAGTACTGCCACTAATGGCAGCCTTACACTATACCTTTATTTAAATGTCATCTAATTGTTACAGTTATATTTCAGTCTTTGCTTACTTTAACTCTACTGTCTCTTGTCTCTGTTCTTGGTGACCATCACTTGCAGAGCCTTAAGATAACCAACACTCCTCTTTTGCAGACCCTTAAGATAACTAACACCTTGGTTTTAATATTTTTTGAAAAGATATGTCTTATAATTTGGGAAAGGATAAGTATCACCTAAGCAAGCAGAATTCTATCTCTGTATGTCAAGAAAAAAGGTTCTGTACAAGGATGTTTTTATCATGCTGCCAATTGCTCTAGAGAGGAATCTTCATATTTCTGGATATTTTAAATATTTATCCTTGCAAGCCACCTAGCCCAGAAGAGTCGTGTGTATGAATATGCAAATTAAAGTTGTTTAATTTTCAGCACATAAGATTGGGGAAAGGGAAAAAGCTGGTAGAATTCCAGACCTCCTTTCTAGAAGCAGCTTTTGCCCTTTATAGCAGCAGAAAATTGCTTACAGGTAAAAACAACCAGGAATGAATTAAAAGTTCCAAACCACTATATTTTTAGAAGTACAGCAGGGAACACCAACTTTATTTCAAACAGACAATGCAAAAAAGAGTGTAGCTTCCTAACAGCTCTGCTGAGACACAAAACACTTCTTGTCTTCTGTTACTTTGTGCCAAAGCCCAGTGAGAACCAGGTAACATTTGGGAGAGAAGTACAACTCACCAAGATGGTCACCACCAAATACTGGAAATGATTGCGGAGGCCAGCAGCGTGAGTGCAGAACAGGACAAAGTTGCCCTGCTCCAGCTGTTGAAGACATTTGGTGACCACCAAAAGAGAAAGGAAAATTAAAAAAAAAAGACAAAAATGACATCACATGTTGCTGCCTGTTCCGAGCTTCCCCTCCCCCCTCCCAAAGACATGTGCTCGGAGCTCCTTTGTTCCAAGCGCGGGCAAAGCCAAATGTAACTCAGACTCTTCAGCAGGGTCTGATTGGCCGCTCACCCCGGGTCCACCCCCAGTCCTCCCCTTTCCCCTTCTCCTAATAAAGATGCTCGAGGGAAGGGAAACGCCCTCTCGCAGCTCAGCTACCTTCCTGTGAACATCTCTGGTCGTCTGTCTCATTTAAAGGCTTCTAACTGCAGGGAATTGAGCGAGCAGGGAGCTATATTTCTCCCTCTTTGCTTCTGCTGATGGTATTTGTTCTGCAGCTGATTCAGGTACCGATTTTAGAGCTACTAAAGTGCTAGATCGCCTGTGCTACCTCTCAAGGCTGCTCGAGGCTTTCTAAGGCATTGAAATACAAGCGCTAGCCGGTAAAAAGCTGAAAAGATACCTTCCGCATTTGGCGCCCAGCGTGCTATCTCTGAACTCCGGTTCTGAGAGACTTTAGGGTGTCCCAGCAGCTGTGTGTCTGCTGGAGTTAGCTCTGCACGTCCTGCTGTGCCAGCTCTGTGTGGCGAGGTGTTACTTTTTGTGTAACATCAAGCCCAGAGTCCCAGCCTGTACCCTCCCCCACGCCACGTGGCGAGGGAACGGCTGGAAAGCAGAAGACCCTTCTCACGTTTTTTTTTTCTCCGGACCTGCTTTCCTGTGATAAATCCAGAATTCTGGTGAGTATTTCCCTGCTGGTTTAGGGGCTCCTGTCTTAAGCTGGTGCCGGTGTAAACTTTCTCTTTTTTTTCCTCCTTTTGGTGAGTAAGGGGTTGAGGTTTCGTGTGCATTCATAATGGGATCTGAAGTTTCTGCACACCATAGAGAAATATACCACCAAGTTCAAAGTTACCTTTCTTTAACTGGGCATAAATACCCTAAAAATCTAGTTCAATCTTTTGTACAATGGCTTTTTCAGTACTTTCCTAATCTGACCTCCGAAGACATAAGATCTGCTGAATTTTGGGATAAGGTGGGGAGAAAACTCTCCTCTCTGAGGCGTGCAGGAGATGAAACAGTTTCAAAATTCTTTCCTCTCCTGTTACTAAGTTATACTTTGCCGGAGAAAAAGGCAATACATGAAAAGCCACTGCAAAACCCCCCTGTTAATTCCCCTTACACCCTCTTCCAACCCCTGTGTCCCGGACCCCTCTTCCCCTACGCTGGAAAACACAGCTAGAGCAGACTGCTTCTCAGCACAGGAGAGCTATCGTCCTCCTGGCTCACCCGTGTTTCCTCAGCACCCTACCTTGGATGGGAATCCGGAGCCCATCCCAGGACCTTCCCAACCCCTTTTCTCCACTCCCTTTTCCCCAGTTTCTAGCCCTCATGTTTCAAGCGCGCGTAAAAACCCCTTCTCCCCTGATCTCTTTGTTCCCAGGGTCGGCCATTGCCACGTGCTCGCAGCCCGGGAAAAATCCCCTCCCCCCAACCGCCTTTCTCCCAGTTTGTTTGTCTCCAGTAATGGCGGACGCAATGTTCCTTCCTCTCCAAACTACACCTCCCACAATCCCTTTCTCCCCCATCCCACAAATCCCTTCTTGTCCCCATCCCCTCCCACTCCTGTGTCACAACCTGACCCCGACCCCGCCCCCACAGCGTCGTGTTTCACCCCTCCCTCTGTTCCCGCCCACGGCTCAAGTGCCGCCCCTGCCTCCCACAACCCCGCCCCCAACCCCTCCCCTCCTCCGGCCGTGTCCCCGCCTCCACTCCCCGCCCCTGCCCCTCCACTCCCCGCCCCTGCTTCCCATTGTCCCACCCCAGGTTCCCACAGTCCTGTGACTGCCCCTCTCAATCCGGGAACCCATGCCTACCAGGAAGTAACTCCAACTGCTTCTACTACACTCTCTTGTACTAGCAATGGAGCTAACCCTGACTGGAAACCCCTTTCTTATTCTGATATTAAGGATTTGTGCAAGGCAACTAAGGAGTTTGGAATGCATAGTAATTATTTTAAGAGCCTTTTAAGTGCTACTTTTGCAACTCACTTACTTGTACCTCATGATTTACTTACATTAATGCAAACTCTTCTCACACCTGGTGATTTTATGATGTGGAAAAAGCAATGGAAAATAATTTTATCTGATTTATTAAAAATTTTGTGGCAAACTCCAGATAATTACCTGGATTTTGAAAACAATTATATCACATTAGACCTTTTATCTGGTGACAATAATATGGCAAATCCTCAAAAACAAGCAATGCTTATCCCTCGTCCAGTTCTTACTGAAATCACACGTGCTGCTGAAAAGGCCTTAACATTATTACCATCTCAAACTCCTAATTCTCATTATACCACCATCAAGCAATTGTCAAATGAAAATATTATTCACTTTTATAACCGTTTGTACGAAGCTGTCTCTTCCCAGGTCCCTAATCCTGACCTCCAACAAGCGCTCCTACTCGAACTTCTCCAAGTTAATACGAATGATGCTTGCAAACAAGTCATTCTCACTCTCCCGCTGTATCCTCCTCCTACTGTTGAATCCATCCTTGAAGTCTGTACGAAGAAGGTGCAGCTGAACACAGCTGCTCCCTTTTTGAAAAAAGTGGGGATGGTTGGGGAGGTTGTGGAGAATGTTACAGGTACAGGAGAAACTCAATCGCGCGGTAACTTTGTATGCTATCGTTGTCAGAAAAAGGGACATGTAGCTCGCAATTGCAGAGCAATTATAACTGCTGATAAAAACTCTCCAAAGACTGTTTCCCCAGGTCAACAGCAGGGAAACTAGCGACTCAACGCGTCCTAACAGCTCCGCGTTCAGACATAAATAGGGCTGCAGACAAAGCAACTTGGACTTCTGGACTCAGGTTTAAGGTAACCTGTGATAAAGCACACCATTTCAACAACAACAAACAGACTGTAATACCCATTTCATTCCAGAATGTGGACCACATGCCAGAATTTACATACCTTTTTGTTATTGGGGACACTCGGGAAACACCTGCTGGGATAGAGGTTACACCCACACTCATGAAAATGGATCAGAACGGGTGTTCTAACCTAATGGTACAATGTATATATCCACCGTACTTTATGCCTAAAGGTCAAGTCATTGCACAGGCCTTTCCACTGCCCAAATACCTGCCCACAGATGGTCATATCCCAGCCATCTGTTGGACTGAGGTTTTGGGAAACAACAAACCTGTAATAGAATGTAAGCTCCGTTACAAATCACATAAAATCAGTATAATGGGAATGTTAGACACAGGTGCTGATGTGTCTGTCATTCCATTTGATAAGTGGCCTACGCAATGGGAATTGCAATCTCAGGGCATCATACAAGGGATTGGAGGTACCCAAATTGCAAAGCAGTCCAAACACACCATCCAAATTGAAGGTCCTGAAGGACAAATAGCGACACTTCGTCCGTATGTCCTAGACACCAAATTCACCCTGTGGGGAAGGGATGCCATGTCTCAGTGGGGAACAAAAATTGATATCACGCCTAGACATCAAAATTTTCCCTTGCAGGCCACTGAAGCAGAGTGCCATCCACATAAATTAAATTGGAAAACAGATGAACCCGTGTGGGTTAACCAGTGGTCGTTAAAAAAAGAAAACTTAGAGGCACTCAAAACATTAGTGGCTGAACAATTGGCTAAAGGAAATATAGTTCCAACTAACAGCCCATGGAACACACCCGTGTTTGTAATACAAAAACCGGGAAAGAACAAATATAGGCTACTCCAAGATCTTAGAGAAGTTAATAAGGTTATTGAAGACATGGGACCCCTTCAACCAGGTATGCCATCACCTTCAATGCTCCCACAACATTGGCATTTAGCTGTTCTTGACATCAAAGATTGCTTCTTTCATATTCCACTCCACCCTGCAGATGCCCCCCGATTTGCATTTTCTGTACCATCTCTTAATCGTGAAACTCCCATGGAACGTTATCATTGGCTTGTGCTTCCCCAAGGTATGAAAAATTCCCCAACTCTCTGCCAAGAGTATATTGCTAAAATTCTATCTCCCATCCGTGCCAAAGCAGAGAAAGCCATCATCCTGCATTACATGGATGATGTGCTGGTGTGTGCTCCCAATAATCAGTATCTCGAGCAGACACTTAACATGGTGGTTGAGGCCCTAGAGGCCAAGGGCTTTGAATTACAACCTGAAAAAATGCAGAGAACAAGCCCTTGGAAATACCTCGGACTCAAAATCACAGAAACCTCTATCACCCCAACACCTGTCACCATTAATAATAACCCAAAAACATTAGAGGAAGTGCAACAGATCTGTGGGACACTGAAGTATTTAAGGTCCTGGTTAGGACTCACCACAGAGGATGTTGCTCCTATTGCAAACCTAGTAAAAGGGGAAGGCGGTCCAGCATCCCCTAGATCCCTGACAGAAGAGGCAAGGCAGTCTCTCAAAAAGGTGCAAGAGCTCATTTCCACCAGACAAGCACACAGGTATCAGCCCTCCCTACCCTTTAAGCTTGTCATTCTAGGGAAGGTACCACGCTTTCATGGCCTCATATTTCAGTGGGACAAAGAGCAGAAGGAACCCCTCATCATAATTGAATGGGTATTCCTTCCACTCCAACCTCCTAAAACCATCACACAGCCACAAGAACTAATGGCAAAAATTATCATGAAGGGTAGAGCAAGGCTCCGCACCCTGGCAGGATGTGACTTTGCATGCATCTATTTACCTGTAACAACTGACGCATTAGATCACCTGCTCCAAAATAATATAAATTTACAATTTGCATTAGATAGTTACTCAGGCCAAATCTCAAATCATTACCCAAAACATGACATGTTTAATCTGCCATTCTTTTTCATCCCTCGAGAGATTCAAAGTAGAAAACCCCTCGATGCGATTACCGTTTTTACTGATGCCTCAGGAAAAAGTAAAAAGTCTGTGGTCACATGGAAAAATCCAAAGACGCAAAAGTGGGAATCTGACATCGAGGTAATCCAGGGATCACCACAAGTAGCTGAATTAGCAGCTGTTGTTAGAGCATTTGAGAGGTTCAAAGAACCCTTTAATTTGGTCACAGACTCAGCATATGTAGCTGGAGTAACTGTTAGAGCTGAGCATGCTCTCCTAAAAGAAATCTCAAACAAGAAAATTTATGATTTACTCTCAAAATTAATTTATCTGGTTTCCCACAGAGAGCATCCCTATTTTGTCATGCATGTGAGGTCACATACAAACCTGCCAGGATTTATTGCGGAAGGTAATCGCAGAGCTGATGCTCTGGCTATGCCAGCAGACATAGTTCTATCAGCCGACTTACCAAAACTCCCCCAAGTTTTTGAACAAGCAAAATTGAGCCATGCCATGTACCATCAAAATATTCCTGCTCTTATCCGCATGTTCCATCTGTCGCGGACACAAGCAAAAGCAATAGTGGCAACATGTCCCAACTGCCAGAAGCTACAGCTTCCATCACTGGGCATGGGGGTCAATCCCAGAGGCATTAATAGCGGTGAAGTGTGGCAAATGGACGTCACACATTTCCCTGAATTTGGGAGATTAAAATACGTTCATGTTTCTATTGATACCTTCTCTGGTGCTATGTATGCCTCCGCACATGCAGGTGAAAAGGCTAAGGATGTTGAAAAACATCTTGTCCAAGCTTTTGCTGTGCTCGGTATACCTGAGGAGATAAAAACTGATAATGGACCTGCCTACACCTCCCAGGAGTTTAAAAACTTTCGTCAGCAGTGGGGATTTCGACATGTTACAGGTATTCCTCACTCCCCAACTGGACAAGGCATTGTTGAACGTGCCCATCAAACCCTCAAGCGAATGCTGCTACAACAATCAGGGACCACCAAACTCAACTCACCTGTCCTCAGACTCTGCAAAGCACTGTTTACCATAAACTTCCTGAATGGCACCTTTGAGGATCCAAACCCTCCCATCTATCGTCATTTCCAGATGTACTAGTTTGAAAACAAACCAGTGGGAGGCACTAAGTCAGAATAACAATTTAATGGAAATTAAAGAAAAGGGGAAAAAAAAGGTAAAAGAAAACACTGTCAAACTGACAGAGTCAAGGTACAACCTGACACCCTGTTAGGCAGGGTGGTGGTAGCAGTCTGGTAGAATGGTGGCTGCAGTCCTCTGAAGCAGTGATCCTGTAGTAAAACAGTCTGCTCTTCCTCAGGAAGTCCAATGGTGGCTGTGTAGCTCCTGTCCTCTGGAAATCCAGTGGGAAGCCGGTGTCTCTGGTGTTCAGCCTCAGATTATATCCACGATGGGATGCTTGGTTCCTCCCTCTGGGTGGAGCATCTCACAATGGGGTGATGAGTCATGAGGCAAAGTGTTGATTAGGCTCATTAACAGAAGATAGTCCGGAGGGAGTTATCTCTGAGTCAGGCGGCAGGACAATGATGGGCAATTAACAGAAAGATAGTCTGGGTGGAAGAGGCAAGGAAACACTGCCCCACCTGATTTCAACGGCTGATGGGGATGGTAATAGAATACACTGCAACCCAGGACATTATCCACCCCTTATTCTATTACCATCTACATTATCCCAAATCAATACCTTCTTAAACTCTAAAACACACATACATATATATATATATATACACAGTGAAATCTACACACCGTTCTCACCTAAGATTAGGTCTCCTTGTGGTACACAACGGGTTTCCCCATCTTTCTGCATTACCCACCAAGTGCAACCAGGTCCTTGAGCAAAGACAATCCCACGGATGGGTTTGTCTTTGCCTGAGGTGGGATTAATCCAAACAGTCTTTCCTAAAATACCTCTCAGGTGTACCACAGGGACTCTATCTCCATCCACTGTGTGCAAGGGTTCAGACTCGGCAGGACCAGCTCGATTGATGGACCCTCGGGTATTGACTATCCAGGTGGCCTTTGCTAAGTTCACTTCCCAATTTTTGAAGGTCCCCCCACCAAGTGCCTTTAGGGTAGTTTTAAGTAGTCCATTGCAGCGTTCAACTTTTCCAGCAGCTGGTGCATGATAAGGAATATGATATATCCATTCGATACCATGTTCTCTGGCCCAGGTGTTGATGAGGCTGTTCTTAAAATGAGTCCCGTTGTCTGACTCGATCCTATCAGGGGTGCCATGTCTCCACAGGACTTGCTTTTCCAGGCCCAGGATGGTGTTCCGGGCTGTAGCATGAGGCACAGGGTAGGTCTCCAGCCATCCAGTGGTTGCTTCAACCATGGTCAACACGTAGTGCTTGCCTTGGCGGGTTTGGGGAAGGGTGATGTAATCAACTTGCCAGGCTTCACCATACCTGTACTTTGACCATCGTCCACCATACCACAGAGGCTTCACCCGCTTGGCCTGTTTGATTGCAGCACAGGTCTCACAACTGTGGATGACCTGTGAGATGCTGTCCATGGAAAGGTCCACCCCTCGGTCACGGGCCCATCGGTATGTTGCATCTCTCCCCTGATGACCAGAGGCATCATGGGCCCAACGAGCTAGGAATAATTCTCCCTTGTGCTGCCAGTCCAGATCCACCTGTGATACTTTCACCTTGGCAGCTCGGTCCACCTGCTCGTTGTTGCGATGCTCTTCATTAGCCCGACTCTTGGGTACGTGCGCATCCACGTGTCGAACCTTCACGGTCAGCTTCTCTACTCGGGCGGCGATGTCCTGCCAAATCTCAGCGGCCCAGATGGGCTTCCCTCTGCGCTGCCAGTTGGCCTTTCTCCAGCGATCCAGCCATCCCCACAGAGCATTAGCTACCATCCATGAGTCGGTGTAGAGATAGAGCCTCGGCCACTTCTCTCGTTCAGCGATATCCAAAGCCAGCTGGACGGCTTTAAGCTCTGCAACCTGACTCGATCCACCTTGTCCCTCGGTAGCTTGTGCAACTCGTCGTGTGGGGCTCCATACTGCAGCTTTCCACTTTCGATTAGCGCCTACAATTCGGCAGGAACCATCAGTGAAGAGGGCATAACGTCTTTCAGTCTCCGGTAGCTCATTATATGGTGGGGCTTCCTCAGCACGAGTCACTTGCTCTTCTTCTTCTTCAGAAGATAATCCAAAAGTCTCACCTTCAGGCCAGTTTGTTATAATTTCTAGAATCCCAGGGCGATTCGGGTTTCCAATACGGGCACGCTGTGTGATGAGGGCGATCCACTTGCTCCATGTGGTGTCGGTGGCATGATGCGTGGAAGGAACCTTTCCCTTGAACATCCAACCCAGCACCGGTAGTCGGGGTGCCAGAAGCAACTGTGCTTCAGTGCCAATTACCTCTGAGGCAGCCTGGACTCCTTCATAGGCTGCCAAGATTTCCTTCTCTGTGGGAGTGTAGTTGGCTTCAGACCCTCTGTAGCTTCGGCTCCAGAATCCCAGTGGTCGGCCACGAGTCTCACCAGGCACCTTCTGCCAGAGGCTCCAGGACAGACCATTGCTCCCGGCTGCAGAGTAGAGCACATTTTTCACCTCTGGTCCTGTCCTGACTGGGCCAAGGGCTACCGCATGAGCGATTTCCTGTTTGATCTGGGCGAAGGCTTGCTGCTGTTCAGGGCCCCAGTGGAAATCATTCTTCTTGCGGGTAACCAGGTAGAGAGGGCTCACGATCTGGCTGTACTCGGGAATGTGCATCCTCCAGAAACCTATGGCGCCTAGGAAAGCTTGTGTTTCCTTCTTGCTGGTCGGTGGAGACATCGCAGTGATCTTATTGATGACCTCGGTGGGAATCTGACGTCGTCCATCTTGCCACTTTACTCCCAGGAACTGGATCTCTCGGGCAGGTCCCTTGACTTTGCTCCTTTTGATGGCAAAGCCAGCTTCCAGGAGAATCTGGATGATTTTCTCTCCTTTCTCAAACACTTCCTTTGCTGTGTTTCCCCACACGATGATGTCATCGATGTATTGCAGATGTTCTGGAGCCTCACCCTTTTCCAATGCAGTCTGGATCAGTCCGTGGCAAATGGTGGGGACTGTGCTTCCACCCCTGGGGCAGTCGGTTCCAGGTGTATTGCACACCCTTCCAGGTAAAAGCAAACTGGGGCCTGCATTCTGCTGGCCAAAGGAATGGAGAAGAAGGCATTGGCAATGTCAATAGTGGCGTACCACTTCGCTGCTTTGGACTCCAGCTCGTACTGAAGTTCCAACATGTCCGGCACAGCGGCGCTCAATGGTGGCGTGACCTCATTCAGGCCACGGTAGTCCACCGTCAGCCTCCATTCTCCACTGGACTTACGCACTGGCCATATAGGGCTGTTGAAAGGTGAATGGGCCTTGCTGACCACCCCTTGGCTCTCCAGTTTGCGAATCATCTCATGGATGGGAACCACAGAGTCTCTGTCGGTGCGGTATTGCCGGCGGTGCACTGTTGCTGTGGCGATTGGCACCTGTTGTTCTTCAACTCTTAGCAGTCCCACGGCAGAGGGGTCATCTGAGAGGCCAGGCAATGTACTCAGTTGTCTGATATCTTCTGTCTCCACAGCAGCTATCCCAAAAGCCCAACGATGTCCTTTTGGGTCCTTGAAATATCCATTTCTGAGATAGTCTATGCCGAGAATGCACGGGGCCTCCGGGCCAGTCACGATGGGGTGTTTCTGCCACTCGTTCCCAGTTAAACTCACTTCAGCTTCCAGTACAGTCAGCTGCTGGGATCCTCCTGTCACCCCAGAAATAGAAATGGGTTCTGCTCCCACATACCTTGATGGCATCAGAGTACATTGAGCACCGGTGTCAACCAAAGCCGTGTATCTTTGTGGGTCAGATGTGCCAGGCCATCGGACCCACACAGTCCAAAAGACCCGATTCTCCCTTTCCTCTACCTGGCTAGAGGCAGGGCCCCTCTATTCCTGGTCATGTTGCATGTTGCTCCCTTCCGGTGAATACGTTCCTGAGGTCCCTTCAAGAGGATCGGTCATATTATCATTCCGGTACCGTCTGGAGTTCTGTGTGCGGGAGACCGGAGCAATGTTGACTCTAGATGCACTTCTTGTGGTAGTTGTCCCTCTTTTTAGTTCACGTACCCGAGCTGCTAAGGAGGAGGTGGGTTTTCCATCCCACTTACTCATGTCTTCTCCATGTTCCTGAAGGAAAAACCAGAGGTTACCTCGTGGGGTGTATCCTCTCTCCCTGGTTGGGGGTCGCCGGCTCCTAATGGCAGAGACTCTTGTTGGTTCTGGTGGGATGTGGTAAATCTCTTCCTTAAGTTCCTTTTTCAATTTCTGATGGCCTTCTTCAATCAAGCTCCGGACTTGCTCAGCCAAAAGACTTGTTTCCACGGATGAGACATGGGTGCGAAACGGGGCTGTGACGGTGTCCTCGTAAATCCTCAGTTTGTTCACCAAGACGCCCACCCTGTCCTCGCCTTCCCTCCATTGCAGCGTTGCCAGGTAACGGGAGTATATCTCTGGTCCAAGGCGTGCGAACCTCAACCACATCTGTGACGTGCACTGGACACCATCTGGGCTCTTAGGAAATCTCTCATCTTCTGAGAAAATGATCTCCAGCACAGCCAATTCCCTCAGGCACCGGATACCTTGTTCCATTGTGCTCCATTTTCCTTGGTGCACCTGGAGGTCTTCTTTACAAAGGTACCTGTCCCTTACACTTGTAAGCAGTCGCCGCCAGAGGCTGAGGGTTTCTTGGGTTCTCCCGATCCCCTGGTCAATGACCACATCCCGGGACAGAGATCCCAGTTGCCTGGCCTCACTTCCGTCCAGAATGGTGTCATTGGCTGCAGCGTCCCAGATGCGGAGCAGCCAGGTCAGGATAGACTCGTTCGTCTGGCGGGTGAATTCCCTCCGCAGGTCTCGCAGCTCACCCAGGGATAGCGACCGAGTGATGATCTCTGGCTCTGCCTCTTCTGCTGGGTGCGAAGGTCCTGCTGCATCCTCGTCAGTCACTATGCGGACTGATTTGCTTTTTGATTTCTTCTTCTGCACGGGGGCAACTGCAATCGGTTTAGGCTGTTCTGGTTCAGTGATGGTTTGCATGGGACGCTGACAGTGCTTTTGTTCTCCTCTGTGTCAGTCTGCGTGACATGGACGCTGTTGTTGTTCTGGTTCTTTCTCCTCTGTGTCAGTCTGCGTGGACATGGACGCTGTTGTCTTGTGTCTGGGTTCTTTCTCCTCTGTGTCAGTGTGGACATGGACGCTGTTGTCTTGTGTCTGGTTCTTTCTCCTCTGTGTCAGTCTGCGTGGACATGGACGCTGTTGTCTTGTGTCTGGTTCTTTCTCCTCTGTGTCAGTCTGCGTAGACATGGACGCTGTTGTCTTGTGTCTGGGTTCTTTCTCCTCTGTGTCAGTCTGCGTAGACATGGACGCTGTTGCTTGTGTCTGGTTCTTTCTCCTCTGTGTCAGTCTGCGTGGACATGGCGCTGTTGTCTTTGTCTGGTTCTTTCTCCTCTGTGTCAGTCTGCGTGGACATGGACGCTGTTGTCTTGTGTCTGGGTTCTTTCTCCTCTGTGTCAGTCTGCGTGGACATGGACGCTGTTGTCTTGTGTCTGGGTTCTTTCTCCTCGGTGACAGTCTGCGTAGACATGGACGCTGTTGCTTTGCATTTGGTTCTTTTCTCCTCTGTGTCAGTCTGCGTAGGCACGGTGTTTGTTGCTCTGCTCTTTTTCCCTCCCTCATCCTGAGGATGCTGTGCCATAGCTCTGATTCTAAGCATGGTGTAGATGGTGCAGGCTGTACAGAGAAGACCAAGCAGAACTGACAGCAAGTTTATGCCATCTTTGACATCCAGAGGGAATTCAATATTTTCAAAAAACTGCTGTGCCTGGCCTGAAAGGCTGGAAGAAACCACTCTTTACTCCTCCCACCAGGGCTGGGTGCGATTGTTGAGGAGATCCCAGACATAGGAGCCCAGACTAGGACAGCCAAACAAAAACTGAGTATATACTCCGAATGGTATTCATCGCCTCACAGGTTATTATGCTGTAGGCATAATAAACCATTAAAGCAATTCTCATACCATTCCCTGGTTTTAACAGGAGTAATACTACAGGCAGGTAGTTCCCCATGTGAGGAAAAATATAGAGAGCAAGATACAGTACCCACGTAGACAAGCTGAGCACCATGGTGAATAGGTTTCCGTTAACACAAAATTGTAATTCTGACTTTCTCTCAGAGCTGCCCCACATTGGGCGCCAAATTATGTACTAGTTTGAAAACAAACCAGTGGGAGGCACCAAGTCAGAATAACAATTTAATGGAAATTAAAGAAAAAGGGAAAAAAAAGGTAAAAGAAAACACTGTCAAACTGACAGAGTCAAGGTACAACCTGACACCCTGTTAGGCAGGTGGTGGTAGCAGTCTGGTAGAATGGTGGCTGCAGTCCTCTGAAGCAGTGATCCTGTAGTAAAACAGTCTGCTCTTCCTCAGGAAGTCCAGTGGTGGCTGTGTAGCTCCTGTCCTCTGGAAATCCAGTGGGAAGCCGGTGTCTCTGATGTTCAGCCTCAGTTATATCCACGATGGGATGCTTGGTTCCTCCCTCTGGGTGGAGCATCTCACAATGGGGTGATGAGTCATGAGGCAAAGTGTTGATTAGGCTCATTAACAGAAGATAGTCCAGAGGGAGTTATCTCTGAGTCAGCAGCAGGACAATGATGGGCAATTAACAGAAAGATAGTCTGGGGGGAGGAGGCAAGGAAACACTGCCCCACCTGATTTCAACGGCTGATGGGGATGGTAATAGAATACACTGCAACCCAGGACAAGTCATTTTCATTTTTTCTCATATGCATCTTTTTTTTTTAAAGATACCAAAAAGCAAGGTTAAGTTTTCTCAGATAAGACAATCAGAAAACACTGACAGTGTTCTATGGCCTTAAAAGAGGGAATAGCTTTGAAAAACATTTCAAAAGATAACATGTGAAAACTAAGCCATCTTGTCTCTTTGGGAGCTTCTGCATGTACCTAACAGGAAACCCATTTGAGTCCAGAAACTGCACCCTTGCTTGGAAACAGTTGATTCTGCCTTTCATCAAACTCCCCCTTTATAGAAAGCTAGGCAGCCTGTGGAAAATAATATTTAATTTAAAACTTATCTCATTATTATGCCTCTCAAAATCTTTGCAAATTTATATTTATTCTATTATCACAAATAATTTCAAACAATGAAACGGAAGGCATATATTAGAGTTAAACTATAGAAAAACAAAATATGACGTAGTGTATCTATTCCACAAGGTTGTTCTTAGACTAACTTATGCTCTTAAAAGTCTGCAGTGATGTGTTTTTGTCTGGTTTGACATAAAACAGGTCTATAAACACAGGCTATATCAAAAAGCTTCTGCCTACTTGGACCTGAAGTGTCATTCTTTGTGTTTACAGTTTCTCTTTAATCTAATAAAAAAATAAAAGACTGTGTTGGTCCACCTTGATGAGCAATGGCTTTAATTTTCCTGGTGAAACGTGACCTTTTAAGCAATAAGTAGAGTATTTTGTAGAGATTGTTGCCAATAGATGTTTGGAAGATAAGGAGTAGGGAAGGGATTGTATTCTTATTTCCTGGATTAAGCAAAAAACTACTGTGAACATTCTCAAACAGACACATTGTACTTGTGTATTTGGCAGTATTTTCTGCCCAGGGGAAATAAAACACTTGGTGATTCTCCACAGCTTGTACATGAAATTGGACGAAATAACTACTACTTCTTGAAGAATCTAGGAAATGACTGTATTAGCACAGTGTTAGTAACCTAGATCAAAAACAACAGAAGATGCAACTGTATTGCTTGGAAATGCTGACCCTTCTCTCAGCTAAGGCTCTCTGAGCTTCTGTTCCCAGCGTGGGACATCGGCGGGTCACACAAACAGTTCCACTTCCACAGCTGTTGGAGAGGAGTCATCCAAACAATTTAATACCCTTCACCTCCAGAGAAACTTTATTCAATATAATGTTAATCAAGAAGCTCTTTTCCCAAGCTGACCTTTTCCTCTAGATTAATTCAGTCAGAGAAATGGAGCTGGTTTGTCTTTCATGCCTAGTCCAACCTTCCCTTTGTTCTTCAATTTGTAAATGTGTCAAATATAATTAAAACTGACAGAGGCCAAGGTTAAATCAAACAAAATCTAAACATTGTTTGTGTTATTTGGTTGATGCAAAGCTTTTACCATAAAAGGCTTTTAGATAAATGAATTTGGCTATTAGAGTGCTGCAGCACTGAAACTTTGCTCCAACTGTTTGAACTTTTCAGGACACTGTCAGGTCAGCTTAGATTCAAAAACTTAATACATGGCTGGGGTTCTCAAATTGCCTAAGGGAATTAGGTACCTGACTTCTATCATAAGTCAGTCTGTGGTGGAAGTTAATTGACTTCCAGCAGGAATTAAATGCCTTTGAAGAATCTGTTCATGTCCTTGCAAAAAGATGCCCGTCCTTCATGGAGATAAATGAGTGTAACTACTTTCACACCTACATACCAGCAAAGCATCTGATGGACACATTTTACAAAACCTAAACTATCAAGAAAACCCTAAGACCTACCTCTACTTATTTGATTGTATTTTGATTAGCACCAGATATTTTCTTTCAATGTGCAATGTATCCATATTATTAAGATGTGCATAACTATAAGACTAAATTTCAGCAGATTATCCATTAAGGGCTTTCAGTTTCAGCCTACCAGGCTGCAACCTGCAGTTTAACCCACTAATTTTAAAGTGACCTTTTAAAGTGCAGATTCAGAATCTCAATGCATCCAAGGTTTTCCCCAAGCATTTTTGCCTTAAAAACCCCACCCCCATATCTCAACAGCCACCATAAAAATTCATGGCAGGCAATAGAGAAGCTCAGTACTTTTGAAAAGAGGTTTCTGTCTTGTTGACTGAGATTATAGTGTTAAGCAATATAACATAAAAATTTACACAGCTTTAAATAGATCTTTGACTATTTATTTAATTCTTCATTGCTGCTTAAAAAAGCAATGCAAGAAATGTGATATCATCTGTACTTTTATTGCAACTTACTTTTCACACAGGGGCATTTGTCACTCCTATGTTAAATTCTCCTCTTTTTTTGGTACGTGTAAGTTTGTATTCCACTTGTTTTGAGAATTAATAACTTGATACTACATTATGAACAGAGCTTTTGGGGATTTCTCTCTTCAATGCCTTTAAAAACAACTGTAGTAGTACTATCGGATGTCTCTTATTTATTTATCCACAGATATTCTCTAACTATTCTACTGGTCTCCTTGCAAAGCTACCTCATTCAGTGTTGATCATGGCTGCCATAAGGGGAACTCAGTGACAAAGTCAGAGGTCTCTTAGGGACAGGATGACATCATGGTACAAGATGGCACAGTGACAGAATATGCCCGTCCTTCATCTCTGGCAATTGACATCTGAATAGAGATGATTAGTGCAGCTATTTCCTCATTATCTTCAGTGGACATGAAATCCAACCACAAGTGCAGAGATCTTGCACAGGCTTGGCTCATGAAGAAGGCAGTGCTTGAGCAAGGTCAGGGCCGATCAGTGAAAACAGAGCTAATGTGCACCGAAGATCCCTCACAGCCTTGTCAAGTCTCTTTTAAAAGACTATTTATTAGTCCCTTGCTTTCATAACCATAGATGTTTTCAGATCTACTGAAAATAGCTGACAAAGATTCCTCCATGGTGATGAGAAACCAAGGCTGGTTACCAGAAAGAATGGAACAGAGCAACACCACTGTATCATGTCTTCAAACCGTCTGAAAACCCTCCTAATGATTGCTGCAATGGGTTAAGTCCTATAGTATTTCTGCTAGTGGGCAGAGGAATGCGGGTAACAATGAGATCTTAGGGGATCTTAATGAGGTCTTACAGGCAGTGAACTGAGGTGTTCTGAATGAATTTGGAAAGAAGGCTTCAGAGCAGTACTTTCCTCTTTTTATAGCCACGTATTTTTTATTCAGTGAGATTGAGACAAAGAAGGCCTTGGGATAAAAAAAAAAAAAAGTGTAACAATGTAATGGATCTTGGGTATTATAATTTCATCTAAAATAACTCAGTGGCAATTTTTGCTAATACACAATCCCCCAAAAACCAAATAAGACCACTTTTCTCTCGGATGCTGGGGTTTGGAAGCTGATTCAGATTTTACATGGATGCAATATGAAGGGATGCTGTTAAGACTATTCCACTGCTGCACAGCTGAGTTGATGGATATCAAAATTTGGACTAATGACTTCAGCTTGAAGCTTTTCTTGTTACTAAGGACAGCAGGATTTGACTTTAAATCAGGATTTTTACCCCTAATAATGTCAATTTTTTCTCTAGTTAAGTACATTTGTTGAATATCTGGGGTTAGCTTATTATATGAAAAGATTCCAGGCTTGTGTTTTCAAATTCAAATATTGATAAAATGAGTATCAAAGTGTTATTCTACAGTATTATAAACCTAGGTAAAATAATTTTTGGCCAGAATGAAGAAAAAGGCTATGATATTAATTCCTAATACAAATTAAACTGAAGAGGCTATCTGCCTTGTTCTGTATGAGAGAACTATATAATGGTGCTCTAAATTCCTTAAAATTGCAGTATTCTGAAAGGCTTTCCGACTGTGAGAAAACTTTAGTCCTGATGCATACACTATTCTTTTCAGGGGATCAGGTCCTTGTGACCAATTTTGCTTATTTACACTCTCATATATTGTTTAGCTTTAATGCATTGCATATTTAAAGAAGAATCAGGAATTCAGTCCTCTTCCTTAAATTCTTGCTAGACTTTATATTAATTTAATCCTTTATTTCTCCAGCTACCTAATACAAAGGATGATTTCACTGTTATTAAAGAGCACTTCTTTTCCTGTTTTCATTCTCTTTCTCTGAAATTTCCTTTCTAGTCATAATGAACACTCAGAGCATTTCATTGAGAAAAACGGGCAGTTAAAGCATTCTCCCTTTCCCTAATCAAGACTCTGTCATTATTATCACTGAAAGCCAGAGAAACAAGTGAAGAATGACAGAGTTACATGAAAGAGAAAAAGGACACTGCCAAAGTGATTCGGTGGTCACAGTCATTTACAATAACACTCTGGATGCTGGTATGGCAATCTAATTGCACACTAAAAGCCTGTTGTGTAAATTACTATTGCATTCACAATGCGATGCTTCAGTCACAATTCGAATCGAACAGAAATTTTGAAAGTCTTTGATGTTGGAAAAACTCATACCACTCATCAGTATGTCAATTTTCAATTTAATTTGACTTTTTTGAAACAGACACAGTGATTCAATTCTAGAAGAAGAAGTGTCCTTGAAAAAAAATCTAAATGAAGAAAATAAAACAAAAGGAGGATAAACTTTTATTGTATCACTTTTGACAGTATCCTCTTATAGGAAAGACTAAATAAATTCTAAAGGCAAAATTCTCTCCTCATTCACAATATAATAGCTCCAGAATATACCTACCACCTTTCATACTATTTTCTATCAAATTAGATCTGCAATATCACAAAGGCTGATTCATCTTTTGGACTCAGATAAGTTACTTCAGGAAACAGGCATGATGAGAGTAAGACAGAAAGCTCCAAACACTCTCTGAATTAAGAATATTTTCAGTAGACACACTTGGTTTCTTCCCATCCCACAGATTCTTATCCTGACATCTGTATTCACATAAATGGAGAAGAAAAGAACAGGACATGGAAATTTTATCTGAAGACTAAATTAAAATCCTCCTGCAGTAACCTGCGTGAGGAGCAGAATGATGGGGAAGAAGAAAGGCTGGGACTGGTGCAATGCAAAAGCATTAAGTGACAGCCCCCAAAAAAGTCAAGAGGTCTTCCATCAGGAGGTATGCTCTTCACATGATCCCACCCTCTGGTGGCACTCTCTCCCTAGCTATTTCACTTGAATCATGTTGTTTCAATATGTGTTGAAATGGTTCATACTGTTTCACTGTTATTACTGTTATTATTTTACCTATCCACACTTGTCTCTGCCAGTCTGTTATTCATAATTGCTAGAGCTCCAACCCCACCAGAGAATCCATTTGCTTTGAATTAGAGCTCATTTGCCTTGGATACCCATTAGCAGTTTCTGACAGCTGTTTCTGCATGATGGCCAGTGAGACTTTATTGGAGGCCAGGAAGTCTTTCATGGAGATCATCTCTCCTGACAGACGGCGTCCGTCCGTGTCACTCTCATTGACAACGTCAGTCTCGATGGAGATGTTTCTCCGGCTGCGCACATTTCCTGGCATTACTACATTCCTCCGTGAATGAAATAATCTTCTTGGCATCTGTGGCAGCACTTGCAGGCCAACTTCTTTAATATCCAGTTTATGGACTGCTTGATGACAATAGAGATCACATTAAATAAGGAATAGATGCAGCATACCCCCATGAGTATGAAGACAAAGTTGCCAAAGCGGTAAAGACCTTGGCTCTCATACCTGATGTTCTGGCTACTGACCAGATCACCAAAACCAATGGTGCTGAAGGCCACAAAGCAGAAGTAAAGTGAGTCAAAGTAACTCCACCCTTCAATCGGTGTGTACATTGCAGAGGCACAGCAGGAAATGATGAGGGATGCTACACATAAAATCAGCATAACATAGTACACGGAGGGCTTCCAGCCCGCCAGGCTGTCCACCTCAGAGGTCCCTGAGCCCCTCCGGCCGTTGTGAGGGAGAACCCCTTTCCTCCTCAGCTGTCTTTCGTGGCAGGACTTCATGACGTAAGCTATGACAGTGATCAAGCGCTCCAGGAACAGGTTAAAGAACAAAATGGTCCCTGCACATCCTATAAGGCCGTAAAATATCAGAAAAATTTTGCCTCCAACGGTGGCGGGGGTGGTCATACCAAACCCTGGAAGACAAAACAGAACAGTTGAAAAAATAAACCTGTAGGTAACCATGTTAGGACTTTCATCACATGCAAGACTGATGAACTGGTAGCAAATCCCTGTGGTACAGCTCAAAAACGTGGTTTTTTGAGAAAAAAACATTCTCCCCAGCTGTTACCGACTTGTGCTTGACTATGTCTGAGCTGTAAGGGGAAGGAAAGCAGGCCAGCATTTCCTCCAGAATCAGAATGAAACAAAAAGCAGAATAAAACACACGGGAAGGAAAAGAGTTTAGAGGAGGTCTGAATTTTGGTCTGGTTGCTAGGTTCACACTTTCCCTCTTTGTGCTTTGGATCACTTCCAGGCTTTGGGGTTATCACAGCTGCTTTGTTCTCTCTGATGCTGTTCTGCACCATGGATCTGTCCCAGGGGTGGCTCTTGCCTTCCAGAGATCCATCTGCACCCAGCCTTTGGAACACAAGGTGAAATTTCTCTGAGGCTCACTTGACTCCTGCTGTTAGTGCAGGTTGCATAATCACCCAGCACTCACCCCTCACTGTAGCCTGACCATGGAAGCCAGGCTGGGAGCACACACCAGATGATGTAGCCCCTGACAGGATCAACAGCCCTCATGAGAGTCCCAGTAGGAGTTAAATATGCCCTGCATCTGACCCTGCTGTCTGTCACCCACTGTCAACTCCTTTTTAAATCAGCATTGCTGAAGTTTTTCTATTTCTCTCTGTCCCACTCCACAGTTCAAGTCTGCACATGGATCTTATCAAAAGTCCTCTCTGGTCTGATTCCCTGTTATGGATTTCTCAGGCCAGAGGTGCTTCAGTCTAGTCTCAAATATTTCCCATCCTAAAGCCTGAAAATAGTAATTTTGTTTTGGTTAAAGCTGTTGATAAGACAATCTTGCTTTAATAAGATATTACTAAAGAATAAAAAGATGTCCAGAACATCGTTGAGAAAATTGGAGTAACACTCATGACAAAACTTTGCTGTTGTTTTATTAGGATTATTAAATGATTACATAACTGACAACTGAGCAAAAACAGGTTTTTTTGAGGAGAGAGAAAAATCACAAGAAACACTGGGGGTTTTTTCTTACGCTTTGTAACTATGACATGCCAATTATGAAATAAAAATGTTGGGCTCTGAGAAGTAAAGGAAAATGTAGTCAGTATGATACACTTGTACTTCAAAGACAAGACAAGAGCAGTGTGAAAAGACCATTTTCCACAGTGCTGAACTGCACCCCTCTTCCCTTCACTGGCAATCTGCTTCCAGCACAGATTCCTCTCTAGCACTGGTCCTGCCTCACACTGTGAAGTGACAGCCCTCACCCTCACCCTTCCAGCTCGACCCCCACTAACAGCTCCAAGTGTGGGCTCTCCAAGGTCACTGCACTTTTGTCTGCATCCACAATCAGACACCAAGTGGTCCTACAGGAGGCTCCAGCCTCCTCCTTAAATTTTCTGTGCTAGAAGAGAGCTGGACTGCGGCTCTGTGGTGTGCCAAACAACACAAGTGAAAAACCACACAGACAAACCTTCTTGTGACAAGAACTTTTTCCTGCTGTTGCCTTTGGCACACAAATATTTTCTCTCGCTTTCCACCCTCCTTTTCTGTCCATGACCTGATCCCCTATAATTCTAGATTTAATGCTTATTTTCTGTGCAGGCTGGCTTATATGCAAGTCATGACCTCCACCCTGTGGACAGACACATAAAAATCAAGGGACAAGAGGAATCTCTCAGCAGCTGGTGAGATCTGCCCAAAGCAGCTGTGGGGAGGGAAGTGAGGGGCTGCTGTGTCTCTGGGCCGCTACGTCCCTTGAAGAAGAGAAGCAGCTGC
Organism: Corvus cornix cornix; assembly: GCF_000738735.6. NCBI lineage: Eukaryota > Metazoa > Chordata > Aves > Passeriformes > Corvidae > Corvus > Corvus cornix. The sequence goes on along the minus strand of NC_047056.1, from coordinate 108,100,938 downwards.
AGGCTGGGCAGAGATGGAAAGGTGGGGAGTCCCTGGCCCAGGGTGAACAGCATTAGGGACTGGCAGCCATCTCCCACAGCATAAAGCAAATTCTATGGGAAGAGAAATGCAGTTAAGGCTCACACTCCCAGGGTGATTTTATGCCTTTGCGTTGCTTCCCACAGATCCCTCTCAGGATCCCACCACTGGCATCATGGCCAGAGCCTGAAGTCCTCAGGCTCGTTTTTTTAGTTGACTGGATTTTGTTGCTAGGTCTGTTCTGTAACCCACTAGCAAAGGCTTTACAAAGGTGCTCAATAGGCATTCCAGGGAATTATGGTGAACCATGAGTAAATGACTTAGTGAGCAATTAGGGCACCAATGTGACTCATAGAGCACAACAGCGACAGAGCAAGAAGTTACACTGCAGACTGGGAAGCAAATACGGAATGAAATGATGAAATCATATAAAAGAGGAAGTAAAAGCAGTGGCTGACACTTGGAGAGTATTTGAGAATACAAAATTGCTTCTTGTGATGAAGAAAAAAAACAGGACACAACTGCAGGAAAAAAAAGGCAGATGATTTTATGTTATGAGAGAATGCTGATTAAGTTTAGTGAAGATTATTTTACAAGTTGGGTGACATTTCTTGAAAGCACTGTTTCAAGTAGCAATTGAGATTATAGTTAATCAAGTGGAAATCAGATCATTCTGAGTTGGAAAATAGAATGTTTTTAAGGTACTAAAAGGTGTTTCAATCAATTTGTTAGACATGTCTGCAGATACAGCATTGGATTATCACCACTGATACAAATGCATGACAAATCCTAGCTTCACCAGCCCAGCAATGAAGGCAGCATTCTTAGTAAAAATTTCAGGATCCTATTTTGAAATCAGTATAATACTGATTTGCCTGTGTCCCATGATCCATTGACTACTATAAACTAGTGTGATCTTTCCTAATATTCAGCTGAACTGGTCAAGAACATTCCTTATAACTTCAATTTTCCTCCAAATATTGTGGGTTTGTTTTTTTTTTTGATTAATATTCTTATTAGTTCTGAATTTCTCTGTAGCAGATGTACTTTTCTCAGAGGTTGGGGAAATTTAAACTCCAAGTAGAGTCAGTAAAAGTTTTCTACACACTGCACATCTCCTATGGGAAAAAAAAAATTTAGGTTT